>NC_092816.1:198922690-199238315 GCF_023375885.2 Dermacentor andersoni | reverse complement strand
GAAAACCCTCGCGGGCAAGCTTGCAACGTATGTCGACGTCTAACGCAAGATCTGGGATGCCGTCCCACCGCACGAAACCTTCGCTTACAACACGGCGGTGCAAGAAAAAACGCAGATCATGCCCTACCCGCTGGTTTACGGAAGAAACCTGACGACGACTCTCGATGCCATGCTGCCGCACATGACCAACAAAGAAAGATTTCACGTTGTCGCCTATCTCCAGCGCGCTGAAGAAGACTGACAGCTCACCTGTCTCCGCATCAAGAACCTTCAGAGGGTCGACAGCCGGGACTTCAATCTTGGACGACGCTACGTCGTATACCATCCCGGTGACCGTGTTTGGGTCTTGACTCCGGTACATCGATGAAACTGTTGCGACACTATTTCGGACCCTGGTCTATGAGATCGTGCCAGACGAAATTGCGCAATCACAGCGGCACCACACAAGATTGCGGTCCTCCACGGGATGCGTCTTAAACCTTTCTACGTGCGCTGGCGCACTTGTGGACTCATTTCTTGCTTTGTTGTTGTTGTGTTTTCAATATTATGCGTGGTTTTATTTTCCCTTCCCTGTTTTTAGCATCGGGACGAGATGCTTTTAAAGGGGGGGGGGGGGGGACGCTACTGGCAAGTTTGCTTGTTTGTACTTCTCCGGTGATCGCTCTTCACCGTCTATACTCCGTTTCATAAATAGCAGTCAACGCTGTGGAAGCTACGCAAGAAGTTCGGTCACAAAAAGTTATCTCTTCGCGCGTTCTGTTCATATGCTTCGCTGGACGCCAACAGCCTTCGCTCGCTCGAGCGAGCGCGTGAGGATCCTCGCGGCGGGTTGCAAATAACAAAACACGAAAAGAACTTCAAAAATAAAAATGATCTAAAACAACGCATTAGCAGTCGTATGCCACAGTGTGTATGTTTCTAAGGACTAAAGCTTGTTTCATTCAGTACTGAGCCTATATAAACAACAGTTGCGCACAATTGCGATCAAAAAACATCTATCTATATCCAAGTGCAAATGAAGCCACTGCAACAAGTCTCTCTAGCCTCCAGACTGCAACGGAGTATAACTAAAGTTGTCGTTCAGTACGGGACGCGCCCGCATGTATCCAATGTTTCTGGAATGTTATCAATTGTTCTATCCGTTGTCTGTTGTCACCGTATAGTGTGTAATCAGATTGTATGCACGACGCGAATTGTGTAGTGCTTTCAGGAAGACACATGGGTACCAGCGATTATTCTTGAACCTTCGATCAGTAATGAATAAAAGCCGACGTCCTAGCCTTACAGTTGTGATTTCGACGATCGGTGACGGCGTTCGCCGCTCTCGTTGTGCTTTGTGTGTGGCCTGGTCTTGTAGGCACAGGTTAGCCCAATAAAAACATAGTTTCTTCAGTAACAGGTTTGCTGCTGGGTCCTTCACTGTCACCACTACGTGTGATAATTGGGGCAAGCATCATTAAAATTTATGCAGGTAATGCTGTGCTCTAATTGTGAACATAGTAAGAATGTAAATAATGAAAAAGGTATTGTCTATCAGTTTATTTAGCCATTGACCGCTTTCGGGAAAATCACATGCTCTTGCGTACAGAAGTTATTCCCATTTAATGGTTCTCAGTTGTTAGCGGTGCCTTTTAATTTAAGGTCTCGCAGGTAAAACGGATTGGTATGTCACGTTATGGCAATGCCCCAACGAAGGCAGTTTCGCTCAGTTTTACTGAAACCTATTAATAATTTTTAAACAGCGAGCAAGACTCGGTAGACACATGTGCTGGCCAGATTTTAGTGAATAACTGCGGAGAGTTGTTATTGGTCACCGAGGAACATGTTCACCATGTTTAACTCCATCGAGCAAAATAGGCGCAAAAGCTCTGACCAATTTCGATGCTCCTACATCATTCTTGAAGAAATGAAAGTGTGTTTGCATAAGTTTGTAAATATAGAATGTGCATGTTAAGTTTGGAAGCGTGAGGTATAGAGCTCTACAAAGCCCAGCAGGTTACGAAGAGGCAGCGCAGGTGCTCACAGAGGCACTGTTAGCTTCTCTACATCATCAAGCGAAATTTCCTATTAGACACTACCATAAAACTTGGTTTATGGTTTAATCCATTAGCGCCCAATGTACTTTTGAAAGTACCGGAGCATTTTTTTTGTAAAGAGTTGAAACGATACATATTGCTTTTCTTAGTGAGCTATCTTGCAAAGAAAAGTCTTGCCAAGACAACTTACCAGTTTTTTGTCACCTGCACGAAGTCTTGGATCTATTCATCATCAAATTTAGATAACCATAGCTTATTGAACATCATGCTTAGTAGTTGCTTCACGCAGCTGATTATTCAGCATAAATTTCAGAGAAGGATGCCATTAAGAATGAATATTTGAATATGCAATGCATATATAGAGCGTTACGCGAGAGTGGTGATGTACTTTATAAAGTACGTGCTACAGGTATGCTTGAAGGGTTTGTTTGATCACAAAGCATACATGATTGTTTTTTACAAATAGTCCAGAATATTTCTTTCCGGTAAAAATAAATCCACAAAAGCTTGCTGATATCGATATGAATAATCAGAATTGAAAGGGGATCAGTATTCGTATTTTCTCTCCCGGTTAGTTTCCCGCCACCAACCAAAATGACAACGGTCTTGTCTTCGCAATCAAATTGCGGACAATGGTATTTCAGATATCTTACGAAAGTTTTTGCAAATAGAGCCCTCTAGTGCAACATTTTATTCGCAAATTCCATAGGGGGAAAAACAGAAGGTGGCAAGGACGACGTATATAAGACATGTAAATGACGTGGTATATGTACATGAGATGTGGAATAAAAAATCAGCAATCCGAATGCGGGAACCAAACGTGGTTGCGATCTCATAATACACCAGAGAATTAAACAAAAAATATCGCCTCGCCAATTTTGCAAGTTAACTATAACGCAAGAAATAGATCGTTATCACAAGTCACCACCATATTCAATGTTTCAACCACCATTGAAGCAAGTGCGGAATGCTCCAATCTTTGAGCGTAAATCAGTCTAAAAATATCACGTGTGCGTATGTATCCATAACTGCATGTATGTATGTATCCATAACTGTATGTATCCAAACGCTCACAGTACAGATTGATAACCAAGAACACGATTGCTGATTTTGAAGTGTCAGTCAGCAAAGTGGAATGGTCCGAAATATACGCATTGACGGATCCTGTCAAGGCATTCACTCGCTTTCTTGGCGTAATCAAAGGCCTTTATCACAAAGCTTTCCCTCTAAGAGAAGCTACAAGAAGCAAGAAATGCAGGAAACCGTGGGTTGACACCGCCCTTCTAAAACGCATAAAGGAACGTGATAGACTATTCGCTACTTTTATAAAGACAAGGCAACCAGAGTACTTAATGAACTACAAAAAAATCAGGAATAAATTGGGCCGTGATATAAAACTGGCAAGAGAGAGGTACTATGAGAATAAGTTCACTCATATCCTTAATGATCCAAAAAAAGTTTGGAAAACATTGAATGATCTCCTTCCGAACAGTGACCGTAATCCTGTTTTTGAAGTTATGGATGAAGGCGTATCTTTCACAGGGACTGCGCTGGCTGATAAGTTTAATCAGCATTTCTTACAATGTGGCGCGTCTGATGCGTTTGATGCTGATAGCCCAAGTTACAGGTTTTATATTCCATGTAGTATGAGCAGATCGCTATTTCTTGCACCAACAGATGAGGCTGAAATAAGATGCTTATTTCTAAAGTTAAAGAATTCCACAGCATGTGGTGTGGATGACATAAAGGCAGAACCAATAAAAGCTGTAGCGCTGCATATTTGTAAAGTGATGTCACACATATGCAATTTAATTTTATGCACTGGCGCATTCCCCGATGAATTAAAGATTGCACGGGTATCGGTAGTTTTTAAAGGGGGAGACAGGAATGACGTGAACCACTACAGACCGATTTCAGTTCTCCCAATCTTTTCCAAAATAGTAGAGCAGGTCATTAACGAACGAATTTTAAATTTCTGTACTCAAAATAATATTATAACAGAAAAGCAATACGGTATCCGAAAACACCAATGTACTGAAATGGCGCTGCTAAAGATCAAGGAAAAAATAATAAGTAACTTTGAGGACAAGCTGTACACAATAGGAATATTTCTTGACTTTAAAAAGGCATTCGATTCCATTAAACACGATATCTTGTTACAAAAGTTAAGTGAGTACGGCATTAGGGGAACTGCTTTTAACCTAATTAAAAATTATTTAGCCAACCGACTACAGTACACAAACATTTGTCATTCCAAATCGGCAATGGGTGAAATCAAATACGGTGTTCCGCAGGGGTCCATCCTAGGGCCACTTCTTTTTTTATTATACATTAATGACATCATAAACGTGCCTCTAACACCTGACATAATCATGTATGCTGATGACACTAATATCTTCTTTTCTGGTGGAAACTTGCTTACTCTCGAGTAAGAAGCAAATAATTGGCTCAGTAACCTTTCAAACTGGCTTAGAGCAAATAAATTGGAATTAAACACTAAAAAGACAAAATAGATTATTTTTCGGCCTCGTAACAAAGGCATTGATGAGAGCTTAGTATTACAATTCCGTGATGAAGTCATTATACGAAAACTTAAGCTGGTCCAGTCATGTCGACAACAAACCAGCATTGCAAGTTCCATCGGTGTTATTAATAAATTAAAACATCTGTTACCTTCTCGATTAAAAAAACAATTATACTATAGCCTAGTGCATTCGCGCCTCCAATATTGTTTATCTGTGTGGTGTACCACGACGAAAACCAACATCCATAGTTTACTAACCTTACAGAAACGCATGATTCGGGTAATTGAGAATGCGCCCTGTAGAAGCCACTCCGCTCCGCTTTTCAAGAAGAATTGTATTTTAACATTAGAAAACCTTATTAACAAAAAAACAGCCATTGCAATATTTAAAGAAATAAGACTCAATGAAAGCGCCTTTTTTAAAACATACCTCCCGAATGAACATAAATACAACACAAGGCAATAAACCTACAACAAGGGCAAGATCCGTACCAATTACGGCATGCAAAAGCAGGCATTCATAGTTGCAGATTTTTTGAATCATCACCCTGGATTACTCACTATAATAAATGAATCACCGTCCTTAAACACCTTTAAAAAAAAGTGAACATGTATTTGCTGTCGCTTCAGGTATGACTGTTCATTCTTTGTACACAAATCAAATTCAGTATTGCTGTTACGTATTTCATGTACTTTTCATTTTTTTTGTGTATGTATCCACTTTGTGTACCATGATTGCCCTGTGTGCTTGAGTGTTTTGTGCACTGGGAATGGGTCGGGGAAGGGGACTGACACTTAGTCAGGCATTCGTGCCTTTTTGTCAGCCTCTTTGACAGAGATTCTTTGTATTTTATTTCTGTCAAAATAAACATTCATTCATTCATAATTAGATTATCATCGTGTGCGACCGTGAAAACACTACCAGAGCTCTTCTCTGATACGTGCCGAATTCCTCTCAAACCACTTGCATAGTAAAAACACCTCCCGTACAGAGTATAATGGTAACCTAAATACCATCGTTGGCATAACAAGGCTTAGCGGGCTGGCGGAGAGACTAATTTAATAAATAAGCGCTCTTGTTTTAGCAAGTTCCAACTATGACGTAGACTTGGGGACCTTCCTGGTGTTTTGCTCCACCGAAGGGGGCCCATTGTACTTTAAACCGCACACCATCGTACCGTCTGAAATAACAAAGGGCCATTTAAAGAACATTCACAATGCAGTTACAATGTAATACAATAATACAATAAAATCTGGCTAGTAGAGTTTTCTAGGGCCCTAAGGAAGATTAAGCGATTTAACCATTCTTATTTCAAACCTGCCCAAGCCTTGAAGTTTGCATTGTAATTTGGAAACCAAGTTGGTTGTCCATTGATAGTCATCATCACATGGCGGCTGCTTCGTAAGGTACAATTGGGAAAAGTCATCGTGCAACAGAATTTTTCATCACCGGAGCTCGCCCGCGATAACTCGCGCTCTGCTCGTGTGCGAGCACCCGGAAATAAGCCAGCGGCATCGTGCCTGGCATTCTTACTCGTTTCGAATGATGTGTATAGAAGGCTCTCCAATTGGGCGTGCGCGATCTAGCCTAACCTCTCAGCGTTCACTGATTGAGGTTTACTACTTGGCCATTCTGCGCATGCAGACACGTAGGATGCTTCATGAGGTTCTCTGTGACGCAGCCGATTGCCTGTATAACTCGTTAAAAGGAAGACCGACGCGCTACTGATGAGAGCTAACTTCCGGGTGTGAGTCGACCTATAAACGGGCCCGCACGGTTCCCAAATTAGATAAAGTATTGCTAAGGAAGCAGAACGCATAAGTAAGGATGCAGTTTAGCCTTGTGAGAAAGGGAACAGAGTTTCCATTGCATCGGATAATAGCGGGAATGATTATCTAGAAACTTCGCATCAAAGTTCGCGTTGACCTTGTTTATTGAAAACCGCAGTAAGGCATGAGAACGGTCTAGTTTGTGTTTCATCTTTCAAGACAAAACAAAAACACATAAATTCGCAAGAAGAAGACAGAAAGACGTGGGCAATCATCTGCCTATGTCTTCTTCTTGTGTCCTTTGTCGGTTTAGCCTGGTTTAACAAGGTAATTTCAAGATGTCGTGTAATCAATAATGTTTAGCCACAACCCCGTTTTGTGTTGCGTACATCTTGCGCGAATGACTACGTGTAAGAGAACGGCAACGGGAGAGTCCGAAGCAGCGGCGCACAGATAGGGGCGTTTCGGGGGGGGAGTATAGGCTTACCTCCCTGCAACACTTCATAGTCAGTCCCCGACATCTCCGCAGACTGTTTTTTAACACTCACACACACACACACACACACACACACACACACACACACACACACACACATATATATATATATATATATATATATATATATATATATATATTCATATATATATATATATATATATATATATATATATATATATATATATATATATATAACATGTCCCGCTTATTCGGCCATCTTTAACAGTCGTTCACTTGTCTGGCCTTTTCCTCTTATTTTTTATTTCTTCTCGTTCAGGGAGTCGGTGTCGCTGCTCTTTCTCATTCGTACACAGCCCCACCCCTCCCTCTTTGATAGTCAACCCCGCTGGATTGAGGCGCCACGTTGCCGACCGATGTCATCTCAGTCGTGTTTTAAGGTTCACTTTACCAAACGTATTTCAAGACTCCCTGTTGGCTAGCTTTCGTCTGTACAATACAAGGGCCCCTGAAAGGAGCATTTGAGCTTTGTAAATCTGACAATGTGGAAGATTGGGCGAGTATCATGGTGATTCAATATCGACATGTTTGCAAAGCGCAAGAGACGAGGACTGAAGGAAAAACCGCGCCTGTCTTCTGTTCTTCCTTCAATCCTCATCTTTTGCGCTGCGCAAACATGACGATATTGTAAACCTCTTCGAACCGGAATAAAATCTCCAATTTTGATGTCAGGTTCTTTTGCGGAGTGAGCGCGGTCATAGTTGCGCTTCATGACCTTATATTTTAAGTACTCTTCTACCGATTTCTTGCGCTCTTGAAGAGTTAACACGTTCGTACCGCCAATGAGTGGATCAGCAGGAAGGTAGTTCAATTTCCCATGGTAAGCGAAATATGAACTACATACCAAAACGGTCGTATGAGAGTGGTTGTCGTGATTAGCAGCCACTTCAAGATCACACATCCGACCACCTTAGAATTGCATATAGAGTGTGATAAACAGCTTGATATCTGTTATCGCTCTCTCGACGAACTCGTTAACTTCCGGATGACACGGTGTAACAAAACGAATTTATATATTTCGTTCTTCGCTCCATTGTTTCAAGCGCTCCCTTCTGAAAGCAGCGCCATTGACAGCCACAATCACTTCGACATTTCTGAACAGTTAGCGACTGATTAGCGTCATGACGTTGTTGGTATCATCTTTTCTTGCCCTACACGCAATCAGTTGCGTGCATTCGTCGATGGCCAAAAGAAATATCTGCGTAGTTTACACTCCCTCGCCTTTCTTCTTGAGGTCCGTGAAATCAAGGGGCACAGTTTTAATATGCTTGCTTGAATATATTGTTAGGATTGTTGCGCTCCCGCAAGGCTTGAATTTTGCTTTGCTGATTTGGCGTTGGTGACACGTTTTCAGATATTCGTATTTATCATGCTTCTTTGTGCCCCAGTAGAACGTTTGAAAGATTTTCCCGTATGTCCTCCAGAAACCGTCCTGGCTACCAGAATCTGGGAAGTCGTGATGAAGCTGCAAGATTCTTACGACGCTCGTATTGGGAATGCGCAGTCTAGCATTCTTGCAAGTCATGTCTTCCGCGCCGTCCCACAGAAGTTGGTTTACAATCCTCTCGGCATTCGAAGGTATCAATAGCCTTGACATTGCGTCGACATCAGGCAGCTTCTCTCCAGGCCTGTGGCTACGGCTAACTCGAATTGCCGTATTTCACTGACTCATCTGGCCAGTCTTCCTTTAGGTTTAGAAAGGCTTAGTATATATGTCGAGGCTAGATTGTCAGTGAATAATTTGAAGTACATTCCTTCTGGGTACATTCTGAAGTATCCAAGTACCATGACTAAAGGTGGGGCCTCTTTCTTTGTAGTAGGGCAGTTGATCTCTGCCTTGTAGATTGTGCACGATTTTAAGTCGCCGTTTGACGGGCTCACTCTCGTCGCTTTGACTTAGCACCACTCGTGTCCCGTAATTCGACGCGGCAGTGTTTAGTTCAAACGGCTTTGTGAAGTCTGGAATAGTGAGTACTGGATCAGTGACGAGTTCCTGATCTGTGTTCTCACATTCCTGTTTCCATACAAACAGAGTCTTCTTTTGCATTAGTGATGTAAGGGACTTCGTCTTTAAAGCTTTGTTCTTGAATAAAGCTCGGAAGTGCCCTGCCAGGCCCATGAACACGCGTAGCGAGTGTACGACACAGGGTTTGGTGAGCTGAGAAATACGTCTGACATCTGGTACTGTTTTACTCTTTGCATGTCCGCCGAATAATCTGCAAGGAAAACGAGAAAATTCTTGAATAATTCGCTTTTCTTCAAGTTGATATACTGTGCACCTTGATTTTGTGCATTTAACACATTGGACAAGTGAAAGCAGTGGTCCTCACGTGTTGTCGAGTAAACAATGATATCATTCACGTAGGCGCTGCAAAAGCTACCTGGGAAATCATCAAGGACATTGTTTATCATTCTTTGGAACCGTGCTCCAGAATTCTTACACCCGAACGCTAGCCTGTTATATTCGAAGACATTGAGAGGCGTGGCAAAAGCTGTGAAGTGTTTGAACTCTTTCTCGAGCGAAACTTGCAAGTATTCCTTGCAAAGATCGATTCGGAAAAACCAGGAACAGCCACCTGTTTCGTCGGTTATATTGATGTGTAGGAAGACGCAAACGAGAAGGTATGTGCAGGTATATTTACAAAGAAATTCCCCGCACTTGGTCAAGAGGCAACAGCCCGGGCTAGCCTCTAATCGTCGTCGTCGTCTTCACACTACTCGCGTCATCGTCATCGGAAATACTGTCCGTAGCACTACCCCTGGAGTGAAAAGCCCCGTCCCGGTGCAAGTAAAGGCCGGGCCCGAAAGCAATGTAGTAAGCTTTGAGCCCACTGGCATGCACGACATCACTGGATGCTTGAGTAGAGGGTGAGGTGGAATTGACAGGAGCAATTTCGTACGTCACTGGGGTCACCTGGCACCGCACGCGATAGTACCCCGTGTATCGCGAAAGGAGCTTCTCTGAAGTACAGACGTGACGAGAGCGCGACCACAGGAGCACGAGCGCACCAGACGAAAACTCAGCGTTTCCATGGCGTATGTTTTACAGACGCTGCTGAGTGGCTTGTGAGGCCGTCAGTCGCGTACGGGCAAGCTCACGCGCGTGGTCGGCGAGGGCGATGGCGTCGCGTGAATGCTCCCTTCTGGAGGTCGCAGCACGACGAAGTGCAGTATCAAGGGGCAAGGTCGGTTCGCGACCGCAGAATAGATAAAATGGAGAAAATCCGGCGCTGCCATGCCGAGAGGAGTTGTACGCAAATGTGACGCAAGGAAGAGCATTGTACCAGTCATGGTGGCCTTTCGAAACGTACAGTTAACATAAAAAGTTTGCCCTTCAAATGTGAATTCCTGCTCTCTTAAGGCATGACACTTCGCATTTAATGAATCACTGTGTAGATGGCGAAGGCTACTACATGCTGGAACATTTATTTCGAGGCTGTGTGACCACGCTTGCCGAGAATTCAGCTTTTTGGCAGATCCTGCGTCCAGTAAACTTTTGCGTTTGACTGTACATGGACTGCATATCTGTGAGGGTATGGTTTAAATACGTCAGTCGATGATGGTTTGAGGATGGTATAAGTAGGTCAGCTTGTGTTGCGTGGAGCAGGAGAGCACAATGCCGGCGATAACTTTCGACAAGAAGTTACGACCATGGTCAGTTAGCAGCTGTCTCGGCGCGCCATGAAGCAATATAATCTCATGCAAGAGAAAGTCTGCGGCGTCAGTGCCGCGACTGGTCGGGGGGGGGGGGGGGGGCACCCGCGTGAGGGCCTATCGGGCGGCGTAATCAGTTGCGACAGCTACTCATTTTTCAATCGGTCGTCATCAAGTTTAAAGCTTCACACCTAATGACATCTACAGGTTCCGAACTGGTCGCTCTTCGCGCTGCTGTCGAATGCATTGAAAAAGAACCGCCTAACAAGCAGGCAATATTTTGCGATCCGAAAGCAGCCCTGCAGAGCTTGCGAGATTTACGGCGTGGCAATTATGAACAGCTGTATAACATCAACGAAACTTGCCATTGCGCTTCTGAACGAGGGCATGATATCATCTTTCAGTGGCTGCTGGGACATTGTGGCATCGTTGGTAATCACCTAGCCGATGACGCTGCCCGACGTGCGCAGGCTGGTGCACCGACAATCCTTATACCTTTATTGAGAGTAGACGCGGCAAGAGAACTTCGCAGTCTCGCCCCTACAGGGTGTTCCTTTATGAAAGAGAACAGGCGAGCGCGTGGCCTGTGCTCTGCAGAGGCTGCTTAGAGCCCCAGCAACAGGCAGCAAGGGGAAGTACGTCCGCTTGCAGTGCCATCTGTTGGCGGTCGGAATAAGCAGGCACGGCTGATAGGCAAGCGGCTCTGGGGTCCTATAACGTCAAAGAATGCCAATATGTTTTTTATTCTAATCTCCTCACGTCAAACTTGCGTATCCACGGACGCAAGCTCCTGGCGGTCACCCGCAGGGTTGTCTGAACAGACCAATCAAATGCTCTCCTCGTTCATGGGAGGTCACTTTTTTGGTTGAAAAACAAATAACATTGGCTACACTGAGTGGCTTGTGTTATTTAACTGGCTGACAAGAGGGGAGGAGCACGCACACATAGAGAGGGACTCGATGCGGCCGACATAGAATTCAGGGTGGGCCAATTACCTAGGTATACTTTTTGGCGCAAAATAGATTTCATGAAAAGGGACAGAAGAAAGGAAGACAGTGCAGCGCCAACCACGCCATGCCATGAAACCACGCCCCTTGGCATGCCATGAAATGGTTGAGCAGCTTTTAGATGTTTTTAGAGCAAACGCAAAAGGACTTACTTTTACTAACGAGCTTCCGAAGGACAGTTGGTTGCAGTTTTTAATTGGCGCTTCACTGTCTACCTTTCTTCTGTCCCTTTTCAAGAAATGTATTTTGCGCCACAAATATACCTAGGAAATCTAAGCACCAACTTGCCCAAGAAGAAGTCCTTTTGGGCCAAAATAAATTTCGGGGTGGGCATGCTTAAAATTTGGGGGTAGGACAACTTGAAATTTTAGTAGTAGACCAACTTGGAATTTTGGTGGTGGACCAAGTTGAAATTTGCAGAAAGTTGGAGGTGGGCCGACTTGAAGTTTGAGTGGGGGCCTACTCAAATTTGGTAGTGGGTCAAGTTGAAATTTGGGGGTAGCCTTATGTACACATTTACAACTCCAGTAGAGTTTCTGCCTGCTTTTTGCAGTACGGAGCCCTGGCCACCCACTCCCCCATAGCATGAATAAACCTCACCTAATTCGGAGTGGTTGAGTGGAGAAGTGCACTCAATTGAAACTTTAGCTTCGGTAAATAAATGTAATTTTGTTATTTACCATTCAAGCTTAGTAATTTCTTTACTAAGGACGTTTGCTTAATTATTACATTAAAAATTAATTGAGGCTATGATGAGGACGTTTATATCTGTAATTAATAATTAAGATTCCTAACCTAATTTAACTAATTTCAACGTACCATTAATTCTTGATTAGGCTCCGTTGATTAAGCCTTAGTAACTTTCGATTTTCCAAATTATTTAAGATAAATTGAGTGTAATAAACCTCAGTATTCCTAATTACCCTCAAAATATCGTCGTTACACTTAACTAATTTTACCGTAGCTCAACTCATTAGTCTTTATTAACCTTACTTACACTTATACCTTTGAGTACTCATATGCATAGTCAAAATCATAAATCTCATTAGTCATACGTAGTCATAACGCATTCTCATACACCTCTGTAGGACCTCATGTAACATATGCTTACAGTGCATCGTGTGAAGCTTTACAGACAGAAAAATGGACGGGAAGATGGACGGACAAAGTTCCAAGGGAAGAAGCCCTAGAATGTTTACGCGTTAATATAGGTACGACAGGAGTACCTAATAACTATCGGGCGTATGTTGGCACTTCCACATTTCCAGTGCGCCTGCGTATCCAGCGCGGTTTGGCAGCAGCAGGCGTTGCGCTGCAGGCCCCGCTCCTTGCACAACAGTCATGTAAGGAAGGGGGAGGGGGGGGGGGGGGTTCCAGCTAATTGTAGCAGGCGCTTGCCTATCGGCCATGCCTGGCTATTCTGGCCGCGAACAGATGATGACACAAGCAGACGTTCTTCTCCTTGCTGCCACTTGCTGGCGCTCCAAGCAGGTTCCGCAGAGCACGGGCCACGCGCTCGCATGTTTCCTTTCACAAAGGACCACCTTGTACCATCACGTCAAGTTACTGGCTTACACCACAGAACTCCAAGTGCCGTTTATACAGCCTCGACCCGTCACTGAAACTTAAATTACCAGGAAACATTTCACGACGTGACGCAACACGCTTGTGTCGATTGTGGGTAGGAGTAGCATTCACGAACTCCTAGAGCTATTGTATTGGAATGGCGGACTCACCAATGTGTGCTAAGTGAAAGTGTGAAGAGACCATCAGTTGTCTTCTGTGCCACTGTTCTCGCTTTCATAACCAACGTCAGACTCTCCACTGTGCCTTGAATAGACTGCACGACAGGCCATGTACATAAGAAAAGATCTTGGGAACCAGGCCTCACAGTTCGTTAGCCCAGAAAGCAGTTCGAGCGCTTCTTCACTACCTTAAGGCAACAGGCTTGAGTGCCCGACTATAGACATCCTGCACCTAACTTAGTGCATGTAAAAGTGTGGTATACACTCATGTTTTCTTTCGCTCTCTCTATCACTCCCCGTACATCTCTTCACGTGTAGGGTAGTAAACTATACTCAGTCTGGCTAACCTTCCTGCCTTTACTTCTTCCCTTCTCTCTCTGTCTACCCGTTTGTTCACAGAAGATGATGTTGGAAAGGGGCCGTGAAGGTCCAATCCGACACGAAAAAACGGTTCCACATTGGCAGTGAACGGCTTGAGGTGACCGACTGGTAGCAACTGAGGTGTTTTCCGACGTTGGCAGGAGTCATAGGCACCAACATGCAGGCCGGATGGAGCGAGCGCGACCTGCCTGGAGAAGCAGCGGAGAACGCGGTCGAACGTCTGAGTTGTCCCAAGGTGCTGTGCACTAAGCGCATCATCGAGCTCAGAGTTCAAAGAGTACAGTCCATCATAGATGTTTGGCCACAAGAAGAAGGTGAGACCCGCCAGGGAGGAAGGTCCTTCGGTACAGAATACCGCGCTGGAGGACATATCGGCGAACGGAGGCGTCGCTAGGCGTAGAGTGCAGACGCTCGATGAGCGCTCGCAGCGATAGGTTCCGGTGCTGCTCATCAGTGATGTTAGGCAAGGCAGGAGAAAATGCCGTTGGCGGTAGTACTGTCGGCGTCTTCAGGCTCATCGACCAGGTAGCGATAGAAGCAATCTGCGTGCTTGCGGAGATGGCCAGCTTTGTAAACGACAGAATAGGAATATTCTTGAAGGCGCAATACCCAGCGACCAAGTGTTCCTGTGGAATCTTTCAATGAGCCAACCAACAAAGCGCCCGACTGAAAAGGGTGGGCTTATTAGTATGGGAGGAACATTGCGACCGCACAAACTAGGCCAGGCACTCACGCTCCGTGATAGAATAGTTGCACTCAGAAGATCAGAGGAGCCTGCTGGCGTGAGCGATAACATGGTCGTTCCCGCGCTAGCGTTGTGCTGGTAGTGCGCTGATTCCGTGGCCACATGCATCGGTATGGACTTCGGTAGGGGCGGAAGGATTGAAGTTGGCGAGAACGAGCGGCATTGTGAGAAGGGCGATTAGATGCGAGGACGCAGACTCCTCGTTATCGCCCCAATTGAAAGGGACGTCTTTCTTAAAAAGCTCGCTTAGTGGTCGGGCTATGGCCGCGAAGTTTTTCATCAAGCGACATCATCATCATCATCATCGTCAGCCGGGCTACGCCCACGGCAGGGCAGAGGCCTCTTCCATACTTCTCCAACTACCCCGGTCATGTACTAATTCTGTCCATGTCGTCCCTGCAAACTACTTAATCTCATCCGCCCACCTACCTTTCTGCCGCCCGCCCCCTGCTACGCTCCTCTTCCCTTGGAATTCAGTCTGTAACCCTTAATGACCATCGGTTATCTTCTCTTCTCATTCCATATCCTGCCCATGCCTATTCCTTTTTCTCGATTTCAACTAAGTTGTCATTAATTCACGTTGGTTCACTCACCCAATCTGCTGTTTTTTTATCCCTAACGTTACACCTATCATTCTTCTTTCCAATGCTCGTTGCGTCGCCCTGAATTTAAGTAGAACATTTTTCGTAAGTCTCCAGGTTTCTGCCTCGTACGTGAGTACTGGTAAGACACAGCTGTTATACACTTTTCTCTTGAGGAATAATGGCAACCCGCTGTTCATGATCTGAGAATGCCTGCCAAACACACCCCAGCCCATTCTTATTCTTCTGATTATTTCAGTCGCATGATCTGGATCTGAGATCACTACCTGTCCTATGTAGGTGAATTCCCTTACCACTTCCAGTGCCTCGCTGCCTTTCGTAAACTGCCGTTCTCTTCCGAGACTGTTAAACATTACTTTAGTTTTCTGCAGATTAATTTTAGACCCACCCTTCTGCTTTGCCTCTCCAGGTCAGTGGGCATGCATTGCAATTGGTCCCCTGAGTTACTAAGCAAGGCAATACCATCAGCGAATCGCAAGTTACTAAGGTATTCTCCATTGACTTTTATCACCAATTCTTCCCAATCCAGGTCTCTGAATACCTCCTGTAAACACGCTGTGAATATTATTGGAGAGTTCGTATCTCGCTGCCTGACGCCTTTCTTTATTGGGATTTTGTTGCTTTCCTTATGGAGGACTATGGTGGCTGTGGAGCCGCTATAGATATATTTCAGTATATTTACATGCGGCTCGTCTACACCCTGATTCCGTAATGCCTCCATGACTGCTGATATTTCGACTGAATCAAACGCTTTCTCGTAATCAATGAAAGCTCTATATAAGGGTTGGTTATATTCCGCACATTTCTCCATCACGTCATTGATAGTGTGAATATAGTCTATTGTTGAGTAGCCTTTACGGAATCCTGCCTGGTCCTTTGGTTGACAGAAGTCAAAGACAGAAGTTATGAAGCGACATAAGTAAGAGCAAAAACTGGTGAAGCTGTTCACATCCTTGGCAAACTTCAGAACAGTGAAGTACGTGCAGCATGGATTTTCCCTGGGTCCGGTTCTATTCAGTTCATATCAACAACATGCCCAAGGACGGTAACCTGGCGACGGCCATATTGGCATTTTGATGCGTCAAGTTGCAGACCGGCTCGACGAAAAACGTCGAGGATTTTTGAGAGACGCTCGAGCTGCTTACCGACGGTTGGGGAGAATAGCTTAACGTCTTCCAATAGCACAGGCTCGTGCACCATTTGAAACCGCGAAGAAGGGAGCACATCATGCACTCAAATGTGGCCGGCGCATTACATAGTCTGAGCGGCATCACTCTGAATTAATACAGACCGTCCGGTTTTACAGAGGCAGCCTTCTCTTGGTCAAGGTCGTCCACAGCAACCTGCAAGTAGCTGGAGCGAAGGTCATTAGAAGAGAAATAGCGAGCTCTGTGGAGGCAGTCAGTGTGAGGTAGGGGATTCATGTCATTTTTGTAACCCTGTTAAGGAGGCCATAATCCACGCAAACACGCAATGATCCATGTTTCTTTTTCAACAGTACAACAGGTGAAGCCCACGGAGTACTCGACGGTTCGATAATAATCTTGGCAACCATTTTGCGAACTTCTGCGTGAATTACTTGACGCTCAGCCGGTGACGCTCGATACCGGCAGCGAAAAATAGGAGGGGCATCGCTGGTATTTATGCAATGTTTAACAGCCGTAGATTTAGCCAAAGGCCAATGGTTAAATTTTTAAAAAATTTCGTGGTATGAAACCAGAAAACGGTAGAGCTCATGAGTGTGCTCGGGTGACATGTAGGGTCCAATCATTTTCTGTAAGTTAACGTCGGCACAAGTGGCGGACTGCGATGGTAGAGGAGTATCCGTTGCATTGTCGTCTACAGCAATAGGTTCTAATGAGTGACCCGCGAATGAGAAAAGCTTGGTCATATACATGGCTTGTGGCAGCACTTGTGTCGTCAAGCCAAAATTGACTACTAGTAGGGAGACGCTATTCGCCTTAACAGGTAAAACTGCATGAGGTACTGCGATACCGTGCGTAAGGAGGATGTCTTGCAGTGACCGTCGGGCACTGGAGGGGATGACACAAAGCCGATGTGTGTCAGTGCCGAAGGTGGCAAGCGAACGAAGTTTAAGGAACTGAAGCGACTGGGTGGTGGTGCAGCGGGATCCAGAACAGGCAGGTCAAGGCGGAGAGTACTGACTGAACAATCGATGAGAGCAGAATGCGCGGAGAGGAAGTGCATGCCGGTGATGAGGTCGTGGAACAGTGGGTGATGTCTGTGAAGAGAACAATAGTGGATCGATCGGCGAAGGCGACGCGAGTGGCATGCATACCAATTGCGGGGGCTGTTCCGCCGTCGACGACACGGACAACAGACGTCGAAGGTCAGGGCTCATAACAGACAAATGAGCCCTAGTGTCTATAGGAGCAGACACGGGAACACCGTCGATTTGCACGTCAAGAAGGTTTACATGAGTGACCAGCGCAGTAGAAGATTTGGCGGCGCTTTGAGCAATGCAGCGTCACCTTGAGGCGCCGCATCGTCCATTTTTTTTTTTGCCTGGGGGCGTCCGTAGGAAGTCGGCGAATATGAGCGATGGGGCTGGGCCGGTCGCAATTGTAAGCGTTGGGGAAAAGGCGACCGTGAATAGGGGCGGGGCGGTGCAGGAGATGCAGTGGCGGCATTATCGGACCGTCCGGTACAGAGAAAAAAACGACAAGGACCGCATGGGCGGGAGTAGCCAGTATACGTGGTACGGGCCGGGGAACTCCAGCGACTGCGACAGTGACGAGAAATGTGCCCAATTCAACGGCAGCGAAAACAAATGGGCTGGTCATCAGCAGTGCGCCATTCAGATGAGTTGCGGAAACGTGGTGGGTAATAAGATGTTGGACGATGCGGAATCGAAGAATCCGGGGGTTATCAGGGCGATGGGCCCTGCAGATGGTGTGGAGACCCATGTTAGCAACCTCTTCGCGGACAATTGCCTGGATCAAGGAAACCGTGACTGCAGGTGAGTTGGATGAGCTGGAGGCGAAGACAGCCGAATAGGCGGCCTCAATCTCTCGCCGGATGATCCTGGTAACATAGTCAGTGTTGTTGGCACGAGGAGCGTCAGCACAGGAAGATGTTGCCGAGGTGTTTGTTAAACGGCGGAAGTGTTGGTCGATAGGTGGGCTTCTGGCGCCTTCCAGGCTGCGGCACTCTGATAACTGCCTCCACCGTCACCACGTTGTTAAAGATGAGCAAGTTCAAAGCATCTTCGGCAATGCCATTGAGAATTTGGGAAGCCTTGCCCGGCTCAGTCATGTCTACGTCCACTTTGCGGCATAGAGCCAAGATGTCTTGAGTGTACTTGACGTAGGGGTCTGTTGACGTCTGCACGCAGCTGGATAACGCCATCTTTGCTGGAAGTTGGTGACCGTATGGGTTGCCGGACTAGTCTCGGAGTTTTGCTTAAGTATATTTCAACTGGTGAGCTCACTTTTGTGCGTCCGAAACCAAACTCGAGTTGTGCCACCGAGTAAAAGACTACGCTGAGGCACATGACAGTAGGGTCACACCGGTACTTGGAGCTGACGCGTTCGTACAGGCTTATCCATTCCTCAACGTGTTCCCTATCTTTACCCGAAAACACGCCAGGATCACGGGGAGCAGAGATTGCTATGTAGGTCGTTGAAGTGGCAGCACGGGTCGTAGCCGGTAGAGTCGAACGGTCGTCGCTGGGAGCCATGATGCAGAGAAGCTAAACGGCGCGTTCTTCAGCCCGAAGCTAAGAACGAGCGCAAAAAGTGCCTACAGGTGAGCATACCGGCTGACACTTCCTGAAAGGGGGACTTGCCAGTATACCCGCATGAGTAGAATTCTATTTACGAGCGCTAACTTTCTCGATTCGTTCCACAATGTTGGGTATCGAGTACAACTGATCCCTGGCGATGGCATTTACCTTCCTGTAATCAGCACATGCACAAGAGTCCTTAATAGGTGTTTACACAAGTATTAGCGGGGACGTGTAGTCACTCTCAGCGGGCTCGATAACTCCAACCTCTAGCATGCGCTGTATCTCTGCCTCTATAATTTCCCTATGTCGTGGAGACCTCTGATATTACTGGTTCGTTTGATGTCATTCCTATTTAATGAGTCATTAGTTCATTTCTACCTTGCCGATGGTTGAATCTATCGAGATATTCCCCTAGCAGCCCTTTTAGCTCATCTAGCTGCTCGGGTTCAAGAGCGTCCGCGCTTACCGAGCGTTTTACAACTCCTTCCACGCTGATTTCAATTGGAGGTCGCATTACAGTCATCAAACTCGGTATTAATGTCATCCGGATCTTTCATGGTAAAGTTAACGACGCCGCTCCACTCCGCGTACGCCTGGATCAAATTGCAGTGATGGATTCTCACCTACTTTCTTTGACCAGACACTTTCAGATCAATGTATCTGAAAATGTGTATAGCACTTTAACGGGTCCATCCCAGTGAACTTCAAGCTTATTATTTCTTTATTGTTCGAAAATCATTTCCTGGTCAACAGCATTTAACGTTGGAAGCCTCGCATTCTTGTCGTAATTGAGTTTGGCGTTCTTTTGTGCACCGCCCACGTTATTTTCGACGTTCCAGCACTACTCTACCACTGTTTGACTCTCTCTTTTTTCCTCCCACGTATCTCACAACATTCTCAGTGGGGAACGGAGTGTAGTCCGATACACTAGTTCTGCTGGCGAGAACCCTATGAATAGGGGGTCGGAAACCAAGCATACCAATACGTCCGAAACTTTCTCAGCGACCGGAAGTGCCCGATCGAAGTTGGCGAACATGAAACTGACATTATAGAGCTTGGGAGCCGAGGCAAGCCGCAGGGATCAGTCATCTCCCCTTTTTCCTTTTAACGCTGCGATGCGCGGGCTACCGGACCTGCTGTACTCTATCCCCGGGCTTCACCACAGCCTCTACGCTTACGACATGACGATGTGGCCAGCGGCGGATGACGCACAAACACTTCAAGAGATCATGGAACGCAGCATCGATGTCGTACAAGTTTATGTGGAGTCAAGGGGACTGACGCGCTCACCCGAAAAATCCGAGTACCTTCTGATCATGCACGGCAGAAGTAGCTGTCCCGGGGAATAATCACGGGTGGCCGAGTGGTGGAAGTGGAGTAAACCACGATTGCCATGGCCATGCATGCGGAAGCGAATACCGTCATCAGCGATAGCAAGCAGAACGTCGGTAATTTCTTCGCGGTATCATTTCCGAATAGGAGTACCGTGTCTTCACGCAGCACCCCCTAAGCGGATCGAAAACTCTCGTGTGAACTCCCGCTCACGCGGCTGTGCCCTGCAACCCGTCGGCTCACAGTTTGGCTCGAGATCTCACGCGCCGAGCCTCGTCCGCGGATGCGGATGGCGTGAACGAGGAGGAGAGATACGAGGAACCCTGCGATAATTATCACGGAATAGCCCATAGGCATTGCTTGAGGCGTCGCGCGCTCCCACCACCGGCCAATGAACTCGATAAAATGCAAGCGGACGCGTTTAGGCGACTCCACACAAACACAACCCACACCCAAAGCACATTAACAAAATCACAGGGGGCAAGGAAAGTAACGTATGTAGGCTCTGTTCACAAACAGGGACACTCCCACACATAATGTGGGAATGCACCTCGCTCCCATTCTCTCATCCCCCCGTCAGCAGCGAGACTGACTGGACAGCCTGGCTCAGGTCCAGGGACGTTGACCGACAGCTTGAACTGCTTGACTGGGTGGAGAAGGCCAAGCAGGCCCAGGGCATTGCTTGAGCCGGATCCCTCAGCCACCTCCCCCTTTCCCCTTTCCACTTTCAATAAAGTTTACCACCACCACCGCCATCACCAGTTCTTATAATGTCACTAAGGCCGATGATATGCCAAACAATGTCTGACAGTGAAACGTAATGTTATTCATATGTGTACCTGTGATTTGTAATATTTCGGGCATGTTGTCAGTGCATTCATTAGTAAAATCCGAAGAGAAAATCATGTTAAGGGCAATAACGACTTCTCTTTCCGGTATAGTACTGCCCATGTCATCACAAAGTGAGATTGTGCTTTCCGGAGGAGGGTTGAAGGTTTGCCAGAAATGTTTTCGATTACTGTGTAACATCGAGGAGAGTGTAAGTGAAAAAAATTGCGTTTTGTTGCGGTTTTAAGCGAGTTATAATGCTTTGGTTGCAGCGTGATACTTTTCCCATGCTAACGAAGATCCCAAGAAAGCACGTAGGGCCTTAGCTGAGCGAAATAGGTGCTTTTTTCTCCTTTTTTTATCTTTTCGAAGTAGTATTGAACCATGGAAAGCGTGTGTGTTCAGTTAATTTTATAGTGGGTATATTAGGTTTATTAAACGCCGTACTTCAGATTTGAATAGGTGCAAATTTCACCCGACGGTCCGTGAGTGAAAAACAGTTGTAAAACGACCCCAGAATTTTGCTACTTCATTATTTATTTATTTATTTATTTTCTTATTTATTTAAGATACCTTACAGGCCCTATGCGGGCATTGTGTAAGGGGGTTACAAAATGAAAGGCATAAAAAAAAGAGTAGTCTTCTGAAGTCTGGTACAAAAGATACGTCCCAATGCAGGGCTCTTTAACATTACTAGAAAGATCAAAATATTATTACGATATTATCGGTAGAAACCCAAAAGACGAGCCGCCGCGAGAACGACGACGAAGTGGGTTTGTGCCCTTGGCGCGAGTGAATGTCGGCCTGGCGCTCTGGCTCCAGTCCAGTGTAAATAGCCCGTAAATAGCCTCTTTCGTCTGTGTCTTTCTACACGTAACATTCTGGTGGAGGTCAGCGATCGCCGTCTTCGCCACGGAACTCCGGAGTGGTCGGTATATCGAGCTTGTCACCATGCCTCACGGTGACGAGCCCGCCTCTGCAACGGCTTCGGCTGGTTCGACTGCTCCAATCGTCACGGTTGCCAAACATCGTGACCCTGGTGTGTTCTCTGGCCTGGAGGGACAGGACGTTGACGAATGGATCAAGCTATATGAACATGCCAGCGCTAATAACAGGTGGGACCCAACAATTATGCTCGCCAATGTCATCTTTTATCTTGGCGGCACCCCACGCGTGTGGTACCAGACGCATGACGACGAGATAAGCAGTCGGGACACTCAAAGAAAAGCTACGGGAACTGTTCGGCGACCCCATTGGCCGCAAGGTTGCCGTGAGAAAGGCTCTTGCGTCTCGTGTTCAGACATCTACAGAGCCGTACGTTTCATACATCTTCGACGTCTTGGCTCTATGTCGCAAAGCTGACGATGCTATGTCTGAATCAGGTAAAGTGTCCCATGTTCTAAAAGGCATCGCCGACGACGCTTTCAATTTGCTGTTTTTCGGCAAAGTCTCGACAATCAACGCCATCAGTAAAGAATGCCGTCGCCTTGAACAAGCCAAGAGCCGCCGTATCACGCACCACATCACGCGGCTACCCAACACCGCTGCTACGTCGACATGTAAGGGTCGACCGCGTCAGGCCACCACCTGTGACGACGTTACCCGTATTGTTCGCCGCGAGCTCGAGGGCGCCTATTCGCCAACTTTCTCCACGACGCCTCCCGATCCGCCAGCAACCACGATTCCCATGATTCAGGCCGTAGTCAGGCAGGAATTTGAGAAGATGGGTCTGAACTCCGTGTGTTAAAAATCTACATCCAGCGTTCCCCAGTTCTCTACCGACCCTCCTCGTCCCCGACAGTCCTTTTCTACCACATCTCGCCGCAACCCGTCAGAATGGCGTACCCCTGATGACAGACCAATCTGCTTCATCTGCTGTCGCACCGGCCACGTCGCTCGTCACTGCCGCAACCGATGGCCACCGCCTCCTCGGACATACGCCGCCACTTATTCCCGCACCTTTGGACCTTCTGTTCCCTACGCCACCCGCCATGAACCCACTGCCGCTGATGCCCCTGCTCCGAACCTCCGCTACAGCCGCTCGCCCTCACCTCGACGCCGTCAGTCTCGTTTGCCCCAACCCCGCCGCTTCTCTTCGCCGCCTATCGCCTCCCGGGCCCAGCCGGAAAAATAGGCATTGCAGCTTCTGGAGGTGAAGCTGCGTTGTCGACACTGCCCTCAAATCTTCTGCTCACGTTAAACACGAACCAAAACCTTCCTGACGTTGACGTTGGTGGCTATCCTGCCACGGCACTCGTCGATACAGGGGCACATCTTTCTATTATGATTGCTGCCTTCCGACGACGACTGAAAAAGCTCTTCACACCAGCGTCGGCACGCGTCGTCCGCGTTGCGGATGGTGGTACTGTGCCTATCATCAGCATGTGTACGGCACGTGTTAACATCGCCGGGCGCCACACTCCTGTCCCCTTCACCGTGATTGCTCATTGCTCCCACGACCTCATTCTCGGCGTCGATTTTCTCTCCGCGCATTCTGCTCTTATTGACTGCTCTGCCAGTACCCTTCGCCTTGAGTTGACGATTCTCGCAGAACCTTCTGACACACCCCAGTGCCGCCTACGCCCCACCGGCTTTATTCGCCTGCCGCCAAAATCAATAGCCTATATTGAACTCTTGTCTTCCCCACCAGTCCCTGATGGCGAGTACCTCGTCACTCCCCTCCCCGACATTCCACTACAGTATGACGTTACCGTGCCTCACAGTATACTTACTATTACTGCGAACCACACTCGCATGCCTATCTTTAACTTTGGATTGGCAAAGCAAATTCTACAGCAAGGTATTTGCCTTGCCAACGTTGGTTGTCTCGGTGACCATCACGTGGCAGCGTTATCAACCGATGCTTCTTGCGAGCTTAGCAGGCCCATCGTACCAGCCTCGGCCGCCGATCCCAAGATACAGAAAATGGTTGCGACGAACCTGTCTTCTGCGCAGGCTGAAGACCTTTACCAAGTATTATCGCCCTACAGAGATATTTTCGACTTCGACGATCGCCCTTTAGGCGAGACGCTCGCGGTCAAGCATCGGATTCTTACTGGCGATGCTACTCATATTCACCGACGACCGTATTGAGTTTCTGTGTCGGAACGCCGAGTAATTCAAAGCGAAGTCAACAAAATGCTAGACAAAAACATCATTGAGCCTTCTTCGAGTCCCTGGGCGTCACCTGTAGTGTTGGTTAAGAAGAAGGATGGCACGTGGCGCTTCTGTGTAGACTACCGCCATCTGAAGAACATTACTAAGAAGGACGTCTACCCGCTCCCACGTAGAGACGACGCCCTTGACTGCCTCCACGGTTCAAGCTATTTCTCTTCTATCGATCTTCGTTCTGGATACTGGCAGATTGCTGTTGACGACATGGACAGAGAAAAAAACCGCGTTCATCACACCTGATGGCCTATACCAATTTAAAGTAATGCCGTTTGGATTATGCAACGCCCCTGCCACCTTTGAGCGTATGATGGACTCCTTGCTCCGTGGCTTCAAATGGTCCACTTGTCTCTGCTACCTCGACGATGTCATCGCCTTCTCGCCCACGTTCCACACTCACCTTGAGCGTCTAACAGCTATACTTGATGTATTTCGAAAGGCGAAGCTGCAACTCGTTGAAATGTCGTTTCGGCCACCGCCAAATTACTGTTCTGGGCCACCTTGTTGATGCTTCCGGAGTACAGCCTGATCCCGACAAAACTCGCGCTGTCCCAGACTTTCCGGTTCCGAAGACAGCCGCAGACGTCCGAAGTTTTGTCGGGCTATGCTCGTACTTTCGTCGTTTTCTTCAAGATTTTGCGGCAATTGCTACAACCCTCACTAATGTTTTGAAGAAAGGCGTATAATAATATCTTCTTTTTGAAAGCCGCGTTCATGTATTTTTTTTTTTCGTATCTTGCTGCGATGTATCCTGTGTAATTTTATCTTGCTGCTATGCATGTCAGTGTTTTTTTTTCTTACTATTATGCTGTGTTTTTTCTGTTTATGCTTTGTCCACAAACTCATGTATATACGAGATATTTTTGCCCTTGTTAAATAGCCAGAGTGTTACTATGACTTTAACACTTTACGTTTTCGCTGTATGCCTTGTACAGGGGTGCTCCGGCGTCCCTCAAGTGATTGTGTTCACTTTTTGCCCGGGCCTACCCGCATCGTTAATTTTTTGGCGAAAATAAACTTCAACTTCAACTTCAACTTCAACATTTCTCGTGGGGTACTGCAGAAGCCGCCGCCTTCTCTCGTCTCGTCACTCTTCTCTCCTCACCGCCCATTTTCGCCCACTTCGACCCTGATGCCCCTACAGAATTGCGAACAGATGCCAGCGGTCATGGCGTAGGTGCCGTCTTAGCCCAGCGTCAGAGTCGCCAGGATCGCGTTATTGCTTATGCAAGCCACCTCCTCACACCATCGGAGCGCAACTATTCCATTACGAAACGAGAATGCCTTGCTGCTGTAGTCTGGGCAGTTGGGAAGTTCCGTCCTTACCTCTACGGTCGCCCTTTTTCCGTAGTCACTGACCATCATGCTCTCTGCTGGCTCTCATCCCTAAAAGATCGTACAGGCCGGCTTGGTCGATGGGCTTTGAGACTACAAGAATTTTTGTATTCTGTGGTCTACAAGTGTGGCCGCCTGCACCAAGACGCTGACAGCCTGTCGCGTTACCCTGTTGATGACCCTGACTCCTCCAATATTACCAGTGCTGCTTGTGTATTCTCTGTGTCGCAGCTGCTTCATTTCGCGGACGAGCAACGTCGTGACGCCAACGTCAGAGGACTCATCGACCGTTTTGAACACACTCCAGCCGACGCCACTCTACGCCTCTTTGTCTTCGGCGACGGTACTCTGTACCGTCGTAACCTTCATCAGGACGGCTCTGAGTTCCTACTTGTCATACCTAAACACCTCCGCTCAACCGTTCTAGAAGAGCTCCACGATGCACCAACGGCAGGACACCTCGGCGTATCTCGAACCTATGACCGTGTACGTCGCCGTTTTTTACGGCCGGGCCTTGCCTGTTCCGTACGACGTTACGTCGCCGCTTGTGAACTTTGCCAACGACGCAAGAAGCCTTCTCAGCCCCCCGCTGGTTACCTGCAGCCGCTCGACATCCCTGCCGAGCACTTCCATCGTGTTGGCTTAGACCTTCTCGGCCAATTTCCGGAATCTACATCAGGAAACAAGTGGCTTGCAATCGCGGCTGACTACGCGACCCGCTACGCCGTAACCCGCGCTCTTCCGACCAGTTGCGCAACTGACGTTGCGGACTTCTTTCTACATGATATCATTTTGATGCATGGTGCTCCGCGTCAATTGCTAACAGA
Organism: Dermacentor andersoni; assembly: GCF_023375885.2. Classification (NCBI taxonomy): domain Eukaryota; kingdom Metazoa; phylum Arthropoda; class Arachnida; order Ixodida; family Ixodidae; genus Dermacentor; species Dermacentor andersoni. The sequence continues at coordinate 199,212,093 of NC_092816.1, read as the reverse complement.
CCGTGGCCGTACGTTTTTGGCGAAAGTCATTGACGACATCATGCGGGCCTGCTCCATTCAGCATAAATTTACTACCTCCTACCACCCTCAAACGAACGGCCTCACTTAGCGTTTGAACCGCACCCTTACAGACATGGTATCCAAATACGTTTCTGACGACCACCGTGACTGGGACCGGGCTCTTCCCTACCTTACCTTTGCATACAACTCTTCCCGTCTCAAAACTGCCGGCTTTTCCCCGTTTTACCTCTTGCATGGCCGCGAACCGACGCTACTACTAGACACCGTGCTTCCGTCCACCACAGCTTCAACTAGCGCTTATGCACGTGATGCAATCGCCCGTGCTGACCATGCTCATCAACTTGCGCGCATTCGTCTACAAGTCTCTCAAGACAAACAGAAGCGACGCTACGACCTCCGTCACCGTGATGTCCATTTTGCGCCCGGCACCCTCGTCTTACTTTGGTCAGCATCGCGTAAAGTTGGCCTTTGTGAGAAACTGCTTTCCTGTTATACCGGCCCATATCGCGTGCTCCGCCAAGTGACCGATGTCACCTATGAAATTGTTTTAGCCACGCCCACTACGTCCTCCGGTGTGACAACCAGTGACATTGTCCACGTCACCGGACTCAAGCTCTAACACTCTCCACGTGCCTTGGATATTTAAAAGCACCGTGACGGCGCTTTTGCCGCCAGGGGGTAGTATTACGATATTATCGGTAGATACCCGAGAGACGAGCCGCCCCGAGAACGACGACGAAGTGTGTCTGTGCCCTTGGCGCGAGTGAATGTCGGCCTGGCGCTCTGGCTCCAGTCCAGTGTAAATATCCTGTAAATAGCCTCTTTCGTCTGTGTCTTTCTACACGTAACAATATGAAAAATGAAAAACTGAAGTAATAAAATGCCACCAAGGCACACTTTAAGGAAAAAAACACGAGTGAAATTAACGTAACGCACTAATACTAGAAAGTACAATACAGGAAAAATGAACAGATCAAGGAATACAGTGCTTCAAGGGATATTTCGGGAAAAAGACGCAAAGCAGCAATAATATACACAGGGCATACAAGTGAACCCGTGACGCAGCATGAAATACCAAATGATAAAAGCGAGATTGCAATGCACCAATAGAAATAAAACCATCGCAAGTTCGACGCAGATTGCTAAGTACAAGAAACAAGATAAAGTGATTTGTGAGTGCTATTATGGGAAATTCTCGTGTAGGAGATGACAAAATTTTTGTCGATCTGACTCGGAAAAAATGTTATCAGGAAGATTGTTCAAGAAGCGAATGGCCGTAGGGAGTGCGGGAATGTGAAGAAGCATGTGTGCTACAGTACATGCCCGCAAAACCTAGATGCTTATTTAAGCAGCGAGACGTACTTGAAGCGGTCTGGATATGCAGTGTAGATTGTGTGGCATTTTAAACTTACTTGTTAAACAAGGATAACAGATCAATATTATGGTGAAGAACAAAAAGCTGGAGGTAATGATTGAGTTTTATTTGCGCTACGCTGGCATGATGGCTATAATTACGTAAGATGAAACGGGCAGCTCTGTTCTGGACTGATTCAAGCATGTCGATTAAGTAGGGGGGATGTGGGGACCAAATGGATTATTCATACTCGAGCTTTACACGAACAAATGTCTCATAGGCCAATTCGCGGATGTTGGAAGGTGAATTACCCAGAAGACGACGTAGGTAACCTAATGTGCTTGAAGCTCTTGCGCAGATGGCTGCAATGTGGTTTGTCCAGGAAAGGTTTTCGGTTAGGTGAACACTCAAGTATTTATATTATACTGTATGTAACAATTCTTCATTATTGACGTTGTATGAAAAATGTGAGTTGTCACGCTTACGACTAAAAGAAATTACCTGACATTATGATACATTTAGAGTAATTAACCAGGTGTTACACCAATTATGAATTAGGCTGAAATCATTAGACTCAGATCAATAAAGGGTGAGTGTGTTTTCATCTTTTTTAATGATGAGTATAATACAAGGGAACGTACTATGGATGACTACGTGATCGCTAAAGCCTGGAAAGCATGTGATATCGGAGAAGTTATCGGGATGTGTCATTAATGTAAGACAGAATGCGTAGTCGTGGGCGTTGATTTACTGAATATTTGGGATAAGCCCAAGTTTCGACATGCTCTCGCCAACTCGCTAGCCAAGTTGTTTCTTGATAATGCAATTGTGATATCAGACCACTCTCTAGAAGGAAATTTAAAATGAGCGCAATGCAGAATGGGCGAATTTAGATAGGCAGTGATAATGGCGCACACAACATCATGGAACAATGATATAAATAACGAGCCAGTGCAGCGTGGGTGTTAGCAGATACCGCTTAGTACGTGTGGAATGGTAGCTCTACAGCATACCCACAACATTTCTAATGGAGTTGTTAATTCAACGGGACAGCAAAATAATTAGTGATGGGCTGCGATAAGAACACCACCACCACCTAGATTGTTCCCCATCTCGTTACGAAAGATTTCACAATTATTGAAAGTAGGTAGGATAGCTTAATTGTTGACTGGCGAGTTGAATCATGTTACAGTTAACAGAACTACATTAGAACTGAATAAATGGATGAGATTACATAACGGGTCACGTTTAGGAATGACAGTTTGTATGTTGGTTAACAAGAAAGATAGGAAAACGTGGTTTGGTGTGAGGAAATATTTGAGTGTCAATTGTTTGAGAGTCGTAAGTAATTGCTAGTTCAATTTTTCGACTAATTTTTCTGTAGCAGCGTTAAATATATAGGTTCTGTTACCGCACAGAAGCTTGTCGAGGCGGAGCTTGAAAGTGGCTTGGATGAATTTATCAAACTGAATCATTTGCCTTCGAGCGAGATAGACACGTGCCGGGAAATCTTCGCTGATGTCATAAATTGGGCCCATTAGCTTATTTCCTAACGACAGCAAGTGTTCTGCTTCTTTGAAATGAGCAAGTTTAGCAATAATTGTTCTTGACCTATCCTGGCGGAATGTGCCTAGTCGGCGAGCACTCTCGAAGTCACGTGGTTGCACAACAGCGCCGAGGTGCAACTTGCGATGTTCATATAGTAGTTTTTCCCAGCCCGGCCAAGTTTTGTTTTGTGCATTTTGCAGCCCGTAAAATATAAGATTTCACTTTCTAGATCTATTTTCTGCGTCATCCATGCGGTACGCCAATCCCGAGATTGGAGATAAGAGTCGGTGCTAACATTCCCTATGTTATCCACTTGTCTATGAAATGAGGCAAGAGAGGCACAAGCTGATTCAATTTTAGGTAATCTACTCTTCTAGCCGCCAAATGTCTTTTCGTGGTCAGTAAGCGTCAGTTCGATTGTCTTTAACTGGTGAAGGATTGTAGTTTAGCCAGACTGCAGTTCTTTTATAGCATTGAGTAGTTCAGCGGTGGAAGGTCCAGGATTTGTTTCGACATCACCGGCCAGCAAGAGAAGTGTGAGCACTGCCCATGCACAATCATAACCAATACAACGCATGCACTGTGGATCTGCCAGCACAAGTAAAGCGTGGTAACTACTAAATTTAGCAAAAAGGCTGTAACGACTTGTTACCTGCGTGAAAAGAGGGCGAAGTTAGGGCGACGCACCTTCGATGTGCTGTCAGAGCCACTGATGGATAAGCGTTTCGAGCTTGCTTGCTATAGTCGTGCAACTAGATTATTGAAAGCAGACAGGGGTGGCTATAACGTAAAACTATTCCAAACTCTTCTATTACAATTCTGCAATCAGCCCTCCGCGATTGGTCAAAGACATTTTTCGGCCACCCCCACTTTGTGCGTCTGTGAGGTGACGTCACAAAAACCACGATAGCTCCCCATCTAATATGTCGTGTACAACTGGGTATACATGACTGAACCAAACAAAACAAAAATAGTTATTTCTGATTCTACGTCTTTTCGCCATTAGACCTCAGCTATTGGTCAAAAGTTTTCGGACTGCAACCATTTCACGAGCCCGTCACGCGACGTCACAAAACCGCGAAAACTCATTGCGTCAAAGTTACGTGCACGCGTTAAAGATGCATTAATATGCTGAACAAAACTGAATTTTCTTCTGAATAGCCGCAGGCTAGCCTGTTCCGAAAGCAATAAAAGATGGCTGCCGCCGATCACTCAGGCACTGGCTACTCGCAGCTGCCGCAGAGCATTTGCATATAATTGAACTCTTTGCGTGGTCGTGTAACATTTTCGACCCCTTTAGACACGTTTATGGCTTTGCTCTGCCAACTCTTTGCTGAGGATCTGTTTTAGCGCCATTCTTAGCCTTCCGTTGCATGCCGCCACTATTTTCGACTGGCCACCGCAAAAGCTAAGTAAGGGATAGCGGACCAATTGCAGGCGCGGCATCCGGCAGCCGGCTTCATCCGGTTATCGATTTTCAGTGCACTTGCTCGGCCCCATCGAATCCTCCTCCACTTGAGCGTGCTCCTCGCCTCTTGTCAGCCAATTAGATAAGGCAAGCCGCTGAATGTGGGCAATGTTATTTGTTTTCAAACCAAAGAAAAGTGACCTCCTATGAACGAGGAGAGCGTTTGATTGGTCTGCTCAGACAACCCTGTGGGTCACTGTCCAAAACTTGCGTCGGCAGTTACAGAAATTTGACGTCAGGAAATTGGAATAGTCTACATTATAGGACCCCAGATCACATCTATAGGCGAAGGTTGCCAGGTGCGCACATACGCTTGCACACAATACTCAAACAAGTTTGCCACAGACGTATCAAACGTAAAGCCACGGATGTATCGCTGACAAAGACACCACATATCATGTTGAAGAAATGAACCTCCATTAATTGCTGGTCCAGGAAATGTTTGCCTTTACCAATAATACGGTTATGGAAAAGATCTGGCTGACACTTGCAGGAGTTGCGTTGCATAGGAAAATGTGCAGTAATCTTATTCTTGTGAGAGGACTCGTGTTCCCTTGCCCTAACGTTGATGGAACGGCCTGTCGGGCCGATACACACCTTCCGCAATTAAGTAGAATTTCGTACAACACGTTGACCGGGTAAGTCACATACAGCTTTGCATTTTCTTTTTTTTTTTTTACTACAAAGGTTCCGCTTCTGCGTGCCTCAGATGCGTGGGAACAGACCAGCAAGCTTCCGAGGAGCCGAAAAAACAACGGGTACTTTGCATCTGCTGACCACATTTCTTTAAATTGTGGGACACTTTATGCACGTATGGAACAACCTGCGGCCTTTATTCCGCTAGCGGCTTGGCTTTCCCCTTACCCTTCAATTTTGAAGGTAGGCTTCCGCTATTTCAACCGTGATAGAACAAGGGTATCCGGCTGCTCGTAGCTGTGCGACTTGACAGTCATAGCTTTCCTGCATTTTGTGAGAGCAACACCTCACCAACGCTGCCTCAAGACACATGGAGGCTGTAGCCGTTTGAACAAGTTTAGTATGTGTCGAGTCAAATGGTAAAAGCTCTTTACGTGAGCGTGGGCAGTACGGCCAACAAGTGTATCGTTTAGAAAAGAATAGACTGGTGTCTAGAAACCACAGCTTGTCATCTAAAGGATGGTCATGCGTAATGGAAAGACCCTTGCCATGTCGTCCAACTAGCGCTAAAATTTCTTCCAGTCTATTAGTGGACGTTGCAGAAAGGTTAGGTTTTAAAATCACAAAAAATTATTTCCACATACCAAGAACACCTTGCGTTTTTGCATCGTAATACGCCAAAGGCATCTGTTGGACAATAGCAGATCAAAATATGTTATATAAAACTGGCGCAACACAAGAACCGATGCAAAACCTTTTGCTCCTTTGGTCGTTCTCATCTTCGGGGAGTAAAATGAACCAACCAGCCCAGCAACAAGTACCGTTAAGGCATCTTTAGGTTCGTCTGGTGCTTGCGCAGTCAGACCGACATACAGCGATGTCGGTATGACTACACAGCGACTACACAAGGCCCGCAAAATTGCTGGAGCATTCACAGTAGTGATATGCAACTTCTATGAGCTACCACTCTCGAGAATTGTCTGTATTAGGAGGTGTGTCACTGCTACGACGTTCCGTATCACAATAAAAATAATATAGTGTAAATGAGCTATTATCTTTTTATTGTTAATATGTGCTTTCTATTGAAATAAAATATTCCTTCCCCGGCGTATACATTCATTTATAATTCTGAAAGCCACTTCATGATTCTTTACTACCTTTTTGGGTTTGAGTGTTCATAGGCACGGTAAGCTAATTGAGCATTTTGAAGCAATACCGCCGACTTCGGACCACCACTGATTGTGCCAACACCACCGACTGTGCAAATACCAGCGATTGTACAGGCCCTGCTGATTTACAGTACCCTTTTTACTCTTCTAGTGAATATGGCTTTATTGGTTGTGTGGTTCAGTGTTATTATTCATTGATAGCAGCGTTTAACTTCCTGAAATAACCACGGTTCAAGACCACAATATCGAGGGCTCTGGGTGCATTTTATCGATGATTTTTCGTTAACGTGCACCCGATGCTTGGTGCACTTCACGTGCGCTTTTCATTCTGCGCGCACCTGAAAGCAGGTGCAACGACAGTAAAGTCCACGAACTCCTTCTCAGCAGAACATGATCTGCCTCCGCTACAGCGGATAGGGGAACACGTTTGCAAGTGTCACAGAAACGAAACTTTGTCAGAAAAAGATGTCCGTGATAAATTCTCATAATGAATGCCGAGTAAATGCAAACAATGTTTGTACACGTGAACTGGCATTCCTATGAGGCACAGCAAAGGGGTTTCGACTGGAGTAGTGCAGGACTTGGCACGACTGATCAAACAAGAGCACACGTAGTGTCAAAAACACCAAGAACAAGCAGCACATCAAAAGTTTGTAACAATTATGTAATATATATGAAATATTAGAGCTCATCACGACCGCTTATAGCATCGCATGCATAAGTAATTAGGTAGAGGTGCTGTAGCCAAGGAATCTAAATGATTATAAAGCTTTTGGACCAGAGGTGTTAGGCGTGGAAAGGAATGCCGCGTTTATTTTGAGGTACAATAAAGTTACACTTCATTTCGCAAACACGCCTTAGGCGGTGTTTAAGGAAGTCATTAGGTCAGAAAACTGAGAATCCTGGTTGTGATAAACAAGAAAAAGATTCCTATTTCGTTATTTGTGGTATTTCGTATAGGCATTAATGCCTTAACAACTACGACAGTTGACGCGAATGGTACCGAAAGTCACTTGTCGTCTGTACACCTACAAATTGCTGAAATCAAGCAGGAATTAAGGTGACTTTCTCTTTCTGGATCAGAAATTGGTTTGCGCTTTGGCAGTTGCTTGTTTCGGCAATTGTCCCGGCTAGAATACATAAAAAAGCTACGGCAGCCTATCCGTACCATCACTGACGTGGCCTCACTAGACGCATAAAATGCGATACTCTCTGCTAGGTTTTGCCTCTGACAGCCGAAAGACACAAAATGTAATGCATAGGCGTTCAACGCCTCATTCACTTTATAACTCGCATTGAGCAAAATTTTTGCATCAGCATATGCAGCCCTAATCAATATTAACTCAACATGACCAGCGCATTCAATAGTTTTGTTCTTTGTGCTGATAAAGTACGTATTAACTATTTAAAAAAATTCGAAAACATTCGCTACATGGTATTCATCTGACAGTTTTTAGTACAGCCCCCTTACATAATGTTCCAATGAGAACCAGTGGTGTGCCTGAATAAATAAATAAATAAGTAAATAAAAAAAGAAACCGCAGCGATTAGAAAGACAAACCCTAGATTACAGAACAGCGCACCGTTTTGCGCAACGCTGCCTTAATCACTTCTGTGCATGCACACCATGTCGGTTAGTAAAAAAAAAACAAAGAAAAAAAAACTTATTTGGGATTTGAATAACGCTCTCGCCATGTGGTGCTGCCTTGTTGCTCTTTCTTCTCCAATCGTCACTGCGCTGCTCTCCAAAACCCCAGATTCCTACTGGCGACTGCTTGCCGTACCTTTGTACCACAATTCAGCCAGTATTTAACGTTTTCTTCTTTTTTTAAACTCGATGCAGTGCTTGCAAATCCCGAGTGGCAATCGCGGCGGGAGAGCTGCGCGGCCCTCGAATGTTTGTGTACACGTGCCACCGAGCGACGAGTGTTAGCGGATGATAATATTCAAAGGCTGGAGCACCGTCTCCGTTGCCCGCTGCCTTTTCAATTTTGTTCGTGTGTTATTTAGTTTTCTTGTTTTCTTGGTGTCCTCTAGCGCTGATGCAGCTTTCTTAAGACGAAACCACTGTGGGCTCGAGTACAACCGATTGAGAGACATACAGACTGGCTTCACTTCTGCATTGCTCGATAATGCTGGTACGGAGGCGGGAACTTGTGTTCATCATCCGCAGAATTGTATTTGCGAAATTTAAATGGCTGGCATCGGAGGTGAACGTGTAACTTAGCACTTGTTACCAGCTTGTTGGTGAATATCGTGCACAATCCTTATAGAAAGACGAAGTAATAGGGCCAGTGCTGGAACGCTTTTTTGGAAATTATCAGGAGCTTGTAATAATCTGTTTCGCGGATATACGCGCCCGGCTATTCACTTGCAGACGATGCTGTAGACAGTGTTGCAAAGGCATGATTACAATGAAATTGAATTTTGGCTTAGTATTTTAGCTCATTCAATACATTCACAATCACTTGTATATTATACCTGGGTCATTGAAAAAATTTACATGTTCATTGTCAATTCATTTCATTTATTATCACCTCCAAGGCCCGAAGGCATTACGCAAGGGGGGAAAGTTTGAAAATGGTATACCTAGAAATAGCCTAGTAGAACTACGTTTCCATAGTGGCCTTTGTATCCGCGTTAAACATCAGATCAACTACGAAGAAAACTTACCAAATAGACGAAGAAAACTATTTCATTAAGGAACTGTGATATCTTCCTGCCAATTCCTTCCCACCTTCAGGCTTAATGAGTAACCATTTTTGACCCACTTGCTCTCTTCCCAGGAAGCGAATGATGTGTTCAGACTTGCACTACCGCTCTTCTCAACTCGAAAGGAAGAATAAACTGCAGACTTGTATGACCGTGCAGAACGACAACCGAATTTCCAGCGAAGCCGTTTCTTTCTAGCAGCTGAATTAAGTTTCACCGGCTGTTAATCACGTCACAATAAGTTTACATGTTTCCCGCAGAAGTCTGTTGCGTCTGAAACCTTGCCCGTATACAAAGCTTTCGAGACCTTGTAGGCAAAATGTTCCAAATGCAGTAATTCATGTACACATATTTTCCTTCGCTAAAGCATTTACTACAATGGGCGCCATATTTTCGCGTAACATAAACGAGGTCCCTTATTGAATTTAGCGACGACAGCGGAGAAACCAAATACGATTGTCATATGGCGCATTGAAATAGGCAGAAAAAAACCAGTTTTGGGTAGTTATTTGCAGCTCTTCTATTTAGGCCAGGAACGGGAAAATATTGTCACCTCTTGTACAAACCATGGCGGAATTCACCAAGGTGCGTTGTTCGTACCCAGTTCCTCAGCCAAAAAGCTCATAAGCTGAGACAAGGGTGCCTCCGAAGTCGCAGCACATTTAACTACTGCGTGGTACAAGAGCCAGGAGGAAGCAAAGTTAAGATTAAACGACAAGAAATGAAAGCTGTACAGTCAACTGGTGGCATGATCGCACATCATTCATCTATAGTTGAGGCTCTTAAAGCCAATCACCGCAGACCTCTATTTGATAGCTTCATTTTCCGACCGTCTTCTACTGCACCGAAAGAGCAACCGCGTTGGCCCGTTCACCGGGCCACCGTCTAAGTAATTGCAGTAGAAGTGTCACGCAATCTACTCTCATTTCTGCTGAGACAGGACTTATGGACACATGGTGACATATTTGGCGCAGAGAGAGACGCTCGCTGGAGCAATTGCCGACTAGGTATGCCAGGCTAAACACGACTGCATACATCACAACCAGCACCACCAACCTAATACAAAGCGACTAAATGTCTTTATTTCGATACTAGTTACGGAAATGAAAAAAAAGGGGGCCCACACCATACGTATAGTTCGCATGGCCCCAAGGCAAGGGGCCTAGCTTCCTTACTTTGCCTTGTATGGTATGTGATCGCGCTGCACACTGGTTGCACATGCGAGTCTAATCTCGCGCATAAGTTCAATGCCCTCGGCAGCCGGTACCATCAACGGTGCTGGTTGACGATGTCGTAGCGCGCCAACCGACGACGAAACGCGTGCTCCCTTCACATAGGTTCACTGCTGGGATGCAGCAGGCCCGGAGTAACGTATGACTGTCACCAGTTGGAACAAAAATCTGGCGTTCAATTCACAAATTCCTATGAAGTATTGCATAAATGAGAGGAGAAGCCATAGAAAGCAGGTCGCACGAAGCGACCGAAAGACGTGAGTGACGTCTTTTCGCCGAGGGCTTATGTTAGCCTGGAGTTTAGAATACGCATCTTCAGGCATTCATAAGAAGAGGCTGGCTGTCGCGTGCAGTCGCTTCTCTTTGTCGCCTATACTTCTCATGGTCTGTTGCCTGGCACGGGTATTGTGTATGCAAAACAAGAACATAGTGACGTTTTTATGAGCGCTGTGCTGCGCGCTTTATTTATGATAAAGACAAGTTTGGTTGTAGCTTTTTTTTGTCATAGAAGTGCGGAAAGTGATGAAAGGAATGAAATGGGGCATCTGCTTAAGAATGTTTGGTGCGTGCAGACCGCTTGGTTTGTCTTGAAGAGTCGTTCGCATAGCAGTTGACAGATGGTAAGCGTGATCATTATTAGCTAGACTTGGCACATGACATATCGCTTCGGCAAGTTCGGGGTGCAATCATTACACGGGAAATAAAAAAATAGAATTTTGACTACAAAATTTAGGGGTGCAATCATTACGCGAGTGCGATCATTATGCGAGTAAATACGGTAACAGGCTGTTTTTTGGTTTTGCGCACTCAATGTTAAGGGATGCAAATGGTGACATACAACAGAATGCAAAAATGACTAAGGAATGCAAGCAGGGCGTGGGGCTTTTTAGGCAGATGCGTGCTTGTGCTATTTATAAAGCTCCCCATGGTATGCCTGAAGACATTTTCTAACGCTTTGGTAGAATACACTGACACCCACTTATTAAGGGGAAATACTCCTCGAAACAACTTTTTTATATATTTGTACTAGAGATTTGAATATACTCTCATTCATGAAGTGTTTTATTAGATTTGAATTGTCATTGATTTTTGTGTAGCTGCTGTTTTTTAGTTATGTCCTGCACAGTGGCAAAATATTTTTGTGGGCACTTTCTGGTGTATGAAATTTTCAGAAATAGCTTCATGCTGTATCTTATTTAGCTAGTTGTATACTGCAAAGTGGCGATACCTATCCAAACGGCTTGTACAATTACTGGAACTATGCAAAAAAATATCAGGCCACTTTAAATAATTTTACAGATTGCAATTTCAATTAGATATCAGCATTCTGCATATCTTGAAGAGTACGTATGCCAAATTTCGTTATAGGACAATTATAAGTGCATAAGGTTATTCTCATGCTATTGTGAGAAAATGTTTTTGAAGTATATTCAATAATTTTTTTCCACAATAGCATGAGAAGTATGCAAGATTAGTAGGCAGGTCTGTCTGCCTGCCTACTAATCTTGCATACTTCTAGTAACTTCACATGCTGTTTGAATAAATATTGGCACTTTGCAGTCTACAAAGAGCTTAGTTAGCTACAGCACACTGCTTTTTGTGAAAATTTAGTACACAAGAAAGTGCCCACAAAGATCACTGTATTTTCCCATTGTGTAGGACAAAACTCAAGAAGCAGCTAAAAAAATACTAATGACATATATGAAATCTGCATGAAGAACTCTACAATTTGCTCTCTTTTCAAACCTCTAGTACAAGTAATAAAACCGTTTCGAGTAATATTCAATCAGCAAAACATGTCCCTTGCTATAGTGACCTACAACACAGCGACGCAAATTGAAGGCAAGTCCTTTTGTCGAAGCGACTCTGGGCTGTCTTCCCAGGGGTTTCTGTTAAACACTGAAATTTCCTGCATTTGCCGGAAGTGCAATACTAAAATGTTTGTGAATGTGCAATTGGTATTGGCACAATAACAGAAAAAAACACAGTTCCGTGAAATGCAGAATCGACTATAACTTTGTTCGACATTTACATTTTGACTCCATATCTTTCTTTTGTGTTTTGTACTGAGTGTTTCAGCAGTGACTGCCGCTAAAAATTGAGCATAACTGCTTCATGACAATGTGACAATTTTCGCTAACAGAAATTTATAGCAGTGGCAGGCATTATAATTACATTACTCAAGAAGTCTAGTTTGTAAGAACTCAGACTAGTACCAGTTCTGAGATACACAACCCAAAAAGACATGATCAAATAGGTTTATCTTCCACACAGAATTGTGCCACAAGGCTTGCAAAATGTTTTGTGGCAAAGTAATATCTGCAACAGCAAAGCATGTTTCACCAAGTATGGCGATAAATATTTCAGAGCTGTCAGTCTGAGGACTCCTACAAACTAACAATACCATGAGCACTGACTAGCCTCAATAACGGGAAGTCAGCCATTTTGCTGAAATTATTAAAACCAATTATTGTGACCTTGTTTAAGAAAAAAATTGCAATTATGATGCAGTCCTAGTCTCTGTCACTTTTGTAAATATTTTCCAATTATTTTTTCAGACTATAATATTTGGAAATTGGGGTATTCATTGCAGAAAGAGCTAGTACATGGCATTTAATAATAAAGGTACTGGTCATTGTAGACTTTCTGTCTTCAGCATTTGTTCTGTTGCACAGCTGTTTCTTGAAATCTGAAAGGATGTACCCGCCTCCTTATGTTAGCAAGAAACAGGGAAATCTGTCAGTATGTTTTGTTTAGAATACAGCTGATCAACCCGATAGTTAGGCTGCTTGCTAATGCTAAAATATAACGATAATAGTGCAGGACCATAAAAAAAGAGTGATGTTGACTCACAACTATGCCCAGCTACATCCACGCAGCTGTGCCATACAATGTGCATGTGTTCAGAAGAGCCAAATGCCCCAGAGAGAAAGCAACAGTAACTCATTGTTTGTCATCTTGTACAAGAAGATTATGCGCTAGGTGTAATTTATGCTCAGTCAGTACATAAATCAGTCATGTCAGGTGTCTTACTTTAGGTTGCAAGTTCGAAGTTCTTGTAATCTTGTTTGTTTTTATTTCTTTTCCTTTGTGAGCATGAGTGACTTCGTCGCCTTCGCACATATTCTCAAAACTGTTTCTTCTTCAATGGGAATCACGAAATTTAATTTCCTTATGAAATTCCCAGTTACTTATATGGTAGGCTTCGAGCTTAATTCTGTTATCTTACATATGTTTATCTATGAAGTAGTTGTATCGTTCATTGAAACATATCACGCAATGCACAGTGGGCAACAAAATTATAAATGTCTGTTCTTGCTGTCTGCCCTGCTCTGTTGTTTTCAAAACCTAGCATTGGTGCAATGGCCTGTCAGCAGCTGCAGAAAACTAGTAAAGTGGCTAAAGTTAAAGGTGAACAATATAATTAGGATACAACGCAAAAATATAAGTTCGCAATTGTCCCCCATAACCAGAGTTCTGCTTAGAATTAAAAAAAAATGACATCCTGCTCTGGTGTGAGAGTTGCTTTGGGCACCAAAGGGACTACGTAGCACCTGTGCTAGTGTACACAACAAAGCAAAAAAAATCCCTCCAGATTGGAGTGGCAGTGGAAAGTTAAGCACATATGTTTTATTTCACGCACCATTAATGTGGCGTATAATCTGCTCCTGTTCTGTTGGGACGCATACATTCGGAAGACAATCCATTGCACCATTGTTACCTTAGCGGAACACCAGAGAAAGGTAGAAATCGAGAACATGTATTCACACTTGTTTGCCCACAGTGTATTATCTGGATGTGTTTCACTCTACAAAAATACTGTGGTAGATAATCATAATGACAAAGACAAAAGAATTAAAAGAGGTATGTGTCAGTCATCCGTCCGTGACCTCCAGTGTTTATAGAAACACTTCTTTCTGTATATGTGCCAAGCCGTAGGGAGGCTTTACGTAACTCAGTCATGCTTGCTAAGTTAAAGATCGGAATGAGGAAAATCACAAGAACATTGTATGAGTGATTTGTAAATGTGGCACCTAATGTAACTTATTCATGTATGGGCTGAGGATAGATTACAGCCAGTGCATAATGTGCTCTTAAAGGATGACTTGTGATGAGTAAAAGCCTTCCTCATATCTTCCTCTGTTTCTTTTGGATCTTTGTGCACTATGTGTATTGTTACAGCTGCGTGCATGCAGCTGGGTATAGTTTATGTGTTCTGCTTCCTCCCTTGTCCTCATCATTCATGCGCTATATTTGCCGTAACAAAATACAGCTACCTGTGCTACTTATTTTGTCAACGTGTTTGCATTATGGAAAGTTTTGTATTAGCGGTTATTTCTACCTGTGAAATTGTCTGTGTGAGCTATTATACTTAGTCGTGCAAACGTATGTTTCTGTAGTAGTTTTGCTGTATTTATTTTTGTAATTTTGTCAGTTGTGAAGTTTTTATACACTATTGCATGTTGTATGACAGAATAAAGTTGATGCACAACTTTTTAATGTGGTGTTTTTCAGATCAGTTTTCATCTCACGCTAACACGCAGAAATTGTGTGGGTAAAAGTGCCAAGAAGAGTACCATAAGGTAAGACAGCTGCTTTTATTGCTAGATTGGATTATCAATTGCCAACCAGTTGTTTTCAGCAAGCATAGTATAATGCATAGATTATGCAATCTAAGTTGGAATATTGTTTTTATTGCACTTCCTTATCTGTGTCTCCTTTGTACATAAATGCAGCCTTTCTTGTTATGTGTAGCTTACTTGCTTAGAATGTTAAGTCGTAAGTTAAGTCTTTTAGAACAGGGAAATAGGTTGAACTTATAAATCTTTTGACATATTATAAGAGACTTGTGAGGTGGTGAATTGAACTTCTACATGAGTTGCATAATATTTTGGGGTCTCATTATGGTTCCGAGTGGCATTGCAGTGTCATGCATATGCAGCTGCAGGCTACATATTGGATATTTATTTAAGACTGTTTTGCTTGGTTGGCTATTGATTCCAGTTTAATAGTAATGAGAACTGTATTGCTTTCATTGTGATTCTGTGCTGACTGATACATTTGAATTTTCCAGAAGACAATAACAAAGAATGATGAAATATTAACTTTTTCTAGCTAACCTGCCATGTGCTTTTGGTCAAGCTTACTGTGGATTCTTTGTTATCCTATGTTGTCTTTTCACAGTAGTCTTCTTGAGAACTAGCTGTAGTTATTTGTACTTACAGCACGAGTTGTTGACACATGTTGAAAAGCGGCTCAACACTGCCATCTAAGAGTGAAACGACTTACATGAATTAGTTACTCTACTTTATTTGCAAGAGACCGGCACCACGCACTAAGGATAACTTGACACACACTGCCGGAGTCATCAGACTCATCTAGAATAGTTACCTGAATCATTCTTGCAGTGTTCATGTGACACTTTATCTTGAGTCATCTGACTCATCTAGAATTTTTAACGGACTCCCTCAGCACTAGTCTTGTGACCCTTTTGAGTGGGTATAGGCGACTACTACAACAGAGTATGCATGACTATTGTGTGCGGAGTCACGTAAACACCTTGTATCGAGCACAGATAGTCGTGAGACTCTCTGCCAAAAGAGAGTTCGGGTGTCTCCTACAAAGTGTGTCATATACGTGACGAGTCCAGACTCTCCGAAAAGAGTAAGGGATACTCTTTTTTGTATTAGTGTGTAGGGTCATAAATAGCGGCGTAAAAGCTTTCGTCGGCGCATGGGGGTCCAAACCTAAACACGGTCGCCGGGAAATCTGCTGAACGTATCGTTTGGATCGTGAATTCGTTCTCCACCTTAGCTGAAGTCATCGCCTTGAAATTTTGCGTTTATGTTACAGGTTATAGCGATAGCTATACTGCGCTGTATGGTTGCACATTTTCATGTTACAATATGTGCGGCGAACAAAGAGACAAGTTGGATAAACTGACGAGTCCTTGAGTTCATGCTAGACAACGTTTTTAATTTGTTTTCTTACACGTGATAGAAAAACAATTTGATTTCATTTAGTTTTGTGGACTATCATACTCAACATTTAGCACAAATAACTAATGTACTATGATGAAAAAGATTTCAGAAGTTTGTTTTTTATTTCATGGTATACGTCGAAGCCCTCGTAAATACCACAGTCAGAGTGTTATTTGTCGACATGGAGATCAAATATAGCCAAATATTACTAAAGATCATATAAGGAAGTCATGTGGTATGCCAGATTGACAAGCGAAAAATGACAACACTAAGTTTTGGCAGCTTTGAAGTGACTTTGGTTAGTCAAAATAAAGATAACTTTATCCGCTTCAGTGTATAAAGCTTAGTATTTAAGGAATTGTATTTAAGATTGGGCAATGGATGTGTCGTCATATAAAATGTTTTTTCTAGAACTTATGTATATTACTCTGCAGGTAGGTAATCATCTTATGAAAAGTGATGTTCTTAGTTATTGGAGTAGCTGTGCTTAAAGTACTGAATTTTCTTTCTTTCTTTCTTTCTTTATTTTGCCTCCAAGGTTTGCACCTTCCAGATGTGAGAGGCATATTAAACAACGAAATTTAAAATTCAGTTGACACAATACTGAAGGAGCATGAACGATGGGAACGTATACAAATATGCACAGCTGCAATAAAATGACAAGAATACAAGAAAATTTAGCACTTCAAATTCAGGATCTAACGGTAAAAAATCAAGCCAGAGCACAAGAAGGAATTAAGTTCGAATTAACGAGCACAATCAGGCAATGTTATGCAAGTTATTAAAAAAAAAACCTCCAAAAGCGCGTATCCGTGATAGCAGCAGCTGCTTCTGGCATCTTATTCCTTTCGGACGTAGTTCGACCTAAAAATTTATGGGAGTAGGCCACACTTCGCCAACGAGGGACATCAACCTTTTGTAAGTAGTTAATCCTAGAAAACTTAAAACTGGAGAATTTGACAAACTGTTCAGTGAGCTGATTGTTGTGAAAATGAATTTTATGAGAAAGAGTGAGCGGGGCTAATTTACACCGAATAGTAAGTCCGGGAAGGATAAGCTGCGACTTAATTACGGCAACACTGCGTGTGCAGTTATATTTCGACAAGATGAAACGAATGGAACGATTCTGCACTCGTTCAAGGCCGTTTATCAGTGAAGTGCCACCGGGATCCCAGATGGACAATTTGTATTCAAGTGACGGACGAATCCAAGCGGTGTGGAGGAGCTTTTTTAAATAATGGGGGTGCCATATAGAACTTTCTTCGAAAGTACTCAGGTGAACAGTTAGCTTTGTAGATGATGTACGTCACATGTTGGCTCCATGACAGGTTCTTAAAAATATGAACTTCGAGAAAGTTATGAGATGCAATGGGCTCAAGAGACGGGTATCTTCGAGTATAGTGGCAATGGGCCCTAACTGCGACATACGAGTATTGATTAGTGCTTTGAAATATTGATCGCCACATTTTACGATTCACACCAGCCAAGCGTAGCACTGAAATTGGTCTGGAACGAAGTAGTATCCTCTCGGTTAGCTATATTGTGGTAATCTACACAGTCATCTGCGCCTAGGCATACCTTTGATGAAATAATAGCGCGTGTGCCGTTCATAAGAATTAAGAAAAGTAAGTGTGCCTACTTTAACTACTTCCAAAGTACCTACTTCAATAACTAGCATCTATCGGAATTCCAAATAGCTTGCTTACCTGGCTTGGACACTCCTTAAAAGGGCGTACACAGTTTGCAAATAACTATTATTTGTTCGTTAGCAGCGTAACATCGAATGTGCCACAAGGCGCTGGTTTATCGCCTCTATTTTTCCTCATTTACATCAATGACTTACCCGCTAACATGAAGAATAAATTACGTCTTTTCGCGGACCACCGTGTCCTATATTACCATATTAAATGCTCGAATGACATCACAGCACTTCAACAGGATCTCGACTCCATCGCAGTATGCTCCGAGAAATAGTTCATGCCACTTAAACATACTAAATGCAAAGCTCTTACATTCACCCGCAACCACAGTCCAACCAGTCACACCTACACAATAAAATCAGATCCTATCAATCATTCCCCATCTTACAAATACTTCGGCGTTCACATGACATCGACACCATTATCGTAAACTCATATTGTCACCATCTGTTCTAATGCTTCACGTACCCTTAGATATTTAAAGCGTAACCTGAAAAGCGCCCCACCAGAAATAAAAGAAAATTGCCCATCTACCATTCATATATCCGCAATTAGTATATGCGTCATCTATCTGGCACCCTTCCAATCATATCTTACCTACGGCATCGACGCAATACAATATCGAGCGGCTCGGTTTGTAACTTCTAATTACTCTCGTGAAACCAGCATAACCGCACTAAAATGTACACTTAAAGTACCATCACTTGCTTCCCGCCGAATCATCGCTCGTCTCTTCTTGCTTCACACCTTTTATTATCATCCACATTCCAAGCACTCCCTGTTTATACCGCCCTTACGTGCATTCTCTCGGTTAATGCTACAGTCGTCCTATAGCACACGCTATCACCCGACCATTTGCCATGAACACTTCATTCTTCCCTGGCGCAATAACACATGGAACAGTCTCCCAGAAGATATCACTTCATGCACTGACCGTAAGTCGTTCCGCAAAATGTTAAATAACCACTTTGTCTAATTACCGATATCACCCACTCTTAGTCCAACGCGATGTTCCCTTCTTTCCCAATTGTTCCTGGCTTCTTTTTATTTATTGTTGTTTCTTTACTGCTCAGCACATTTGTTCTAACATTCTCACTAGGATTAAAGGCGTCCCTTATTTAAAGCTCCCCGATAAATGAAAAATGAAATGAAGAAGATTCTTAGGGCGAGCACGAGAGCATTGATGTAACACGGGAATCAACAGTTACGCAGAAACGAACGCAGTACGGTTAGAAAGGAAAGCTCGAATCCAGTTAAGCAGAGTAGGCTCTCTATTGTATTGACCGAGCTGAAAAAGTAGTGAATAATTACTATCCTTGTCAAGTGCTTTAAAGTAATCTTAAATATACAGTCCATTGTAAATCAAGAATCAAATAAAAGACACAGGCTGTTAGCAAAGACCAAGAGCAGCGTTGCACAAGAAAAGTGATTGCAGAAGCCATGTTGTGAGGATATAAAAGCCGGCGAGACAAAACAAAATGAACAAGGTGCTTGAAAATAATTTGTTTGCAAACCTTACATGGAACAGATGTGAATAAAATTGGACGGAAATTTGATGAATTGTTTGTTACCGCAGCAGTGACGCCCTCATTTATTGGAGTAGACGTACTTGAATTGCTGAAAATTGACGTTGTCTGCACGCTAACGGAGATGTTCAAGTTTCTGACTTGCCTAAAAATCTCATGAAACTTTTGCGAATGAAACGGGTTGATATTTCAAAGGTGCATTCATATTATGTGGCTTTGAAATTACAATTTTCTTCAACTTCAAATTCATTGAATATATTCGAGATGCGGCAGACCATTCAAAAAGATACATCCGAAATGCAGATGAATGAATCACAGAATTTCTACTGAAATCTTAGCAGCTTCGACAACACACTACCATAAAGTCCAGTTTAAAGCGTGAAATATTTAGAATATTTTTACGACGACTATTACAGCACCATTTAAATCTCAAAACGTGATCATATGCTACCTACGTCAAGTTTTGTAGGGGTCGAGTGAGAGATCACAAAACACCTGGTAGAGGCTTCAATTAACGAACACCAACTTTCATTATGAGCCGTCTTCTATCGGCATCGATCAGCGATATAGTATGTTCCACCACATAATTGATAGCATGCTAGAATTGATGATGCTTTGAAAGCATTGGAATCATTCTTCGAAAGGAGCTTGGGCATTGGTGCGTCCCTCCAGCTGATAGAATAATAATGGGGAACACAGAGACACTTAGAAATCTGAAATACCAAATTTAGGCTTGCAAATGCGGCGTGCCATAGCAGCCGTGCACAATCCAACTATCCTGGGCGACCTCCTGAAGTTCACACACTGACGTCCTGTATGATGTGATTGCGTGAACCAGCGACCCTTCTCCTTCAGTTGTACACGTCCCGTTTCGAGTATTCTGTCAACATAGTAGGCGTTCGGTCGCTGCCTTCGCTGAAGACGGTTCGCGTGGCGGAAGCCGCTCTACCAAAGCAAACGAGACACTGGAGGAGACCCGAAGCACAAATAGTCTTCTTGTTCTTCAGAGAGAGAGAGTTATTGCCAGTTCATCGGACAAGGCACGCATATAGTACAGACACTGGAGGGAACAAGGAAACATCACCTACCACGGCCCACATGTCGTAAGTTGCGACAGCTTCTTGGGCACTACTTTTCTGTTCTGTCCTTCATGGATGTCTCTGCCTTGTGTGCGCACACGTCACAGCAGCTTATTACCTACGCATAGTAGAAATTGTGACGCTGCCCTCTTGCACGCGCAAGGCCCAAATGTAACGATTCCTTTTGACCTCAGCGAATTTTCCGTGTACGAATAAAACAAAGCAGATAAACGCCGGTCAACATTTCATTGCCGCGGTTCAAATACACTGAGAAAATATTCGTATGAAGGCAAGGAAGATGCCCGGACAAAGACCTGAGTGCTGGCCGATAATAGTAGTCAAAAGGACGATATCACTGGTGAACTAACTGGTACTCGCGCTGCCCGCAGTGCGAACACCATGAAACGTCGGTCATTCTCAGGGTTATCGCTTTCCCGCACCGCACGGTGCAAATGTTTATGGCGGTTGCACTGCGTTGTTTTTCTTGTCTTTTTATTTGAATACTACGTTCGCATTGAGGCATGTCAATGCTTTTGTACAATAATCTGGCGTGGGCATAGGGTTATGTGCGCCACTGTAAATAAGTGACGTTCTTGGATATATTGACAGACAACTACAGCGTAACCTAGGATAGCTTGCTGGTGGTGTCTTGCTTTACGTTCAGGACTTCCTCGTTTTTTTGCGATAGTGATGTTCGTGTGTGGCATGTATTCAAGGAATACGGTATGGGTCTGACCCTAACTTTCGAGGTTCCTAAACATGAGCAACTATTTTACATTGAAATTTGTGTAACCTTTGGCGATCGCTATCCTTACTGGCACTATGAACGTAGATCTGTCAAACCAATCCTGAGCTACAATTTTTTTTCACATAGGTCAAAGCCAGCGTTTAATGCGCAGATTAAAGGTATAGTGAACGTTGGATTTCCAAGAAGTGCCATTACCGCTGTTTGTAAAAGTATTATTTGCAGCATTAGGTGGGCCCGTAAGGAATTTGACTGTTATCAAACTAATTGAAACAAGAAAGCTGTGCGTTAATTGCGCATATTCAAAAATGGCGCATGGCTCGAAGAATGTTGGTTCCCAGTTAGGCCTAGTTATACTGTTTTCTTCAAGAAATGAGATAGGACACAAGGGCTCTAGGGTTGACAAGATGCTAACACGCAAGCAGGGAAATGGCAACTGTACAGTGAACCATGCCAACAAATACATCGCATCTGCTAAAGGAGTTCTGTATGTTATTCCTCGTTGTGTGGTAATGAATATCATGGGGACTCGTCAATAATTTTGACCACCTGTAGTGAATTAACAAGTACCTAATGCACGGTACGCGGGCGTCCTTGCATTTCGCCCCGTCAAAATGTGGCCGTCGGGGCCGTGACTTGATCCCGCCACCTCGGGCTTACCATCGGAACGCCAAAGCCAGTATGCCGTCACGGCGGGTAGAATTGCCTAGTTTACCACTTTAGGGCCTTAGATCAGTTGTTGGTATTGGTGCGCTTTGACCATCACCTTCAAATGTGACTGATTTAATATAACATCAATCCTGGCCGGCATTTGCAGAAGCCCTAGGGATTGCATTCCTATTAGTTCTCCACGGGCCAGTTTTTTTGCGTTCGCTTACTTGCTTCGTTCCTATAGAGGACCACTTAACTTCATTTATGGCTCTAGTTATTTGGTTGGGAGAAGTGGTAAGCAGAAATGAGTGGCGTTGTGATTATGCGTTGACCGCAAGGGTCGAAATCGAACGAAGAACGCGACAACCAGGCATATGGAAACTAGCCAACGCTCTCGTCACAGCCCGCTCCAACAACAGTTATTCATGGTAACCAGTTGGGCATAACAAACAGGTATGAGCGTTTTGCGAAGTAACATTCATTCAAACGACCTCGTGGTGTCTTTCTCATCTGCCATCGCTTGGAGAATAGCGGTTTAGTGGCCGTAGTGTTTGACCTTATCTATGCTCGTGCGCCATGCCGTGCTAAGTTTCGGGCTATGTTCTGCTCGGGGGCAGAAGGCTTCAGATATCTGGATCGGACGACGGTGTTGTCACTCGTAGGAAGACGACGCCATGGCGACCGTCGAGGCGTGCCGTCTTCCCTACATTAAATTCGCAAGGTGGAGATCATAGCGGAGGCTGCGGCGAACAGCGTGGAACAAATCGAGAGCACGTTCTTTGCTTTTATCGGGAGCTCCACGAGATGTAGTGACTTGATGATGGCTAATGATGCGCAATGAAGAAGATCAGGCAAAAGATGTATACCGCCCGTTCGCATAAGTGAAACACAAATGAGTACGTGGCGTATCTACAAGGAATTATGAACGTGGTACAAAAGCGTCGATGGTCAGCTTAAGCAGTCAGTGTGAAGGACACCGAGTTACCAGCACAGAGATCATGTGGGAACCACAGTGTGAAGGACACCGAGTTACCAGCACAGAGATCATGTGGGAACCACTTGGTGCCCCGTAATGGGCGTGGGACCCGATGAACGAACGCTGTAGCCAGGAGCGAGTCGAGTTAACGAGATGACAGCTGGCACATGCTCTTTGAGCACAAACGGACAACACTGGTTGCGAGGCGGATGATTCGTCTTCGGTGTTGGCGCGGTGGTCGGTGGCCGAGCAACGCTGAAAGGTGCGTTGAAAGGCGTATTAGGTTCAGGTGCGAGTGCGCACGTGGGCGGTGCAAACGAGAACGCTGAGGGGGCCATGAAGGGTGCACTGCAAATCCTCGTTCCAAACCCGCTCAGCTGAGCTAGCGTGGATGGCGGCACGGCAGATGGCGAGTGGCCGGTCAGTACACCGGGCAGATTGGGGCAGCTGAGCAGAGCATGGTCTTATCAGTCAGATTTGTACTCTAGCGCGGCCGTCGACGAAGCCATCGTCGCTACACGGTAGAAACAACCTGAAGAACGATGTGCTATGACGGGGCCTGTGGTGAGGCGCGTAGGTCGTCGCAGTCAGCAGCACGTTGAACGCCCTCGAACAGCGGCTTGAGCGCAACCACCTGTGCGGACGATTCCGAAGACGGTGCTAACCGATGATAACAAGACGGAAATGTGTCCGAGGTCGATTAAATTTATTAAGGGTCGACAGTGCTGATGGCAGGCAGGGCTGCCGGGAGTGAAAGCTGCAGCTAGCGAGGCTAATGTGCTGACTAAGGGGCTGGTTTACCGGACGGCGTGAACAGGCAGATGGCGCGGACAGCGGGGGTCGGTAGAGGAATGGCAGGTTCCAAAATGTATATATTTAGGTTCGATTGCGTGCGGCGCATGAGCCACCCCCGGGTTTTTGCCACCGCTGTCATGGGCAATTCATGGTGGCAGGAAAGGCGATGAAGTGGCCGATATGATTGGCACACCGATACCTTCGACCTGAGCATGCTGCGCGCAAGATCGATCTACAACTCTTGTCACACCGTCGTCGTCAAAGCATTACTGTCGTGCCGTTGTTTTCAGGCTATCCTTTTAACATCGTCACTGCTTCAGTAACGTCATCCCAATGTCGTCGTGCCATTGTCGTCATACGGCCTTCGGCGATTCATTGAGGCCATTTTATCGCATCATGCTCTCATTGTTCAATGGTGATTAGGTTGCCGTTCTCATACCGGCTTCGTCATGGGGCCATAGGGTTTATTCAGTCATTGTCATGACATTATCCTCATGTTGTCGTCTTCAGGCTGCCGTTGTACCATCGTCATCATTTAAAAATCTTCATCTCATCCTCGTCCTACCATCATCGCTATACCATCTTCGTTGTTCCCACAATGTCGTTTCTCCGTCGTTCCACCGTCGACACTTAGTCGGTGCAATACATTCATCGTCATACAGACATGGTGGACAGACATAAATACAGACATAAATGTGGACATTTCCGGCACCGAATGAATCCGGTAGGCTTTGAAGGAAAACACACCCAGAAAAACTCAAACATACAGCACGTGATAAAAAGCACACTCGCAGCAATTTCGGATGCCCTGTAGGTGCTATAGTGTAGCATTCTCCTAAATTGCGGTAAAGGCTACACACTCTATACTGGCTCACAGTCTTGTGACTTTTTCTTCATCTTGTTACTGCGTTCAAGCAGTCTGTTAGTCAGACTGCTTGAACGCAGTAACAAGGTAAAAAAAAAGCAAAAGACGGTATTTGCCTCTTTGTTGCCGAAAATGTGGCTGCAGTCCTCGTTTCGGGGATACTATCATTGTAGGCAGAAACAAGTGGGAATTAACTCACCTGATTCTAGAAGCAAATTGGATCGCTAGGGAAGGTGACAGATGCGTCAGCAAGGCTTCTGCCACACTGTCAAAACAAGAATTAGAATTTCTGAACAGGAACTGAAATTATCAGTGTGAGTATTCTGAAAGTGCTGTCTGTTTTGTTTTTGCCTTTGGAATAAGTGATTAAACTAATACACGTGTTTTTGATGGGCAAGACAGAGAGTATAAGCAAGGCATGGTACCCGGGAAGAAAACATATTGTCACGTCGTAGTGACGGTCAAGAACACAGTGGCGAAACTTTGAATAGCGAAACCAACTCTTCTTTAGGCGAACTTGTGTCCAGAAAAACAGGCTATACTAAAAGCACAACGAAAGCGGCGAACTCAGTCAGCAAAATTAGAAATTTCATCTGTTTGTCAAGCGCGTCGGCTTTTATACATGAGTCATCAAACATTGCTGAGTAATTGCTGGCACCCGCGTGACGTTCAGAAAGTACTACACAATTCGCGTGACGCATATGATCATATTGCACAAGATTCGGTAACAGCACACAACGGATCGAACAATTGATAATATTGGGATACTTTCCATGCATACAGGGACGTGCTGCGCTGAGCGATAACGTTTAACATTTGTAAGATGGTGAATCGCGGTCACTGGAGAAAGCTGAAGATGGACATGTGTCAATTACACCCCCTCTTAAAAAGCATCGTCCAGATGCTGAAAACAAACATGCAAGCGCAAAGAAAAACACGAATAATAAAGAAGAAGAAACAACAACAAAGAAACAAAGTCCCTAAATGCGTCAGCTGGCGTAGAATAGCTCAAGACGCACCAGGCGCATGACTTTAGGACACGCGCCGCCGCTGTGAGTGCGAAATGCCCTCTGGAGTGGCCTCATGGTCAAGTGCGTCGGATGATATTGTAGGGTCCGAAATAGTGTCGGAACAGTTTCTCGCCGAGTCCTCGTCAGCGTATCGGAGTACACACCCAAACACGGTCGCTGGGCTGGTATTCGACACAGTGTCGCCCAATATTATAGTGCTGGTTGTCGGCCCTCTGCTGGTTATTGATGCGCATGCTTGAGAGCTGTTGTACTTCTCTGGTGCACTGCAGATTTGCGGCGACATCGGTATTCTCTTCGTCAGCGACGTGCGGCAGCATGGCGTCGAAAGCCGTCGTCAGGTTTCTGCCGTAAAGCAGCTTGAACGGTGCGATATGTGTTGTTTCTTGCACTGCCGTTTGTAAGGAAATGTTACAAACGGGAGCACAGCATCCCACGTCTTGTGTTCACCGTCGACGTACATCGCTAACACGCCGGCGAGGGTCTTGTTCAGCCGTTCCGTTAGACCAATCGTCTGCGGGTAGTAGGCGGTGGTCCTCCGGTGACTTGTCTGGCTACACTGCAGGGACAAAGTTGGTCTTGCCATGCAAGTACTCAGAAAGGCTTCTGAACTGAGTCACCGCTTGCGACTGCTGGGAAAAGTCGTCTGAACTTAGTGTACCTAAACAATTATGTGTGGCTCTGCTATCGCAAACGCCAGAGACCAGCGGAGCTGGGGAAAGTTAAGGCTTCAGAAAAATCTATGCCGTGTTCCTCTGTGGGGGGGTTTTGGTTGGGACGGCGCGGCATTTGAGGCGCCCGCAGCAACAGAAGCGATTTGTTGAGATGCCATATGGTTCGGTGTCGTGTGCCAGACGGCGCACCGACGCGACGCGGCGGCAACCGCCACGCCTGATCTGTAATGCGCGCTAGCTCCGACGCTGTGTACCTGGTAGCTTCTTGAAATCCGCCGAAGCGAGCGTATGAATTTTTATCAGAGAGCACTGACATCACACCACCTGTGTCCCCGCTGCACCGCTCCTTCTCCGCTAGGCTCCACCCACCCTCGCCTCGTCGCTATGCCGCGCGATGCTATTTTTATACTGTGTTTTCACTCTCTCTCAGCTCTCTTTCCTCTAGCTCGGCGAAGCTACGTACGTCAAGAGAAACTCAGCGAGGTTCTAACAGCTCCACTGTAAAAGGCGTCCTGGTCTTGGTCATCTTGGCGCGGCGGGTCCACGGGAGTGCAGGATAGGCAGTGTAACAGTGTTTTCGTCCGCACTTGTAGTTTAGAGTGATGTCATATGCTTGCCGTTTGAGGCTACACCGAGCCAGGCGTTCTGAAGGGTCCTATAAATTCGCTAGCCAGCACAACGCGTGATGATCGCTGAGGACTTTGAACGGCATGAACGACGACATGAATGGTGGCATGGCATTCTCTTTTGGTCGTAGGATAATTGCTTTCCGCTTTCGACAATGACCGGCTAGCATAAGCCCGTTCAAGCCCGCCTTTCCTATGTACTGGGACAGTAACGAGGCCCAGACTACCGGCATCAGTGTAGATTTCCGAATCGGTGTCTTCCTCGAGGTCCGGAAGTTCCGGTGGTGACTTCATGCGTCGTTTGAGTTCTTGAGATGCATCGGCCTGCTCTATTTCCCACTTGAACTCGACATCACATTTAGTTGAATGTGGTAGTGGCTCAACGACGCGTGAAAGGGCCTTGACAACACGGCTGTAGCTGCCACAGATGCCAAAGAATATACACACTGCCTTCTTGTCGATGGGCTGCTGGTAATTTGCAATTGCAGCTGTCTCCTGCGGCTAAGGACAGACTCCAAATTCGCGCATGACGTGACCCAGGAACAGAAGCTCGTAATAAGCGAAGCCACAATTTTCCGGCTTCAGAGTGAGGCCTTATAAGTTGATGGCCTCTAGTAGTATCGCAAGCCGCCTAAGGTGATCGTCCAAGTTTTCCGCGAAGAGGACGACGTTATCCAAGTAAAAAAGACAGTTCTGCCGCTTCAACCGTGTCCATGTTACCATGTCCATGACGAGCTGGAACGTTGTAGGCAGCAATCACAGTCCGTATGGCATGACCTTCATTCAATTCATAGAGGCCGTCTCGCGTGATGAACACGGTCTTTTTGCGATCCCTCACAACGAATTCTATTTGCCAGTAGACAGACTGGAGATCCATGGACGAGAAGTATTTAGCGTTGCAGAGCCGATCCAATGCATCGTTTATCCATGGATTAAGGTATAGGTCCTTTTTCGTGATCTTGTTCAGTCGGCGATAATCGAATCAGAAACGTAGGGTTCCATCCTTTTCTTCATCGATACTACAGGAGTTGATCACAGGCTACAGGAGTTGATCACAGCTCGATTATATCATCGCGCAGCATTTTGTCGACTTGTTGCCTTGTAGATTCATGTTCTCGCGTGGAAACTCGGTAAGCGCTCTGGCGGAGTGGTCGAGCACGCTCTGCGGTTATCGTGCGATTCCTTACAACTGGTGTTTGTCAAATCATCGATGACGTCGAAAAGCAGAATTTGTACCGTCGCAGAACACTTCTGAGCTGTTGCTGCTTACTGATAGGGAGATTGACATTTATGTCGACGCCTGTTTCGGGAACTATGGTGAGCGGGGTAGATGCCGCAAAATTCGAGAGGCCAAAGGCTTTGCTGGTTTCCATTATTTCTTGATGTATGGTGTGCTTGAACTCCTGGCTGAGGTTAGTCAGCATCACTTTTGCTTTCCCTCAGTAAAGGCGAGCGATCCTTCTCACGAAGCAAATTTGACGGTCGAGCAGCAGACGTTGGTTACCCTCGACGACGCCTTCTATGTCTGCGGTTCCTGCGCTGCCAACGGAGAGGACAATGCTGGAGCGAGGCGAGATGCTGATTTGGCCCTCAAGTACACTGAAGGCATGGTGACTACGAGTGCTCTCCGGTCGTATTGCTTGACCTTTGGATGGCGTTATTGCCTTTGACTTCAGGTTGATGATTGCACCGTGTTGGTTCAGGAAGTTCATGCCAACAGTGACTACTCGTGAACACTGTTGGATGATAACAAAGGTGGCAGGGTACGTCCTTTCATGAACAGTAATTCTTGTCGTGCAGATTACAGTCACGTTATTAGGTGTTCCTCAGGTGTCCGGATTTATTGGCTTTCCCATGCAGTCTTACTTTTCTTCAACTTCAACTAGGCGGCATTGAATCCACTTATCATGAAGCATGCGGTTCCTGTGTCCACTAAGGCGGTGACCACGTAACCATCTAGAACTACGTCGAGATCCGTGATTCTTTGTCATGCGCTGCCGTTTGGTCGGTTCACGGCTGCGTCATTTTCACCTGTGACTGGAACATTGTGTCGTGAGGTCTTCCTTTGTTGGCGTATTCTTTGCTTCTAGGCTTCGTCGGGATCGCGGGGTATCGTCGATATGCCGTCAAAATAGTCTTTGCGGCACTGCTTTGCGGCGTAAAAGCATCAAACGCACCGCCCTCGGTTGCTGCTTTTAGTTTTCCGGATGTGAACTGACAGACCGGCCCCGCGCTGGGCCACTGTATGGTCGGCGCTGTGGAGACAGGTAGCGGCCTGGTGACGGCTAAAGGGACCGTCGTCGAGAGCTTCACTGAGTGGCAGCGAGGTTGTCAGCGACATCGGGAGGGAGTTCACCTTGCTGTGCGAGCGGAACGCTTACGGCACACCCTCCTAGTCCCATTTCTCGGTACGGGTACCGGTGGTAGACGTGACCCGCTTCTCCGCAGTGACAGTACAGCGGACGATGGTCGGAGGAGCGCCAACCGTGGGTCTTTCTTGGTATGCCGTGTTGAGCGGTGGTCGGGCGTCCTGGCAACGGCGGTGGTGGAAGACAGAAATGCGGTGTTGCGGAGTTCTACCGCGGGCGCGGAGGAGCACGATGGCGGCGGGCGACGGCGACGTATGTCATCGCTTCTGGCTGGGGTTGTGTCAATTACGGCTGCACCTGTGGAACTCCAAGTGATCGCTGTAGTTCCTCCTTGACCATGTCAGTGACCAAAGGCAGCTGAAGAGGCGACGAAGGCAAGATCTTACGCAGCTATTCAGGCACAATGGATCTGATAGTCTCTAGGAGGTCACCGGAGCCCACTGGTGAATGCGCACTGCGGCGTGAGCATTTGCCTGGTGTACATTTCCTGAGTTTTCTCCATCGCCGATGCCTCTGTCGAAAACTCAACTATTTCGGCTGGTTGTGGATCAGTCCGGTGAACAGTTCTTGCTTGATGCCCCACCCCTCCTCAGAAAGCGGACTTTTAAAACGAAGCTTTCTTAGCCTCTTCCTTCGAATTTCCCACCACTGTTGCTGTCCGGCACGCCTTGTCGGGGGGAGGTTCAGAGCGTGTGTGTACATGGCTGGGGCGAGTGAGAGAGGAAGAACAACGCGATAAACTTGTTTTCACCCCACTGTGTAGAATGTGCACAATGTCCTTTGGAGCTCCCTGGGCATTGCCGCTTAGCTTCTTGATAGCTGTAATTATCCGTGACTTTTCTCAGAAGCATTGGAGAAGCTGCAGCGCTTCCCTTTGTAATAAAGTGCGAGTCTAGAGGGGACGTAGAAAGAACTGTAGAGATTAGGGAGGAGAAGAGCAAGTTCCTATACAAGGGAGGGGGGACATGATGTGAGAATGCAAGAAAACCCTACTACTATAAGACAGCGGTTGCAGGGATACTGAATAAGCTGAAGTTCATGGTACGGTACAGTACGTTGCAGTAAATATATCATCACGCAAATATATATGACACCATGCAAATATACCAAGTGGACAACTGCGAAGGACATGCAGAAGCAGAGCCACGTTAATTAGAGCACACCGCAGGGTCCAGGCGACACTAGACATGCGGTCGACCGTGAAATCAACAATTCTGTGCCCGCCGCGGTAGCTTTGCGGTTATGGCATTGCTAGACGTCGCAGATTTGATCCCAACCGCGGGTACCGCATTTCGATGGCGGCGAAATCAAAAACGCACGTGCACTTAGATTTTGGGGCATGTTGAAGAAAATCACGTTGTCAAACTTAATCCAGAGTCCGCCACTATGGCATGCCTCATAATCCGATTGTGGTTTTGGCTGGCATAGCCCCATAATCTAATTCAAGTTTAATACTTTTGGCATGGTGGGATGTGCCATGTGAGGCAGTGACAATGCTCTATCCTCTCAGAGGTTGTGAAATATGGCGCGCAACAGCGCCTGAAGCAACCATCGCTTCCTGTGTGTTCTGTGTACTACGCAGAAAAACAGCAGCGGTGCACGCAAGGTAACGTTTAACATCAACTAACCGCTCTCGTGTTAGATTAAATGTGGAAGAAAATAAGCTTTAGCCGTCAACATCACCGCTAATTATCGTCAATCAAAGCATCCAGCAGGGAAAGCTTCGCTTACATCGATTCGCACAGTGCGTGGGATATGCATATATTTTTCTCCTCCGATATTTCCGGGACGGCATGCCGGAAAACTCGGGCCATCTCCTCCGTAAAGTTTGCGATTATCTTTTGAGGCAGCTGGGAGAGGGGGCGGGGGCTCTCGGATTTCTAGCAGAGCTTGGGCTCGCCCTTGGCGTGCGACACCTGTGAATGCCTGCAGGAAGCCGCTTTGGAACAGGTCCCACATCGTTGAGGTTGCTTCTTGATTCTGGAACTACTACCTGTCGGCGTCTTCCAAGGCGAAAAAGATGTGGCGCAGCTTATCATCGCTGTTCAAGCTGTTAAATGCAGTGACCCATTCATGGATCTGCAGCCAGCTTTCCGCGTCCTCAAATGGTGAACCGCGAAACGACGGTGGCTGCCTTGGCTGCTGCAGCATGATCTGTGTTGGTTACATTGGGGCTCTCATAGTAACTGCTGTCGTCACCATGCACTTCCTGATCTCATGCAAAAATCCGTGCTGCGGGAGCTGTCCTTGCCGCCTGCGGCTGCCTCGCTGCTCCTTGGCTGCGTTGGTGGTGTCTTGGTGGCTCGGGTTGATTCACGGCTTAGCGTGGGCGTTCGGTACATGAACGCGCTTGCACCAGGGGCGTAACCAGGGAAGGGGGGGGGGATTATGCGGCTCCAGCCCCCCCCCCCCCGAAATTTTTTGGTGCTGTCGTGCGCCGCCGACCAGAACAACGCCGGACGCCGGAAATGATGCTGAATTTTGTCTAGAATGTCTTTTTCATACTCGGAAAGACATTTCAGCGCGAACATTGCAAACTCGGGCTGTATTTCGTGGCAACGCCCACGCACCTGCCATAAAATAACGAAAGGAGACCCGTCCGAGCAAAAAGCCTCATGGGAGCTTCGGTGCCGAGCAGGCTCGTCATGGCATCTAGCGAAGGCCGCGGTATCTACAGAGCCCATGGATTTCAATTCTGAAACTTTATGGATATAAACTTCTCATAAACTTTTGATACGAAACGTGCATTGACACTCTAAAATCATGCTTTAGATTTTCAACTCCGTAACTTTGTGGGTTTCATGTTGTTATAAACCTTTGACGCCAATGGTGCATTGACTATCCTAAAGTCATACAGAGGATGATACAACGAGACAAGCCAAATCAACATCCTATCAGGCAAGTTGACAAAGCACGCAGGAAGGTCCGATGAGACGAAGCGTTGTGGTGGTTCATTTGTGGCGTTATGTCACAGAAAAGCATATCAACATTTTTTTTTCACCTGCGCCAAAGCATCCATGTCAGGAAACTAAATCAGCAAAGGTAACTACGGCCTTATTTATTTTTCTACTTTGACTTTCATTCACGAGGACACATTGAGCCTCTTCATTTTTTTTTATTCTCGCTACCCGCGGGCTGCGGGAACCAGCCAGAGGGCATGCGCTTTTCTCTTGTTGCCCCGACCACCGCGCGGTGCACTTCGATGCGCGTTCGTTTTTCTCTGGCCCAGTGGATTTTCGACTGGCATAGCTTTGGATGCGTTCTGGCTAGCAGAAGAAAAAAAATAAACGCAGCATTGTCGCTCGCCGCCGTTACGTCTGGGACTCGATGGATTGCAACGCGTTCGCTTGAGCGCAATTTCTCAGCAAAATTTTGTCTCGCCGCTCTAGAATACCGAGCAGTATGCCTATGGTTCCCTGTGGAGCAAGCGTCTCATGTTTTCTTCGATAATCCTTCGGTAGCCACATTAGGTGACCAAAGTAGGCATTCAATTATGGCCAACAGGCTTTCCTTGCGTTTTTTTTTTTCATTCCCCTGCCCCTGCCCCACAACAGTAAAAAAATGCATTGTTCCGCCACAGCAAGTTCTCGCATGGTGAAAGTTCAATTTTATTACTTCTTTGGCAGAAAGTAATGGGTCACGGGATGCTTCAGTTGCCGGATACTCTTATTATATCATTGCGATAGCAATTATATGGATACTCTAGGCGCATTTCTGCCGTCGCCATCGCCCTCATTTTCCCTATGAAGTGCAAGGGCGATAACATCCTGACCGCGCGCCGCCTGCTGTATGTGCGAGTGAAAGCGTAAGGGGGCATGGCTGAGCCGACGATAGTGGGTCAGTCTTGTGTGCGCAAGGGAGAAAAGCGAGCAGGAAGTGAGCCGCCTCTTGTAGCGCGCGATACATCATGGGGACTGAAGCGAGGAGGGAGGGGCTGTGATCTGTGAATCTGTTGTTGCGCTAGATGTTTATATGCCTTGTTTGACGCATTATATACAGTGACTTTTTCTTAGATATTCGATACTTAGATTTATTCGATACTTATACGTATATTTAAATATCTTGTTGCGATGTTCTGTGTATACATGCAGTGAACTTTATTTCCAGTGACACTTTTTTGTCCTTTATCAAGCTGTGTCTTCGCATTCGTGTATTCCATTGTATATTCGTATTTATAATGCACGAGGGTGAGTCAAATGAAAGTGAGCCAACCCATCGGGCAATAATGATTCGGTTCATTACGTGCGAGGCCTGCGCGTTGCGCAGAGTCAAATCTCATTTGCAAAAGTGACACGCAGGTGTGAGAATAAAGGTTCTTTAAAGGGCCCTTCGGCAGGTCTGGCCGTTTTGAGCTGACAAGCGCAGAACATACATTGCGTGATGACGATCGCGTCTGTAAAGTATTGCATCGATACGCGCCGCGGAAATTTGTGAAATTACAAACCTAACACAGTTTTTCCTTCTCCTCGCGGCCGCCGCGCTCCAAGCCGGAGGATGACGTACTCGGTTACCTGCGCCTCCGTATTGGTGTCCGCAGTGTAACGTCGCTCGTGGTGACACGTGACTTCGAGAATTATCCAAGACAACATCTGTTATCTGTGTGATACGTTGCTTGAATTGCCGAATTGAAGTTTAGAGAAATAATAAAGCACATGTGTGTGTACTTCGCACCGAAGCAAGAGAGACGTACTTCTGCTTCGTCTGCTTGTTCCCACGGTCGTGCGATCACGTGCGCAGGTACCGAAACTATGCCGTTATTTTCTACCATATTCCAGTGCCCGTCATAATGTTCTGCGATCGGCTTGTTCTGCCTGAGTATTCGTGTAGCATTGAAATATAGGCCTAGTCATGTGTCATTGTGCACAGCGCGTAAAATACAGCTCGCGCGATAACACGATAACAGCTCGCGCGCAACGCCGCGGCACCGAAGAAAAAAAGTGAGGAGAAAAAAAAGTGAAGGCGGGGCCCGTGGCGTATGTGTCACGCGAACTTAGAGGTCCGGCAAGGGAGAACGCAGGGAAGGAATTTTGCTTGCGGAGGGTAGACGGGGCGAGTGGAGAGAGTCTCACTATGCAGTGGAGCTCGCCTGCTGAAATCAGGGGTTCGCAGCACTGAAATATTTCTCTCTCCGCTATAATGAGCCGATTTGAAAAGTTTGTGCGGCATTACACTCCCTAGAGGACACATAGCAACTTCCAGCGTATAACCGAAATTTCTGATGCGGCCTGGTGAGGGGCCCCTTAATGTTCTCGTACACCGGGTTGAACTTGGTTTCGTGGCATAATGCACATTCCAAAAGTTTAGCAGCGTAGTGTCGTAAATTTTTTCCGGAGCACAAGATGTTTCCCAAAAGCCATTAGTCGCCGTATTGGCTGCCGTGTACGTTGAACATTGCATTTCATTCATCACTGTGACGCGTTCGAGAAAACGGTTCACACGTTGCAAAGACGATCCAAGACCGTGAGAAAGCCACCGTGCAATCACCCCAACACAAGCAAGGCTCAGTAGACGCGAACGGATGATAAGCATCGATCAATTGGCAGCGAGTGTAAACATCAGTCATGGTTTGGGTCACACCATAATTCGTGAACACCTAGGTTATGGAATCTTCTGTGCGCAATGGATGCCCAAGATTTTGAACCACCACCAGAAGATGGAGAGGTTTGGCGCTGCCTTGATTTATCTAATCCGGTATCACAATGAGGATGACGAATTTTCGTCTACAATTGGGACCTGGGACGAATCATTGTGCCAATACTACGGGCCTGAAACACGATGGCAAAGCTTACAGTGGAAACATGTGAATTCACCACCCCCAAGGAAAGCAAAAGCCGTCATTTCCGCAGAAAAGGTGTTGTTTACATTTTTGGGGGTTGTCAGTGGCCATTTGCTAAACCAGAAAAGACTATCAATCGTTTATGATATTGTAAAACGTCGGACCGGCTGCGTGTTCCAATCAAGAACAAACGACGTAGAAAATTGAGGAATGGGGTCATGTTGCTCCACGACAATGCGCGTCCCCACGACGCTGATGTGGTTAAAACAAAACTGGCAAAGTTCAAATGGGAAACGCTGCAACATATGCATATACAGCCCAGCCCTGTCGCCTTGTGACTTCCACATTTTAGAGCATTTCAAAAAAACAGCTCAAGGGAACCAGATTCGTGTCGGACGATGACGTGAAAGAGTCAGTTACAGACTTTTTGGAGAAGCAACCCAAGGAGTTTTGTGAGACGGGAATCACGCAACTCGTTAGTCAGTGGGACAAATGTCTAAATGCTCATGGACACTACTTTTAAATAAAGTACGCCGTTCGTCATATATTCGTACTGACTCACTTTCATTTGACCCGCACTCACATATTTTGCAGAACCCCTGCTTTCTATATGTGCTCTCTGTTGCGACTATAATTTCGGTGCAATTACTCACAATACACGACCGATGACAGCAGCTCCTGTGGAATACATTCTAACAAAGGACAGCGTCATTGAGATTTTCCCCTGGCCGTTGTATATGTACAAAAATGTAAACAAGGTTCATGAATGACACAAAGAGAATGATGCAAATGAGAGAAGGGCAGGGAGGTTAACAAAGTTTCATTGGATATTTGTCCTCAACTTGTTCATATGACGTACTTTACATTTTTCATATCAGTGGCATGCGCTGCTTTGCTGGTTTCAAACTGATATAATTCTAAAGTTCGTGTCATATTTTCTTTACGTGATAAATAGACAGAAAGCATGGAAGCACTGAATAAATTATTTCGTGCACAATTTTTAAGACATACGAGTATACACTTTTATGAATATATACATATTTTACTTGTCTTGACGATGCGAAGCGTTCAAGAATTCGCTTGCAGCATCTTTTTCAATGGCAATAATAATGTATTTGATTGCTCGATAAATTATATAAAGAGCAGGCTGAGCCGCTGCGTGAGCGCCCCCCCTCCCCTCTCCCGAACGAAATTTCTGGCTACGCCGCTGGCTAGCACCTCCACCAAATGTCACATCGTAATGACGGTCAAGAAACCAGTAACAAAACTGTGAATTGCGAAACTAACTCTTTATTGGGCGAACCCGTGGCCAAATAATACAGGCTACACTCAAAGCACAGCAATAGCGGAGAACACAGTCGGCGAACTTCGAAATTTGCTCTGCTTGTCATGCGCGTCGGCTTTTACACATGAGTCATCAGAAGTTCCCGACTAATCACTGGTGCCCGCGTATCTTTCATTTGTTAGCCGGTGAACAGAGGTCACGGGAGAAAGATAAAGAAGCGCACTGGTCAATATTCAGCGAAGTGAGGGCCGTTTATAGTTTTATAGCAAAGTTGCACGATACCGGAGCATGCCGCATATAGCGCCAATAACGAAAGCTTCGGAATGAATTCTACATATGCTAAATAAATGTGACTTCAGAAATATGGTGTGTCGCCTAAAGCTGGTGTTCGCACGAAGATCTTGGATAATATTTAAAAATAGACATTTTGAAATAAAAGGCCGGTTCCTGCGGAGACATGCCCTGCGTAATGGCGACCACGGGGTGACGGGTGATCGCAGTTAATTAGTCGCGAATGAACAAAAATCTAGTAATCAACTTTTAGTTTCAGGGCCAAGCACTGAGTGCGATTAGGAGGATTAGCGTTGATTTTTAGCAGTGCAACACCACAACCGCTTAGCCACCACGACGGGTTTTGAAAATTAGTGGGAAACTGTTTGTACGCATAATTATCTTTAGGTAAGGAAATCCATTGTGAAAAGCGCAGTTACCCATAAAAATGATGAGAGAGTGCCTTCAAATTTATTGTAGGCACGCCATTCCCGCGATCATATAGAAGCACTGAAGGAATTGCGTCAACGTTTTCGCTATCCACAAGAAGCCCTTTCTTCGCCACAACTCAAACTGCCCGACAGCAAATAGCATCAAATAAGAAGTACAAACCTAGTGCACTATGTGAAAAATATGTCCCCCTATAGGCATATTACTTTGTTGTTCATCAAGTTAAGTACCGAACGCTAGGTTACAGCCACATCCCTGGCTTCGACAAGGCCATGCTATTAAAAAGGGTGCTCTCGAGCTGCCTTGGGGATTTTCTAGTACCCGTGTCGGTTTTGCGAGGATTTCGGCGTTGTGAATCGACAGACGCGAACTATCCCGTTAATATCGACATAGTGGAGCTTCGTCACCACTGCTCTCGCGTCACCCAGCAAGCGAAGCACGCCATTCTGCGTAGGTAGATATCATCACAGGGCAGCTCTGACGAGTTTTTTTTAGCCTTGTGAACATTATTGCGGGTATTAGGTGGCCCTACACCCACCATGGTGACGTAGTGGCTACGGCGTTGCGTTGCTAAGCCCGAAGGCAAGGGAGGAAATGTCAGCCGCTGAGGCCATATTTGGATGGGGGCTAAATCCAAGGACGCCCGCGTACCGCGCATTGGGTGCATGTTTAAGAACCCCGGGTGGTCGAAACAAATACGGAGTCCCCCACTTCGGCGTGCTTCATAACCACATCATGGTTTTAGTACGTAAAAAATAAAATAAATTGCAAATCTTTGAAGCAACATTTCTTCCTAAATATGTTTTGCGAATTCGGCCTCTGGGGCCCCAGTCAGAAGCCTCTTCGTTTCTAAGTGTTCAGTTCCTTCGGCTGGCAGCCTTTGCCAATAATATGTCGACCAGTAGTGTTGGCTGGTATTCGTGCTTGCGTACAATTCTAACGTAAGAGCATTTGTGTGAATACGGGCTCTGATCCCTAGCACTTCTAAGAAGTGCGAAAACTTGCCTATACAGCTTCGCTTTCTTTGAGGGATCAGTTTTCAGATGAGCGTACATCTGCGAAGAACCGTCTTTTTTCTCTTCTGGCGCAATTGCAGGCCATCAGCGATATCGCGATGCTGATCAGCTGAAAGCACCGATGCCTTTCGATACGGTCTCGAAGCAATGCTTGCAATACACGTAAGAACGTACATTCCCGAGAATTTCCTTCTGCTCGCGTGCATTAGAGAACATTCGTGTCGCTGACGCAATCTGACTAGTCAGGGCTTTTTCGCTAGAGAGATCGGTGACGTGAAAGTGGGAGGTGGTAATGCATTCGAGAGTATATACCACAAAGCTACAAGAGAGAAGTCCCAAACGCGTATCTCAGGAAGAAATATTCACTACTGCAGAAAAGGTGCTGCTACTGCTGGAATGAAGCAGGACATGTTTTTCTTCCACTGCGAAGGTTTCTTTCTGAGAAACTCGCCGAGGCTTCTTTCATAGCTTCTGAAAGGTCATAGCTCTGTTATGATCAAAAATATTTTGTATACAATGTACACGCCCACGCTACAGCACAGCGGAAGTAAATTAGAGGTTAGCGGTAATGCAACAGGGACGTGTGCCAATTCCTACCGTCTAGACTAAAGCTACAGGTGCTGAAAAAACTGTTCGTGCGTAAACATCCTTTTCATGCCACTGTGAACCTTAATGTTTGCAAGCCTGCACTTCCTAAAATTACATTGAAAAACTTGTTTGAAACCTGTTTTCTTTACCTTCGAGTTAGTGTACCATTACTTTCTTCGGCCGATCTGCACTAGCTACCGATCAACATATGTGCTGGTCATGAGAACCAAGAACTCACGAACATGAGAACGGTCTTGAGAACCAAGTTTATCCGCTCACTAATCAGGTGTGTCATTGTAGGAATTTCCTAGGGTGAGTGAAATATAATTCTTAGTATAACGAAAAATAGGTCTAGTTTGTTTGCACTAAGCGTCATCACTGCAGCGCGACGAAATTGCACACATGGACAAGAAAGGGATGCACGCACGGTGATGTCAAAAATAAAATAAAACGAAATAGACTTCGACAAGTAGAATTGAAAGAAAAATAGAAAAATAAAAGGAATACTGTTCTGCTCGCTGAGAAAAAGTGCAGTAATATCTAACAGACAACAAGAAGTTCAAATATCGTAATTTATTTGCATAAACAACATTTGAGAAGCAGTCTTCGAGTGGTGTCGCCTGGCGTCAGTGTTGCAAGAAGAAATGAATAGGAAATTTTGAGCTTCTGGAAAGAGAAGACCACGCATGCACGCAAAAAAAGAAAAGGTGATCTGTGCAAGGTTTGCGTGTGGGTGACTATTATGTGCAACTTTTAAACTATAGGCTCGCGTCTTTTTCATATCTGAGCACACTGGAGCCATGTTTGATGAGATTACTTTGAAGTTGCTCTAGCTCCGGGAAATATTTACAGCACCCTGCCGAATCTCCACGCTGTTTGATAGATTCAATGCATTTATTCGCACAAGTAAAATACATGCAGAAGCGATGCATGTATATTGAACGGAGTGGAATGTCATGCAAGAACTGCTGAACAAACCTTGGCTCTAAAGCCAGTGAGCCGCAGAAGGCAAAAGAAACGCATTCAATGCGATTTCTGTCAAAAGCGCTTCTCCAGTATAGAAAAGGCAAAGAACAGAAGAGAAAGACAAATACGCACATTTAAAAATTAAACAGCCAGCCATGAATATTTTCACGTACATGAGACACCAAGAAATAAACAACATTGTGGAAAGCCTTCGACAGATATTAACTTTTGAAGAAATATTTTAAGCAATAATCTCTGTATACACTCCCTTTTAATTTTTGAATACGAGTACCAAACCGCCGCATCCATGGACGCTTACTTTGAGCTATGTGTTGGGGCAGCAATGAAAGTGCACGAATGCCGTCCTCGAGGCCAGAGGAACCTTTGTCTTGCGAAATACATGACCTGTTTAAATCGAATAATGAATATGTACGCAAGTTAGCAACACAGGTATAAGCATTGCTAAAATAAACACAACGGAACAGCAAAATTCTGATAAAAATCAGAAACTAGAGAGAAAAAATTTATTCCCAGCTATCTGGGTGTTCTCCCAGGAAATCAATGCAGTTGAAAATTATTATAAACCGCGCATAGCATCTCATCACATGAAGACCTATTTTACTGCATGTTATCAAAAGCGCGTTTCTTCAAGTAAGTTCTATGTGTACCGTGGTAAACGAATCAGCTTTAGTTCTCCCCGAGTTATACAACGAAGGCCTTTTTAAACTGAGCATAGTATATGAACTTATAAAAAGCACTCTTGTTCTTGAATCCACGTTAGAAGAACTGGATGAGAAGAAATAAAGAATGATTATCCAATATATTTCAAAAATGAACTTCAGATGTAATTAGGGACTATTGTGCTTGTAACATTGAATGAAAATTCTTTATCATTTCTAGAGAAATAATAGTAGTGATTATAATATTGGTTATAACTTGAGTCGTTGTTTCAAGGCATGTCGTTCCGTTTCCTTCCAAAAAAGCCAAAGTATAAAACACGAATGAACGATAGCACACATCAGTGGTGGAACCTCGATTTGTTCTCTTCCGAGTATCACAGTCGCGTCAGACGTCGCGAGTCTTTGTCCATGCAGACCGATAATTTACGAAGCCATCTTGCAATGGTACTGCGGACAATACTAATTTCTACATAATCGATCGAGACACTGGCGTGTGTGTGCATGTGCGCGCTTGGCGTTTGAGTGGGCGCGACCTCCCTTCCAGGAGGTCAGCCCCGCGGTGAAAGACAAGACGTCATCGGTCCCAATGGAGGTTACGTATGCTCCTTTTAGTGCGTGTGTGCCCAGGGGACGGCAAGTCCACGATACGCTTGCGGCAGGATAAATGAGCACAGGAACCGTCGCAGGAAGCTTGGTCAAAGTTTGCACAGAAATGGCGAAACGAAGCGGCAGGGTCATTTCGTGTTTGGGCGCGAGATAAATGAGCAAACACTATTGACTGTGCGTATTTGCCCACGTCAGGCAGGCCGCCTAATGCCTCGACGACGGAGGGCTTTGATCCCTGCGACGCATAGCCCAACTTGTGCTCTGCGCGTATCAATATTTGACCA
This sequence comes from Dermacentor andersoni, assembly GCF_023375885.2. Classification (NCBI taxonomy): domain Eukaryota; kingdom Metazoa; phylum Arthropoda; class Arachnida; order Ixodida; family Ixodidae; genus Dermacentor; species Dermacentor andersoni. Next base: position 199,171,017 of record NC_092816.1, on the reverse strand, counting down.
CTCATGAGAAACGCGACTGCCTTAAATAGCAGGTGATGGACCTCCGACCTCATAGGCTCCAGTATCAATGATCTACAAGAAACGTCTGAATTTTCCTCAATTTCGTTCGCTCTATTCTGGTCGACTAAACAGTAGGTCAGTAGAACGCAAATATAGTATAAGTAAAATATTTATGTTCAGATACAGAAGAATTGGCGGAGGAAGACTCCATTGATATGAACAAAAAAAGAGAGAAAGAGCTAATGCGGTCACGCAACTGTGAGATGTCAGAAAAAAAAGAGAAACTAAACTGCTGCGGCTTATCGTGGGAGTATCATTGTTTCGGATTCAACAAAATATTCGCTGAACAAGAGCTAATTCACTGTGGAAAAGGACGGAGGCTGAAATCCTTGCTGGGAGGTATTTCCACGTTTCCAGAATGCTCTAAGTTCATTGCTATATCGCATTTATAGGAATGACGTAAGCAAAGTAATTCCCGAATAAGTAGCGATAGGATTGCTTGCAGAAGATTGTTATTAACATGAAGTCAATGCACCTATGGACCATGACATACTCCAAGAGCCAAATACCGGTGGAAAGACACGCGGAAAAGGGAGTATTTGCACCGTATTTAGACTGGAGCCTGGCAGACCGCCGAGCAGGCGCAAGCTCGCGACAAGAGCCCAGGCACTGCATGGTCGCCGCGGCTCGTAACGCCAGCGACGCGTAAAGGCCAGCGAACACACCAGGGTCGCGACGGTGGGCAATCGTCAGGACTCGAGCGATCTCACGAGCCGCAGCTGACTGCAGATGCGGTCTCTTGACCGGGAGCTATAATAACGGGCTCGATGTACTCACCGCTGCGGAACTCCATGGCGAGGGAGCGGATTGGAAACCTCCGCCAAAGTGTTGCGTGTGGAAGGAGACAGAGACAAAAGAGACTATGTACACTGCATTTACTTTGGGCGCTCCTGAGCATCGGTCAATGGTATCGTAATATTATAACAGGTCACTGGTGCACACATTCGACAATGGAACGAAACATTTCGAAACCGTCCCTTTACGCACCTCGTGCAAGGAACACGCGACATTTTTTGCGGACCTAATGAGTGCACAGTGACTGCAGATGTTTGCACACAACAGGTACTTGGGTGGCACACCAACTAATGATTTAATTCGAACTGCTCTGATCTCTGATGCATGCTCATCGTTAATTGCGAAGCTGTGTTTTCTTAGGCACAGAATTAAAGGCACACTTAAAAGACAGAGGTCTTGACGCCGACCAAACTGGTTTAAAATAGTTATTTACGCTTCGGCTCCCCCACAGGGGCCTCGTTCACAATGGTAGGATCGTAGGGTTAAATTAAATGCACCTGCCGATATCAAGCTTCTAGTGTACTAGACACTCTTTAAGCCTAAACTTCAGTAAGCCTCCGCATTAGGTGGCCCACGTACCAAAAGAAAAAAAAAATACTGAATTACTAAGTTGAATTTTGCAATGAAAACTGGCTCGCTTTGTTTTCGGAAAGTACAGGTTACGCGAGGCAGTCTATAAGTTGACGGCCAACAGTTTGATTACACCCCCTCAGAAACGCAGTAGCGTAGCTCACTTGTCACTCCTCGCTGCGCGGCATCCTGTTCAAGAACGTGGACATACTACCACAGCTGTTTCCGAAACAATCAAAATAGAGGAGAATGCATCGCGCGTCAAGCCGTGCATTACAACCAATATTTCCACAAACAGTGGCACTTGAAAATAGTTTCTTCCCGAAACTATAGCAAATTTCAATAGGCTTCCAGAGTTTGTTTTTCAGGCACCCTGTTCTCGGCACTGCCTCTAACAACGTATCTCAGTGAATATCCAAAAGAACCTTTATGCATTATGTGCATTAACTGTGTGCTTGCTATCGCCACTACTTTATATGTAGAGGTAATGGAAGACGCTGTCGTTCTTTCCTGCATTGATTTCAGTGCGTTTTACCGACTACGAACGCTTTTAAACAGGGTGTGTAAACGAACACTTTAACAACGTATTAAAAATGGCCTGTGGCAGATAGCACTATCTTAGTGCATGAACTAGCATACACGAAGAGGCGGAAATCACTTGCAATAAAAAGAATTGAAATCCATAATTAAACGCCTTAACAAAAAATTATAAATTCAGGTTTTAAGTAGTATTGCAATTTGCTAATTCTTCCGGGTGATACTGCAAGCCATATCCATGTGAGAGTAATTGTAATGAAAGTAATTGTAAAGTAATAAAATCATTTACGAGACATGCGCCGTTAAACTGGCGGTTAAAATGAGCAACCCTTCCACTTTGTTAATAAAAAGTCATTTTATGCATTGAAGCACGAAAGTTACTCAAACGCCACTGCATTTTCCCGCAAAACTTGCGAAATAATGTCTCGAAACGGGTGTCATGCTGAGAATTCATTCCGAGTGGATCCACCTTGCCAACTCCTCTGCAAGAATTTGCCTATTACAATATGTGCCATGAAGTAATTAGATATCATTGAATTAGTGAATTTCCGGTAATTAGTCAGCTATGCTCTTCAATTTTTGTAGAGTAATGTGCGCCTCTTGGAGTAGACCAGCTTTTCGACTGCAATCGTGCTATCTGTCACAGCATAGGCGCAAAGTTTTAATTGTTCCGGGTGGGGGAAGGGGTTGGCTATGGCCCAAGATGCTTTCTGAACCCCAAATATATATATGTATATATATATATATATATATTGTAATGAAGAAAGGAAGAGAATGGCATACCGATCATCATCAAGAGCGGAGGGCACGAGACCGGCGTTCGAACACCACCATCTTGCTCTCCGTGCTCACTGTTCCGAGCTACCGCCCGTTTGTTGGACTCGCTCAATAAACTTCCTTACATTTGGTGGATCGTGCTGGGTACGCACATCGTCGGCACCCTGGAACTCCGATCCCGCACGTTGCACTCGACCATGCAAGCTGACGCAGCCCAACAGCCGCCACCTCTCCCGGCCGCCGTTTGTCCCGGCCCCGTTCGCCAGCGAGACCCCCCGGTATTTTCGGGTACGGAAGACCAGGACGTCGAGGACTGGCTGTCGTCCTACGAAAAAGTTAGTGGACCCAACAAGTGGGATGACGCTGCTAAGTTGAGTACCGCGAACTTTTACTTGGCTGGCGTGGCGAAGCTGTGGTATACGAACCACGAATCGGAATTTGAAAACTGGTCTGCTTTCAAGGAGGCAATATCTGCCGTTTTCGGTCGCCCTGCCGTGCGGAAGTTACGCGCCGAGCAACGGCTGCGCACACGGGCACAGGAACCGAATGAAACATTTACCGCCTATATAGAGGACGTACTCGATCTCTGCAGGCGCGCCGATGCCTCAATGAGCGAAAGTGCCAAAATACAGCACATCATGAAGGGCGTCGACGACGATGTCTTTCAGATGCTTCTTGCGAAGTCTCCTGGCACTGTGTCAGAAGTTGTAGCTCTTTACCACAGCTATGACGAGTTGAGAAGGCAGCGGGCACTCACCCGACGTTCATCTCAGACGTACAATCAACCGCTCGCTGCACTGGACATCATGCCTGACCAGTCATACCTTATCGCACAAATGAAAGAATTTGTGCGTGAGGAGGTGGCCCGTCAGTTGTCTCTCCTGCCGTTTGCTCAGCGTCAGGAGCTCCCACAACAGCAGCAACTGCAGCGACCAATCCCGTTGGCTCCCGTGCTTCGACACGTCATTCAAGAGCAGATTTCCGAGGCCATGCCGGTGCCCATTCAGCAGCAACCTGTCGCCGCGCCTCTTAGTTACGCTGAGGTAGTAAAGCGGCAGCAGCTTCAACAGCCCTCACCACCCCATGGTGTGTCGTATGCTGCAGCCCCGATTCAGCCGTCCGTGACATGGTCTGCTCCCATCCCTGCAAATCCCTGGCGAACGCGCGACAACCGGCCGATCTGTTTTGCGCGCGGTGGCCCTGGTCATATCGCCCGATTCTGCCGCCGTCGCGCGCCAGGATATTGAGACGCCCGTTCACCGAACTACATAGATCGTCCCCGCTCTCGTTATGAAGATCCGGGTCCCCAAACAAGCACGTCTTCACGTGACTATCCGCAACCCACGTCTCGTCGCTCACCTTCACCCCGTCGCCGCTCCTTGTCGCCCATGCGTCGTCGACCAGCCCCTGAAAATGAGGGAAACTAGCCTCCGCAGTTCGTGAGGCAAGAACTGCGCTGTCGAAATGCTCAAGTCCTCGAACTTTGCCGTCGAATATTGTCGAAGTTTTCGTAGAAGGCATCCGTGCATATGCTCTTGTCGATACCGGTGCTGCCGTTTCTGTTATAGACGCCACACTTTGCCGCAAGCTTCGGAAGGTGACCACGCCTCTTGAGATGATGCCCTTACGTACAGCGAATGGAGACCCTGTTCGGCCTATAGCTGCCTGCACTGCTCGACTTATTATAGCTAAAGAGCACTACATTGTCGAGCTTATCGTCCTTTCCTCTTGCTCGCACGACATTATACTTGGCTGGGACTTTCTATCGTATAATCACGCCGTTATTGATTGTGCCAGATCTGAACTTGAGCTCTTCCCCTTGTGTGACGAGTCCTACTACCCCGCTCATCAAGCCGCACACAAAATAGTCGTCACAGAAGACACAGAAATTCCGCCGACAGCAGCTGTTTTGCTCCCCGTATTCTGCAACAGCATATGTGATGAAGCTGCATTCTTTGAACCATCACGCCTTCTTCTAAATCGGAAGCCACTTCTTTTGCCTTATTCGACCCTCTCTATTTCGAATGGAACAAGCGCTCTCTGCCTCACAAATCCTCTTCCATATCCCATCAGACTGCTTAAAGGTGAATCCCTTGAATGCGTGCAACCCATTGATATCGGCCAAATTTTTTCCGTGCAGCAAGATTCAGCTCGACGCGACCTCGACGTCATCAGTGCTCTTACCCCTTCTGATGTTCCAGCTGCTGACCTATTCGATTCGTCCATCGCAGACGGACTGTCCCCATTTGAACGCTCTGCTCTTCTCCAGCTGCTCTACCAGTTCCGCGACTCCTTCGATGTCGCCCAACGTGCCCTTGGCCGAACTTCTACCATTGTTCACAACATCGACACCGGCTCCAACTCGCCAGTGCGACAACGCCCTTACCGCGTCTCCACCGCGGAACGTCAAGTTATTACCGACCAGGTTGACGATATGCTTAAACGCGACGTTATTCGCCCTTCACAAAGCCCGTGGGCATCCCCTGTGGTTCTCGTTAAAAAAAAGGATGGATCGATTCGCTTCTGCGTGGATTACCGGCGCCTAAACAAGGTCACTCGAAAAGACGTGTACCCTTTACCCAGAATTGACGATGCCCTTGATTGCCTACAAGGTGCCGAGTTTTTTTCGTCGTTAGATTTGCGTTCCGGGTATTGGCAGGTACCTTTAGCAGAGGCCGACCGTTCAAAGACAGCCTTCGTCACGCCTGACGGTCTATATGAATTCAATGTCATGCCCTTCGGCCTCTGCAATGCGCCTGCCACCTTCGAACGCATGATGGACTCGGTTCTGCGGGGTTTGAAGTGGCACATGTGTCTCTGCTATCTCGACGACATTGTTGTCTTTGCGCCAGATTTCGCAACCCATCTCGAACGCCTCAACCATGTCCTGACGTGTCTGAAAACCGCTCAGCTGCAACTAAATCTCAAGAAGTGCCGTTTTGCTGCGCGAAAACTTACAATTCTTGGTCACGTTGTATCAAAGGATGGTGTGCTTCCGGACCCAGCTAAATTACGTGCCGTGACTGACTTCCCCAAACCGACGACTCTAAAGCAGTTACGAAGCTTCATAGGGTTATGTTCCTACTTTCGTCGGTTTGTGCGCAACTTCGCCTCTATAATTGCGCCTTTGACCCAACTACTAAGCAGCGCCTCCAATATCTCGTCATGGTCTTCTGAGTGTGACCAAGCCTTCTCCACCCTTCGCCGTCTCCTGACGTCACCACCTATACTGCGCCACTACGATCCTACGGCCGAAACTGAGGTGCACACAGACGCCAGCGGTGTCGGCCTCGGTGCTGTCCTCGCGCAACGAAAGCCTGGGTTCGCAGAGTATGTCGTCGCATACGCCAGCAGAACGCTCACCAAGGCTGAATCAAACTATAGCGTCACCGAGAAAGAATGCTTGGCAATAGTCTGGGCGCTTGTCAAGTTCCGCCCTTACTTATATGGCCGCACGTTTGATGTAGTTACGGACCATCATGCATTATGTTGGTTGTCTTCGTTGAAGGATCCGTCAGGTCGCCTTGCCCGCTGGGCTCTTCGACTTCAAGAGTTTGACATCCGCGTTATATATCGTTCCGGACGCAAGCATGCCGATGCTGATGCACTGTCGCGGTCACCACTATCCACCGAAACTGCGTCCATATCCACTACAGCCCTTCCATTGTCAGCTCTTGACGTCGCCACCGTCTCCTCTGCACAGCGCCACGATCCCTGGATCGCTTCGCTTCTTGACGTTTTATCCGGGGCACCCACTCTTTCGACCACTCGAACTCTGCGACGCCAAGCTTCGCACTTCAGCATCCGTGATGGCCTCTTGTACCGGCGCAACTACTCGCCAGATGGTAGGAAGTGGCTCCTAGTTATCCCTCGAACGCTTCGCTCTACAATCTGCGCTTCCTTTCACTTCGACCCGCAGTGTGCTCACGGTGGTGTCTTCAAGACCTATGAACGCTTACGGAAAAGGTACTACTGGCGCGGAATGTTTCGCTTTGTCCGCAAGTTCATTCGCGGCTGCCACGAGTGTCAGCGACGAAAAAAACCACCGCATCCTGCCGCAGGTTCATTGCAGCCCCTTCCATGCCCAGAACGCCCATTCGACCGCGTTGGAATTGACCTTTATGGACCTTTACCTTTGACCACGGCCGGAAACCGATGGGCTATCATTGCTGTCGACCACCTTACACGATACGCCGAAACCGCTGCTCTTCCCACGGCGACAGCACAGGACGTCGCCTCTTTCATCCTCAGGCGTTTTGTGCTTCGGCATGGTCCTCCTCGCGAACTCCTCAGTGACCGTGGCCGCGTATTTCTCTCCGATGCAATTCAAGCACTTCTCCACCAGTGCAACATTGTACATCGGACGTGTACTGCCTACCACCCTCAGACGTACGGTCTCACTGAGCGGTTTAATCGGACTCTGGGCGACATGCTTACGACACATGTTGCATCTGATCAATCAAACTGGGACCTGGTTCTCCCATTTGCGACATACGCGTATAACACCGCTACGCAAGTCACAACCGGGTTTTCCCCCTTCTTCCTTTTGTACGGTCGCCAGCCGACGCACACTATCGACACGTTGCTGCCATACGCACCAGATACCTCAGGGTGCACGCCCGTGTCAGCAGCGGCCCGTTACGCTGAAGATTGCCGACAACTAGCCAAGCGCTTTACTACAGCCGACCAACAACGCCAGAAAAACGCCCGCGATGATGATCACTCTCCGGCCGCAACATTCGCTCCTGGAGCACTTGTGTGGCTGCTTGTACCACCCTGCGGCCCTGGCTTGTCGTCCAAACTGCTCCCAAATTATCATGGTCCCTACCGCATCGTCGAGCGTACTTCCCCCGTAAACTATGAAATTGAGCCTCTTACGCTGCAAGGCGACCGTCGTCGACGTGGACGTGATGTTGTTCACGTAAACCGCCTCAAGCCGTACTTCGACCCTCTTGTACCCACCTGTTAGATCGCCAGGATGGCACCACCTTTCTCGACGGGGGAAATTGTAATGAAGAAAGGAAGAGAATGGCATACCGATCATCATCAAGAGCGGAGGGCACGAGACCGGCGTTCGAACACCACCATCTTGCTCTCCGTGCTCACTGTTCCGAGCTACCGCCCGTTTGTTGGACTCGCTCAATAAACTTCCTTACAATATATATATATATATATATATATATATATATATACATATATATATATATATATATATATATATATATATATATATATATATATATATATATATATATATATATATATATATATATATATGACATTTCAGCACGACTGCACTTGAAGAAAGTTAGTGTGACCTCTAAGAATAGTTAACTGTAGTGACGGCCCTAATATGAGTATATACATGAGATCATAGTGATCATAGTAGGATGTCTTGTATTTGATTGGATAAACTCTAGTGAAGGTAGAGCAGGACACGCGTCAGCGTGCAGCGGGGGCATCCCGCGCACGTACCTGGCGGCCACGGCGCGGGCCTGCTGCACGGCTCATCGCTGGTCTTGGAGTAGCGGGCTTCGTAGGGTCTTCTCCCACTTCTTCGAGGTACAGTCGGGCGGAGCGTTTCTGCACTCCCAGATCACGTGTGCGAGTGTCGCCGTGTCGCCGCACGAGGGCCACGCATCGTCGGGGTAGACGTCCGGGTAAGCGATGTCTAACGTGGCGGGGTTGGGATAGGTATGTGTCTTTAACAAGCGCAGCGTTAGCGCCTGCGGCTGGTTTAGATTGGGGTGATTGGGGTTTAGGCTGGGTTCAATAATTTCGTGTTACGCTACTGGGACGTCCCTGTTCGCCTCCAACTCATCGAGATTTGGTTGCCCGGGATTGATGGCGCGGTCGGTAAGCGCGTGCGCAGCGTCGTGGGCTGTCTCGTTGAGGCTGAGCCAGGGATCCGACCCAGGTGGCCGGGAAATCAGATGACTGTGTGGTGCTTAAGAGAATGCTCGGATCGTTGCTGCGGAGGACGCGTAACGCGTGGTCAGAGACGACTCCACTCTCGAACGCTTTCCTGGATGGTCTCCAGTCGCTGAATATTACCTCTCGCTTGTCGTTGAGCATTTGCCAGGGCTATGGCCACTGGCTCCGCCACCTCGGGGTCCCGTATGAGTACCGTGACGGCGTTTAGGGTGCACTGCCAGGACGAGAACGCGGTGAAGGCTCGGTTTTTGCGGTAGGCGGCGGCGTGCACGAACGCGACGTCGTCCGCTTTCTTGTCTATGCGCTTGAGGAATGCGGTCGCCCGGGCTAGGCGCCTGCTTCGATTGTGTTCCAGATGTAAGTTTCACGGGGTGCGATCGTCATCAGGTCGCGCCGTTTGCGGGGAATCGGCGAGCTCCGTGAATCCGGGTGGTCGGTGGGAAGTAGCCGAGCTCGCGCAAGATGCGGCGGCCCGTCGTCAGTTGTACACCTGCGCTCTCTCCTGAGCCTCAGCGATCTCTTGGATCGTATTGTGCACCACGAGCTCGAGGAGTCGATGCGTCGGCGTGGTGATTGGAAGCCCGAGGGCCTGCTTCACTACCTTTCGGATGTTTGTAATGAGCTTGTAATGCTCCGTTTGTTTCCACTTGGGCATTGCTGCGACGTAGGCAAAGTGACATAGGACGAACGCCTGTACAAGACATAGCAGATTGTCTTCTTTGAAGCCGCGGTGACGGTCGGCTACTCTCCGTACGAGTCGTATCACGTTGCGCGTCTTTGTCGTCAGCATGTGAACCGCTTGAATGTTTATCAACTCGGATCTTATGTGGATCCGAGTTGATTCGCGAGCCTTACCCGAAACAGTAGCTGTCTTTTCTTTAATTCTTACTCAGTTAAGTGCAATGAGTCGTAAATAACTGAAACCGGTGACTTGTTCCGGTTACCTAATTCCATGTTTTGTCATTTGTTCGGCTGACGACTGTGAATAAACACTGTATCTGGATCTCATGTGGTGGCTGTATAGTTTGCGCGTGTGTGTGTAGCCGTTAACCGAGCAGGAGAGAAGTCCGCCAGTACTATGCACCCCAAGACATTGCATGTACAATGCCTCGGATTGTACCTTATGCACGTAAATATGGAAAAAGTCAATATTTTTTAAACAATTAAAGAGGCTTGACCAGTTGAGTGGGTGGTAGTGGCTTGGGCTATTTCCCATGGATAGCCTATTACCTATGCAAGTTGAATTTGTGCACGCACAAGTTAAAAAAAATCTATGGGGTTTTACGTGCGAAAACCACTTCCTGATAATGAGGCACGCCGTAGTGGAAGACTCCGGAAATTTTGCCCACTTGGGGTTCTTTAACCTACACCTAAATCCAAGTGCACGGTTGTTTTCGCATTTTGCCTCCAACGAAATGCGGCCGCCGTGGCCGGGCTTCGATCCAGCGACCACGTGCTCGGAGCCCAACACTATAGCCACTGAGCAACCACGGCGGGTCCACGCACAACTTTCTACTTCTCGAAGGCTACTACATAAGAAAAGCAGCACGCAATGACGATACTGCATCCCGTGTGCATGCATGCCAGAATGAACGACGCATTGAACGATTGACTCCCAGTGTAGATTGGAGTGCCTCCAATAGTGGGCATTATGCAAATTTACATGGCCGTTTCTGGAACAAATAGCTTAATCTGTGAACATGATTCTGCTTGGAACACCCAGTGACTCGTAGGCTTTTGTGAGGACCTAATTCGAGAAATGTAGACGATGCTGCAGATCCCTATCTTCCAAGCATTGGTGCAGGTTAAGGTGGTACGGGTAAAAAGGCTGATTCAAAAAATCCTCAAAACTAATGACTTGGAAATTGGTAGCCGGGAAACCACGTCCCGCAGCCTAACATGAAGGTTTGAGGCCATAAATGGTAGCACATAATTGCATAGGGTAGGACTCAAAGGACCCGGCCGCTGTTTCTGGAAGCTGCCACTTTGTCTCAGGTTTTCATAATTTCTGAGACATTTCCATGCTTGATATACATTTGCGACGTTCCCCTTTTTGCCATTTGCAGCTCCCAAGGCAAGGATCATATTTTCTTCTTCTCATTATCATTAACATCATCATCATCATTTATAGACCCTTAAAGGACCCTGTTGGGGTATTACATAAGGGGGGAGCATACATAGGAAAAAGAAACTTGGAAACAGTCATGACTAAAGTAAGAAACAATAACAATAACATTGAGAAGGGTAAAGAAAATGTACAGAAATGATCGTGAAACACAAAAAGTGATAACCAATGTACTAAAATAATACGAGCGATGAAGTAAAAATAAGCCAAATACGTTAAGCATCAGTACTCATAAAGTTTGTTAGTATGTTCCGAAACTTTGAAGGGTTTCATTTGAATATTACATGGTCAAGTAAACTATTCCATTCTGCAATAGCTACCTGATCTCATGTGCTAGAGAAAGATAGGCTAGAGAAAGATATTGCGACTGAGACGCAACAAAACGAACCTCTAAACTTTGCACTGACGTTGTCAATTCGCTGTTGTGGTTATATGTTTTATGACAAAAAAAAACATCCATGCACTTTATCTTCGAGGAGAAAACAGCTATAAATGCTTGTATACAATTAACGCCAAACACGACGTGTTACATCAGCCGGGCGTGGCACATAAGGCACTCCATCACGATGCTTTTGTTTATTTCCTTTATTTAGTTCTGGCTAACCCCGAGGGAGCTTGTTCGAGAACGCTGCTTTATGATGCGGGTGGGAGCAGAGTCACATGGTACTTTCGATATTTCGCAGGTTTTATTTATCAGTCGCACAAAATTACTGCGTAATTGGTAGGTCGCTGAAAATACCGCCCTTAGATGTCCCTTGGATGTGCCTACAAATAAATGCCTCATTTACATTTTGATAATTAGGATAGTGCGTCTCGAGTTAGAAACGTATTTAGAATTACCTAATTAAATCTCTGTAATGAAAAATTTACTGGCAGCTGCTGCACTGTACCGGAAACAATATGCATTAGGTTTTCTTCGAGTAAGGCAATTGTGCTTTTTTTAAATCTGGGTGCATGATATATAATAATCTGCGTGCAAGTGACAAAGTTTCGATCTCTAATAATTGTAAGTTATTAAGTTAGCATTTCGTTAGCATTGCTTAGTGCAAAGAGAAGCAATACTGAGACACATATCATTATCGTGCATTTAACACGCCGTTGTTAAAATACTCTGGCGAAGAGGTCAATGAAGTCTGCAGGATTTTTCTATGGTCATAAAAGCACGTAAAGCAATTTCAAGAGAGGCCAGTATACAGAAACGTATTATTTATCTATGCATACGCTATCCATACCTCTAAAAAAATATTTAATTCGGTATATCCTTCTCATTCAAAAATATAATAAACCTTGTTCAGTGTGTATATTTAAATATATTGTGTATGTACATAGTGTTTACAGTGGAAATTTAGAACAATGTTGAAGTGAGAAAGAACGGATGAAGCAGCCACCGCTCGTGCTTTTAATGCGCTTTTCTTCCTATTGTCAGGATATGCAGCAATAAAGCGATAGTATGAGTTAAAAGCCGTGCAAATCCGCGCCAAGAATTATGCAATAATCTATTAGCCACAATAAAATTGTAGGCGAAAAGGTCGACACAATTAAAAAGAAAGCTCAAATGATGTGGGCGACCGAACTCTGGCAATGACACTTTAGGTGTGTGTGTGGGGGTTGGGGGGGAGACGAGGAGGAGAACAGTGGTAGGCTTTGGCGTCGCTGGGGGAGAGCCTGTATTCTTGCGTCACGCTGTCTACTTACGCGACCGAGCTCCTCGCGTCCTTTTGAGCGACCGCGGCAAGGCATTCCTCTCAGACAACTCCAGCCACCACACTCAAACCAATGGTCTGAAAGAGGGATTTCATTGCACGCTCAGCGATATGCTGTCCATGTATATGCAGCCTGACCATCCTAACTGGGATGTCATTCTCCCCTTTGTTACATTTCTCTACGACGCCGCTGTCCAGCGCACCACAGGCTCTCCTTTTTTTCTGGTCTGTGGACGACATCCCACCTTTGACCTCGACGCTTCTTTCTTTTCTGGCGCTGTCAGCACTTCTCCATTCATTTGCGACCAGGGGCTCTATAACGTAAAACTATTCCAATATGTTTTTATTGCAATCTCCTGGCCTAAATTTACGTAACCGCCGACGCAAGCATCGGGCGGTGATCCGCAGCGTTGCCTAAACACCACAATCAAACACTGTCCTCGTTTATAGGAGGCCACTTTTGTTTGCTTTCAAAACAAATAGCATTGCCTACATGGAGCACTCTCTTAACTAATTCGCTGACAAGATGCAAGGAGCCCGCTCAAGTGGAGAGGGATTCGATTGGGACGAGCCAGCACACTGAAATTAGATAAACGGTTGAGGGAGCCGGCGTCTGCGATTGGTCCGCTTTCACTTAGCTTGAGATGGCTTGTCTAAAATCGTGGCGACATGAAACGAAAAGCGAAAAAAACCACTAAAACGGATCCTCAGCAAAGAAGAGTTGGCAAAGGGATGTCGTCTACGTGCCGAAAGGGCTCGATAACGTTATACTGCCGCGCTTAAAGGTTTATTTTACCAAACACAACCATGCTCTCCAGCAGGTACGAGTAGCCAGTGCCTGAGCGATGGGCGGTTGCCACATACTATTCCTTTTGGAACGAGGCAGTCTTCGGCTATTCAAAAAAAAAATCCTGTTTTGTTTGGCGTATTATTGCATCTTCCACGCGCACAGATCCCTTTGACGCAATGAGTTTTGTGACGTCTACTGACAGTCAGACGAAGTGTGTGCAGCACGAAACTTTTCACGAATAGCAGAGGGTTAATGGCGAAATGGCGTCGAATCAGAAATAATTATTTTTCTTTTGTTCGGTCGAAGCATGCATATTCAGTGTGTACACGCCGTGTCAGATTGGAAGCTAGCGCGGTTTTCTTGACGTCGCATGACCAACAGTCAAAGGAGTGGTCTAAAAATGTTTTTGACCAATACCGAAGGGCTGATTGCAGAATTGGAATGGCAATGTTTGCAATAGCTTTACGTTATAGCACCCCAGTTTATCTCTCGCCTTGTTCGATTTCACCACCGCGCTCGCATAAACACCGAGGCGAGCCAAGAAGCCCACACTCACCGTGTTTTTTTTTTTTTCTACCGCCCTGGCAACGATGTACTGCTTTGGACCGCTGTGCGAATGCCTGGTTTGTGTGAAAACTTTCAGTCGCGCTGCTGAGTCCGTCCTGGAGGATCAACTATAGGCCGTCCAGCGCGCCAAGGATGCCACCAGGGGTGCTATGCAGGATGCCCCGAGTTCGGCGAAACTCGGGATCTTCACGAGCTCTGGCGAAACCCCAAGATGAAAGCACAAATGGTACCGAGACACAGTTTATCTTTCGACAAGCCTACAGTTTTATTGGTTTATCTAGATTCACTCTGGGTGGCTATCATTCCTTGGGCGTTGCCTTCCGGGCGGTCGACAAACTGGGGCTCACGTGATCATACCGTCGGTGCATGGTCGTGCCTTCTTTCACTTGTTTGTCCTTCCACCGAGTGCATTACATGCACAAGCACGTTATAAAACAAATGCATTTAGTACAATATTATTAGTTACCGTAACGTGGTTTATAAGCATTTTAAAGCTTACAAGATGTACACTGAATGTGTATTAGACTAATTTGTAACTTAGTACACTTCACATTATGCCACGAGGGAACGCTGTGGTGGCGTCATCACATCCATTGACCGGGCGAGCATGGCGGCTTAACATCGAAGAGGCCCAGTGTAAACAAACTCCTACAACGAGCTTGCAGTGCACGACGTAGTGATCAGGCTCGACGATGACCACTATTTCTTGGATAGTTCTGTTCCTCCGTGAGCAATCTTTCCGTGCACCCCGTAAGACTGTCAATAGCTTCGGCGACTTTACAGATCGCAACGCGCACCTACTGTTCACGGCGCAATGCTGAAGAAACAACTTGTCCGGTGCTACTTCTGCGAGTGCGCTGAGTTCCTCCACTCTGCGTGACTGCGAGCGTCATGAATATTAAATAGTGTGTGCAAAAGGAAGACAGCCTATATAGCTACGATGCGACAAGGAGGTGGTACCGACGATGGATCTCGCTACCAACACAGTGAATGAGACATCGAAAAACTGCAGATAAGTATATTTTTGTTGTTTCATTTTTAGCATCATAATAGTGCACGGATTAAGTCACTTTCGTAGTAACGAACTGAATGTGCAGCAGTTTAAGAAAGGCATTGAGAACCAATGAGTGTTCGTGCTTTTACATGCACGTGGGCCCGCGAGAATATGGAAAAGATGAAGGTAACCTTCACTAACTTGGCGAGATAACAGAAATTCACGAGTGACATTAAGCCCACAAAATCTATGGAAGAGTATCTTTATCCAGATGCAATATCAATAGCAGGTACTGATATAAAGCAGGAAACTAATACAAAAATTTCATGGGTTGAACAGCACATGGAAGGCATTACCGAATCGTGATCGCCACGTTACCGATATCCTTGAAAAAATGTTTAGAATCATTGCATTCTACCGGTTATGCAATATGGGACATAAACCTGGAGGTTAACAAAGAAACTTGAGAAGTCGAGGACTCTGCATAAAGCGAAGTAAGAAAAATTGTTGAAGATAGCATTAAGGCAGGAAGACAGCGGCTTAGTAAACCGTGGCAAGTGATGTGCTAGTTGAGATAAAGAAAAAAAATGGAATCGGCAGGCAGGCCATGCACGTCTTCAATCACTTGTTGCCAATTCATAGCAGGTGATTACATAAGCATGACAGAATGGATGTCAAGGAAAGAGAACTGCAGCCGAGGATGGTAGAAAATTGCGTAATGGGACAAAAATATGTTTGTAGGCATAGGATGCAATCAGCTCGCATAAGACGGGATTGTAGGGAGAGGCATTTGTTTTGCAGTGAACAAAAATAGGTTTGTGGTGCTGACAGTCGAGACTCATGAAGGTCCGGGGACACCTCAGCTGCTGGCACACAAATTAACATGACAATTGGCTCTCAAAAAGACAACCCCAGTTATGAAAAATAAAGCAACATTGTCCCGACACATTGTTTTATTATGCATACTACACTAAAGGCTTCCACCGTTAGTTAAGGGCACTTAGTACCAATAGTGCAACAAGCATGTTTCTTTGTAAATAATGGTTTATATGTGGTTGATTCATTCCAATAATCCACTTTTTTTGCAGCAAAACATTCTGCTGCTGGAGGCACTCAACCGCCTGGTGGCAGTAGGCGAGCGCCAGGCACGTGCTGTTGAGAGCGTGACAGAGGTCCAGGGGGCTGCTCTGCAACAGTAGTATCGATGCCCTCACTGCTCTCCAGTCGAGCCCCCAGAAGACGCCTTATAAAGGAGCTTTCAGTTTATTATTTAGTTTATTATTTTGTTTATTATTCAAGAGCATGAATAAAATTGTTGCAGTAAACATTGTGCTGTGCAGATTAGGACACTTGTAACATGCACTTGGTGTCTCTTCAAAGTGGGCAAAAACATAAGACAACCTGTGCATCTTGGACCATATAAATGAAAAATTCACTAATGCAGCATACACGTCATTACGCTGTTTGTTCTTTCTATGTCCAAGAATACAGTGCGTGTTGATTAGCCACAAGATGAACAGTGTCTGTAATTCACAGTGAAGTGACAGAAACTCCAATTCAAACGTGCCATTACATGCATGTTCGCCACTACATATTCTTTAACAATGTCACATATTTGCATGCACTAATTTTCACACAGCTTAAGCCCTTGCATAGCTCACTTCTGATGTATCCATTTCATAGGCCAGATAGTTGTACACTTTGTCCTTTTGTGTTGTATGAAAAGCGGCATCCTCTACAGTCGGATACAACTTCAGAAGACAGGAGAGGCCCCGCCCAGATGATCAAAGCGCAGCAGCAAATTTGTCTAAATAGTCCTTCTCCAACGAGCTGGTATTAGTGCGTCCCGCGGCATGACGTCAGTCTAGAGTGCGTACCCATTGGTGCAGGCTTGTGTTCATCTGCCTTTAAAGTGCAGATTCCGTGGCCTCCTAAAGTTGTATCCAACTATAGAATCACGTAATGCCTTGCACCAGTAGCGTAAACTATAGCAACTTGATAGCACACAATGATCAGGAACAGAAATCTATAAAGGCATCCAAGCAAAGCTGGCTGGCCACACTTCCATTATGAGGGGCTGTAAACACGTCTCGCCAAGCATTCCCATGACGTCCTTGAAAAAGAGGTGGTGTTTGGCACTTCTTTAGAATCGGAAACAGATTACAGTGAATGTTCTGTATTACGTAAAAATAAACTGAGCTTGGTTATCTGCACAGCATGTAGTGGAAGCTTGTGCTTCACAAAGGAATCAAACTATTCTGTCCAGTACAATTTTGAAACCGGTATGGCACCTATTATGTCAACAGTGTCAATGTACAAATTACACTTTTCACAGGCCATTGATTTCACCATTATTTCTGTATGACGGTTCTTTCAATCAGTGCTTGTATTACATGAGCAAGTGGATTTGAAAGCAAAGCTTTGTTTGCAAACATTCAGACTTCCATTATTCTGTGGCGAGGCACTGGCATGTTGTCAAATAGCTCACACTTCTCGGTCATGCACCAAAGAAGCCCAATGCTCTATTTGAAGTTGGATTGCACAACTATTCAACCGCACACAAAGAAGAGTAACACACACAGCAGAGCGTTCTACTGTGTGTATTTCCCTTTTTTGTGTCCCGTCGAATTGTTGTGCAATTCTACTTCAAGCTTCTATACCAATACACCCAGTCTTCAACCTCACCAATGCTCTAGTTATTAGGCTACAACGGCGCACATCTTTGAAATGCCCCAACACAATTTAGCTCTCTAAAAAATCACACGTGTTAAATTTTGCAGCACAGGTGTATGCACGTGCCATATTCTTTACCACTAAACTAACAGGAATCAAAGGGGCAAGCATTAACCAGCCATACTGCTGCCATTACCATCAACATCATGACACCAATGGAAAGACAGTGCCACGTTTCAGTAAAGGGAGTGCCAGAGGGAAAGGTGTGACAGCGAGGCTTACAATAAAAACAGCTGTTACAAGACATGTTCAATGCCAAAATATGCTGCATGTCGCTCATCCTACTTTGGTATTGCGGCAAGCTTTTACTCGTTTGAGCATATCATGTTTTGTGTAATCATTGCTCTAAAGCTGTACAAAAGGTCTATTTGCTCTGCAATTCTTATTTTTATCATGGCGGGTTAAAGACCTACTTTTCATTGGCATCTGCACCATATTTCTCCCAATATGTGATTTTGCCTTGGTGGTTCATGACATTTTCACGCACACCGAGTTCTGCAGAGCATTGGATCTGCATTGTTCTACTGCTTGAGACTTACAGCCCCATTATGAGACGAAAATATATGATTCATCCATCCAGAATAACGCCGCCCCCACCCCCCAAAAATAAGATGCACTGAACCTCTGGCGCATGCATCAACAGTGAACAGAACAAACAATCTGAAGTATTTCCTTTGTGCAAGGCAGCACAGTAAGATTCTCAATGCATTTTCATTTCGCCACAAATGCATAGGCACAACCAGCTTGGCGCAACATCCACGTCTCGCGCTGCAACAAATTGTGCAATGCCTCGCTGTTTCATAGTGCGGCCGATAGATGACGGCTGACCAAAATTCAGCATTATGCATACCAAGCAAATTCACCAATGAAGAACCCCAAGTTCTTTATGAGATTAGCATTCATAGCTTACTTCACACAATTTGTGAAATCCATTTATTTATTTATTTATACTTAATCTCTTTCCCATGAAAGTGAGCCATTTGGAAGGCACCCTGACAGAAAAGAACAATCGGCAAAAAGTCAGCAACCAGCGAAAAAATCAGTATCATACTCAGCCGCATGTGAGACGTCGGTAACACAAAATTTAAGTCGGCTATACAGAAGTGACAAATTTGGCAATAAGGCATGTCTAGACATTGCTTCAATGCTAATCACAGTAACGCTGACATTGAAGGCGCCTTAATTCTTACGTACGTTCCGTCGACACACCCGACTACGTTCGTAATGTTTCCGCGAAGTAGGAAGCATTCTTTTATATATGCCCGCTCAGCCGCAGTCTTCGGGAAAGCTAGCCACCGTTTACACACTGCCGCATCGATAAGAGCGTCAGACACATCTCTAACACAGCGCACTGCACACAGCCAGCGCACTGATGTCTTCGACAGGCGAAAATGACGCTGAAACTCCACGGCGGTCATGTACGCGAACGGGTCCAGACGGTCATACTGACGCTTGCTGCCGCTGGGTGCAATGAGACAGGCTGCTGCTGCCGCCGCCATGTTCCCGAGTTGAACTCGGAGGGGGTTTCGCGATGTACGAGTTTAGCGCGAGTTCGCCTGTCAATCAAAACCAGAGGTCACGCCCCGCGCGAGGCATGTAACTCGTGTGCGCGCACCCACCACGGTTGGGCCACGCCCAGCTTATCTTTCGGCAACAGCGACGCGGTGTCGAGCTGAGAGGCATCAACAATCTTGACCGCCGACATAAAACACGCACAACGCGCGGTCATCGGTGTTGTACTGAGCACCACTATCAAAAACACAGCGTTGACTGTCGCTGGCTTATGCATTCATCTTCTCGGGCTGAGATGGCCCCACAGCACGGTTTCATTGCCTGCATTGTGGCGACGTAGCGCACAGTAAATAATTATCGGCACGTCACTGTAGCTGCTTGCAAGGCGTCGATACGTCGAGGGGGACGACGATGCTGAGGAGTGCGTATCGCAGCAGTCGTTTGAGATGGCTGCTCTGTTATCGGTAATGTATCGGAGCCACAGCGTCGTAAACACGATCAGCGTCCGAGAATTGCTCGCTCTTCTAGACCCAGTGCAATTGCGTTTCTTCATCACAAGCACTGTGCACTCATCAGTTCCAACACCTTTCTCCGTTCGAAGTCTCATTTCATAGCTGCACACAAGAGCCCTCACCTGGCAAAATGCGATCGCTGCGGTGTCGTTACGATATCCGTCTGCGATCGCTGCTGGCTCCAGCAGAGGTAATCCGCAAGCACCTTGGACTGCACAACACACTCAAATACTGCGTACACGCACTCAGAGGCAACTTCACTGGGCAAGCGATGACAAACGATGAATTGTGTCGCTGGGAAGCACGCACTTCTTCGCAATGTATCGCAGAGGCATCGCGTGCAACGATAAACTGGCACATTTTCACTGAACTGCGTCACTACGGGCCCTAAAATAACGTACCGCCATTTTGCAGCGACAGCCGTTGCTCCCGCATCTATGACTAATGTGTCGTTTTTAGTTGGTAAAGCGGGGCCTTAATAACCTAGTGAAGCGCCTGCGATAAACAACCGTACCGCGGCGCTGCGTTCCTATTCCCCTAATAGAAGAAGAGTGGTCATGACCCTCCGTGGGTCATGAGTGACATTTTTGAGAATAGCACTGCAGCGCCCCTAGGCGACTTCTCACCGTATGAACTCCCTCGTGCGTGCGACCCTGTTCAATGTATCAGCTTCTAAGCTTTCGGCTCACTGTCGCCACTCGCGGCAAGAAGTGCAAAATTTAATAATTTGCTCGATCTCTGTTTGTCATCAGAAATTTCTAGCATTTAGAACGAAAAACAGATACTTAAAGACATAAAAATGTTCTCCATTTTATTTGTCGTATTTTAACGTATTCGTTTGAGTTAAAGTTTAGGTGCAAGAATGCGCCTCATGTACCCTGTTCGCATTCGATGGAGGATAGAAATATAGCGCCCGAAAGAGTAGGTACGCCCTTGACGCGCCCGGGAAAGGCGTGGCAAGCGGCTCACGGCAAGTGTGCAGACAGACAGCGGAACAGTCACGGTATTGCTGAGTTGCGATAATCTGTTGATAACGATACGCGGCGCTGGCGCGTTTCGTTGTGCAGCCTTCTGTGCTTGAAACGTGGATGCAGCGTGCCGCGCAGGGTGCGCTCATGTTGTCATACGCGGCTTTCTGTCTACATTCTTCCTTGCCTGTATCTATTGCGCGTTCCGCGCTATCTCCGTTCACTGACTGCCGTCGAGCGAACTCGGGTAAAACTCGGGTGAACGAGAAACTCGGCGCATCCTGCATAGCACCCCAGGACCCAAGAAGTACTGGCCGTCACCGGGGCGGTGCCTTTGGCCTTCCACACCAACTCGCAGGACACACAATAAACTTATTTCCTCTTCTGTACATCGGCCCCTACAAATTCATTGACCAGACCTCCCCAATGAACTATCCTGTTACAGCTGTTGACACACCCACTGACGTACGCTTCTGTGGCACAGAAATCCTGCATGTTTCCCGCCTCAAGCCATCCATCGGCGCTCTACGCTAACTTAAATGCGCCATGCTGGCCGGTTCCTTCCACGGGGGCAATTAGTGTAAGCATTTATATTATGGACGTCATCTTCCTCATCTGTACATAACCATCACCATTGCTTGACATCTTCATTGTCAGTGGGCTAGCTCCTGCTTTTGTAATAAAAGCGTTAAAGCATTGCTTCTCAATATGTAAAAAACAGAGAACAAATGGCATCTAGATATACACAGCTAGCTATGATGATCCTGAGTACAGGTTGAACAATGTGCACAAAAATGTTCCTAGTTATACAGTTCTAGCTATGACGTTCTTGAATAATTGTTGATCTGCGATGGTGCCGTCGAGGCGGAAAGGCGATTGCACTATTTGGAAGTGCGTGGTACGAGTGACTGTAATAAATCGTTGGATTTGCATAATGAATACGACGTTATGAATATGATCTAGACTGGGCGGTACATACGAAGGTGAGGAAATAAGTTTGTTGCTTAACAGCGAGTTATCAAATAACTTATGAAAAAGGCACAGACGGAACATTTTTTGACGTAGTGACGGGGATGGTAACTTAGGGCTAGGTTTCATGGCACTGACACTCGAGTTTCTCTTATAGTCAGAATGAAACGAGTAGAGTTATTCTGAACCATTTCCAGTGAGTGCGTTAGGTTTATTTGGGCTGGATCCCAGATTGAAGCAGCGCACTCAAGTTTGGGTCGTATAAGAATTTTATACAGGAGTAACTTTAATGAAGAAGGTGCTTTGGAAAAGTTGCGTCCTAAGTAACCTAGTAGTCGGTTAGTATTACGTACTTTATGTGCGATGGAGGTATTCCAAGTGAGATCAGATGTGATGTAAAGACCAACGTACTTGTAAGTTCTTACCAGATCTAAGGGAGCTTTATTAAGGCCGTACACAGGTAGTTCATTGTTTGTTCTAGATAAACTCATGAATTTACAATGTTAACATTTCATTCCATTACCTATGAATTTCATCATGCAAAAACGGCTCTAAGGTCAGCTTGAAGCCTGGTTACATTGTCATCGCAAGTTATTTTGGTGTAAATTACACAGTCGTCAGTGAATAGGCGAAATTAAGTGTAAACACAGGAAAGTAACTCGTGAATATAAATTTGAAATAGGAGAGGTACGCCCCGTGTTACAACCGCAATAAACAGGACTCAGATTAGAGGTTACTTCGTTAGCTGAAATAAATTTTGAGCAGTTATTGAGGGAAACCACCAGCCAGTACAGAATTTTGGAATCAAGGTTTAGTTGGTGCAGTCTGTAGAATTATAAGCTATGGCACACTTTATCGAACGCTTTTGCGAAGACTAAGAAATTAAGTTTTCCATTGAACAGTGATAAGTTATTAGGTTCAGTTTATGTATTAAAGATACTAGTTGGTGTCACACAAATATGTTTTTCGGAAGCCATATTGAAATTCAGAAAAAAGAACGAGTTCGCTTCTGAGGAGAAACAGCATATGCTCGAAAATTTTTGCAATGTATACTGGTTAAATAAATAGCCGATAGTTCAGTGGGGAATGTTCAGTACCTGTTTTGTATAGTGCAATTACGTTCTCCGCCTTCCAATAAGCAGGCAATGAACATTTGTCAAGTGAATACTGGAAAATCGTTGCAAGAATAACCTAATATGTGTTAGGGTTTTTTTTAGAAGCTTTGCATCAATTATGTCACAGCCAGGAGCAGGTAAGAGTTTCAGTGATGCGATTATTGTTTTCTGCGCTGATGGGTTCAATTATTCAAGGGTACATTGCGGCGTAGTCATAAGATTGTGTAGTTGGACGCGTTTTATGAGCGCGTTCGCAAAAGTTGCCCATAAAAACGTCGTTAAGATTGGATGCACAGTCGGCAGGGGGAATTGCGTTACCAGTGCTATGAAGAAGGCTTATGGCGCCGCCATGCTTTGGGTTAACAGTGCGTCAGAACATTTTCGTGTCAGTAATTAACATGGATGGCAAGGTCTTTCTTAAAAACACATCTTTAGCTTGCTTAAGCGCTGTTATGTAGTCATATGTAGCACGTTTGTGGGCCGCCAATCTTTCACTGTTTGCATATATTTTAGCCGATCTGTGCAAACGCTGCGTTTTGTTAGAAAGGCGCTTAATGTGGGCGGTGTACTAAGGACCGCTATAACTATAGGAAATAGTGTAGGGAAGAATATATTTTTCCGCTAATTGACTGATTTTACCAATAGACATATTCCTGTCCCATTGCACACTGCGGTTATGGAAACCTGCTAAAAAACTGTCAACGAAAATACGAGCTATTTCTTAATTCATTCAAAGACAGATTTCTTATTGTCGTGAACGGTCTTGATCTTTTTCTCATTTCGGACGTGAAATGTTGATGATGAAATGGATAAGAGAGTGATCACTTAAGTACGGTAAGTAATGTTCGAAATAAAAACGGTTCGTATCGTTAGCAGCAGGTAAAGGGCATTATCAACTTGTGGTGTGATTCCGATGGACTGTGTTGTCAGTTGACTGAAAGAGAACAGTGCGCACAAATCAAGAAAATATTTTGCTAACGTGGAGAAAGAGTGTATTACAACGGCTTTGCTATGCCAAGCTATGTTCGGTTTATGGAAGTCGTCCAGTAGAAACAAACGTAAGGGAGGATAGCGTGCTCCGACGATGTTGATTGCTTCTTGTAATTCGTTAGCAAAGGAGGCAGCGTCAGTTGGACCGCGATATAATACGCCCATTATAATTATTCCGTAATGTATCTCGATATTTACCCAGATTACCTCTAAGTAGCAATATTAATGTGCTGAGAGGGTAGGTGTTTACTAATTCCCAGAACAACGCCACCACCTTGACGCATCGTGTGGTCGAAGCGATAAACTGAGAAATGATCTGCGGTAGCCAAGATTTCAATAGTCTTCAATATGTGGATGCAGCCAACGTATCCAGCTCTTCTCGACACGAGGGTTTAGTTCGCGTGAGTGCCACCACATGGCGTACTGACCATGAACGTTTCAAACTTGCCGCGCTGACGCGCTGATAACGTAACCAAAACAAAACAAAAATATAGCTAAAAGCTATCTCTGCGCGTTCAACTTCGCCACAATGCTTGTCCCGCCGGCGTTATCAGGGTTGATGGTAAACCGTAGTAGCCGCTTGTCGCCGGGAAACGACTTATCATAACTAACAGCGTCTAGTCGCGACGAGCGATGATTGATTCAGGCCTTTTAATACGGTTCTTTCTTTTTCTCTTTACCTATATTTTTTCTTTTTGATGCTACCGTGTAAACAAGCTTGCGTAACCGTCAGAAGCACTCCGTGGCAGCCTCTCTCCAGCCGGCATACATTAGCAACGTCCGAACATCGCACAGCGTCTACGAGAGACGCCGTCGTGGACGGCTTTTGCTTTTTACCTATCGATTTCGTTGAAGTGCCCCCAATTATTTCCCTAGCGACTCTGATATGCGCACTCATGGTCTACCACAGCAGCGCCAAATCGAGATGTGCTTAAATATTAAGATATATACATGGATATGTTGATTTCGCACCTTGAGGCAAAAGTCATGACACAAGAATTGTGCAAATTGTCTCTTTGTCATCATCCGTTAGCATGCTCTGGCCAAAGCTCCTCGCAATATTACGTCACATTTATTGGCCATCGGGCCAGGTGCACCTTTGGGGTGCACCACATATATAATATTTGCAGTTAGTTCCCAAAGTAGTTTCCTGTCACGGTTATCTACTTGCGCGAACGAAGACCGCTATTTAAAGTTATTGTGCAGTAATATATCGTAATATACCCGGTATTTGTCTGTTCTGCATATTCTCTACCACATAGCTGTTCCGCCTTTACGATATAACCGCAATGTAGACTAGCAGGTATCGAACGCCGCAAAGGCTATCGATATACTTAAAGACCTGGCGCAAAACTTCTGACACTTACATGTATTCAAGAGTTGTGCGACTGCCAAGGACATCGTTAACATAATAAATTATGGGGTCGTACGTGCCAAAAACCACGATCTCATTGTAAGGCACGCCGCAGTGGAGGATTCCGGAATAATTCGGACTACTTGGGGTTCTTTAACGTGCGCCTAACCCTAAGTACACGGTTGTTCTTGAATTTCACATCCCTGGAAATACAGCTGCCGTGGCTGGGACTCGATTCCGCGACCTCGTGATTAGCAGCCGAAGCCAATAGAAACTAAGCACCGACGGAAAGTTGGCAGTTCGAGGAAGGGGACAGTCGGCACGTGTGACAATTTGTTCCTATCCTCATTGCCCGAGAATCGGTACCAGGCCTAGAAGAACGACGCCGTAGATTACAATGTATTTAATGTGATACAGTCCTGATCCAGTATTTCAGACCTGAATTACCCTGTAATGACTGACGTCCAGGCATGTCGCTTATAAATGCAATCGCCTGACAGCTCCTGGGCGCTGGCATCGGCTGCAGGACCTCCGTACTTGACCTCTCTTCAACACGTGTCGAAATTCTCGCCTTATTTCACACCATCGGGTTTGAAATAAACTGCTACAGCAGCCAATTTATTTGTGCTAAAATTTGGCCACACATTCAAGGGTTCTTTTTCTTGTTTTTAAGATCATCTTTCATATTTAAGCTAATGCTGTCCTGAGATTTCAAGCTGTTTCACCTTTCGCAAAATGCCTGCATTTTGTAAGCGTCTATTTATATTTTGGAGGATTTTTGATAGACCTTCAACCCATAGCGCGGAAGCCTGACCATGCTGCTAAAAAAGTCATTCTATTTTCCTGAGGTCTCGTGCGAGCTTCTGCCTTCATCCCGATCATGAACCTCCTTATTTCCGCGTCACTTGTATCCTATTTTGACGTCTACGATTCCACGCAAGTTGACATCGGCGTAAAGGCCATGGGATTGAAGCCGTGTAAATCAATTCTATCGTGGACACGACAGCCGCTCTTGCTCTCTGCGAATGAAAATATTGCATTAACGAGCGCCTTTCCTAAGCACATAAACTCATAGTTTAAACAATTGTGCCGATCCCACACACTGTGCGAATCGAAATAAGCGAAGCTTTCTGTGTTATTTCTTTTGATTGACGTTAATTAGCGGTAATGCTGACTGCACATGTATGATCTCTCCAGCGTTTAGTGCAATGCGAGAGTAGTGAATTGATGACCAAATGTTACCTTGGGTACGCTACTGCTCTTTGTCTGCGTAGTTCACAACATACAGCGAGCCTTGTTTGCTTGAGGCGTTGTTGTGGGCCATTGTTTGTAACCGGTGACAGGGTTGAGCATTGTCATTGCATCTCATGGTACATCCCATTGACGCAGACGTGCTGGCAGAATTATGGTGCTCCACGTGCCAAAACACTATCGGATCATGCGGCACGCAATAGTAGCGTACCCTGGATTAACTTTGATACACTGGCCTTTTTTAACGTGCCCCGAAATATTGCGCTAGCTTTGTGCCGGGGCCGCTTGAGGCGCTAGTTGGTTGTTGATGTGATGTCAGCAATTCACGCACGCCACGAGAGCATGCGTCAATGCCTGAGTGACATGACGTCACGCCAGAGTTGACTACTTAAACGACTAACTCAATAAACGTGCGTTCATTCCTGTTCCTGCGTCCATTACTTCAGTGGCGACGAGAATTAACCCCCACAGCCAGGGTAAAGCATGGCGACGCAAGCCGGGCCGCCTATTTTCGACGAAGGGGACGACAATTGGGACGCATATCAGGGGTGCGATCGGAGATGGTTGTTTGGCGCGTTCGTTTGGTTACCGGCGCGCGCGATTGGCCTACTCCGTGCCGACGTCGCCAGCCGCGGGGCGCGGCCACGTTTTTGGTGACGTCAAAATGACGACATGCTCCTGTCAATCATCCTCCCACCGACCATTTCGTCTGCTAGGCGCCGAACCAGACGGGAGCTGGGAAGTTTGGAGAGATCATACGGCTTCGCATGGCGCGTCCGGTGGATTGGATTGGATCCAACAGGCGGCCTTTTCGGCTGCGGAATAGCACGTTTGAATCCAATCCATAGTTTAGTTCGACAAAATGGCGCTTCCGTTGGGAACTTAGGTTGTTGCGCTGGCGTTTCTAGAGGAAGGAGGAGAGCGGGTGGCGGTGCGAAACGCGTTTGAAGAAATGGCAGAAAGTGAATTCCGGCGTCGTTTTTGTTTCTGGAAACAAATAATTCGTTGGTTGTACAGAGAAATCGACATGCCAGCGAGCCACTGGAATGTTGTCGCTGCCTCTTGAAAAGTGCGCCACTCTTCTCGTCGTTCTTTTTTCTTTTTTCTTCTCGCTGTGCGCGAAACCACCTAGGGACGACGCAAAGAACCTAACAGTTATAAATTGCAGTAGTCACACGTACTACTATTTGAAAACGTGTTTGGGCTTGAGAAGAAAAAAATACATTTTTTTAGATAAAGATTTAATTCATTTGGAAGACGAAATACATTTGGTTTTGTAGTATACCGTTTGCAAGCAGAAGACAAACGACGGAAGTAAACTTCCGGGGAGGTCACCGCTTCTTGATTGGCTGCTCTCTCCGCCCCGCTGTCACAAATATTGCATACTGCAACTTTGTGACGTTGCAGCAACTGAACAGAACGCGTATCGAACAAAATATCTCCGATTGCACCTCAGGTGCGATTAGAAGCTTTTTTCGAAGCCCACGAGATTGTCGATCCGAAGAAGCGTCGGGCCTTATTTGTTGCCACCCTTAGTACCAAGACTGTAGATCTGGCAGGCCCTTGTGCGCCTGACGAAATTCAGGATCTGACGTACGAAGCAGCAGTTCGAAAACTGGCAGAGTACTTTGCACCGAAAGGCAACGAGATATCGGAGTCTTATCAGTTTTTCACAAGGAATCAGCAAGCTGACGAGTCGACAAGCGACTTCATTGTCGAGCTACGGAAAATGGCTAATAGGGGCAATTTTGGCCAGGCGCTAGAAAGAATGCTGCGTGACAGGCTTGTCTGCGGGTACGGGATGCTGGAGTGCATCGTAATCTGCTAGCAAGGCACACGCTCTCACTGCAGGAAGCAGAGGATGTGGCGCTAGCCGCTGAGATGGCGGTACGCAACGTACGACAAATGGGAGCTGGACCACTCAGAAAGGGCGTCTACGCAGTGCGAACGAAGCAAGAGCGGCAAAAGTTCTCCAGAAGACCACAGCCCGACAAGATGGAAAAATCGAACAATGAATTACAGACCGGCTGGCTTTGCTGCGGAAGCGACACCCACAAGACCACCAAATGCAGGTTCCGCAGCGTTGAGTGTTTCTCTTGTCGGAAGATGGGACCCCTGGCTTCAATGTGCAATTCCAAGCCACGCCAAGAAAACGTAGCTCACTGTGAGGAACCTTCCTCGAACAGCGAGGACTACGGACAGTTCCTGTTTCACCTCCGTGAGTCGTCGACAGGACTGGTTCGGCCGATATGGCGAACGCTACAGTGGAAAGGAGTGCCTGTGAAGATTCATGTGGACACAGGGTCACTAGTGTCAATAGTGACATGGCCAACTTATGCCCAGCATCGCCACCACTGGCCCAGGCTCGACAAGTCGTCATTTCAACTGAGTTGCTTCCTAAGGAGACTACCGGTGAAAGGACAGCTGAAAATTCCTGTCACCTACGATGGGAAAACCGCCAACGCGACGCTAGTAGTGTTCGGCTGCTCAGGCCCAAACCTGTGTGGGCGAGACATAATTGAAGCATTCCAGCTGACTGGGGGCCCAGTGCTCAACGTGGACGTCAAAGACGGTAAGCCGCCAGCTGCTGACCAAATTATCATTGCTTCTACGCTAAAGGCGGAATATGCTGATCTGTTTTCGCCAGGGCTAGGAATAATCAAGGGGTCTCCGGTTCATTTACAGTTACGCGAAGGAACCGTACCGCGATTCTGTAAGACCCGTTCTACACCGTACGCGCTACAAGAGCCTGTAAATGCAGAAATCGAAAGGTTGGCTTACACGGGTATACTGACGCAGGTCGCCAGCGCCGAGTGGGCGGCGCCACTCGTTCCCGTCGTCAAAAAAGACGGCTCAATCCGCTTGTGTGGCGATTTTAGAACGACAGTCAACACAGCATGCCTCACGGAACAATATCCGCTGCCAAAGGTAAGGGACATATTTGCGAAGCTCAGCGGAGGGGAAGTATTCAGTACAATAGATTTGAAGGATGCATACAACCAGCTACCAATAGATGACGCGACAAAAATGCTGCTGATGGTAAACACGCCAAAAGGGCTGTATAGCTTCATCCGGCTACCCTTTGGGGTGGCGTCAGCACCGGCGGTTTTTCAGAAGCGAATGGAAGCACTGTTGCAATGTCTACCGGGTGTGCAAGTGTACTTAGACAATGGGGTAGTCGCCGAGAAAAGAGGAAATTGTGACACGTTGCGCAAGGTGTTCCAGCGGTTCAGGGAAGCCGGTGTTAAACTTTACCCGCTCAAATGCAGATTCCGTCAGTCGGAGGTGGAGTTCCTTGGTCACCGCACTAGCGCAAAAGGCCTAAGACCAAAGACCGAAAATATCAACACGCTCTTACGAATGCCTCAACCTACGTGTGTAACGGAACTGCGCGCGCTACTAGGTCTCGTTACGTATTACAACGCATTCTTGGGGAACTTGACTACAGTGCTTGCGCCATTATATGAATTAAGAAAGAACAGGCCTTGGCAATGGGAAGCTAAGCAAGAAAATGCATACGAGGCAGTGAAGCGGTTGATAAAGGAGATGCAGATTTTGACCCAACAAAACCACTCATCTTGGAAACGGACGCATCCTCATGCGGTATCGGGGCAGTCTTGTACCACAGAGTGGACGGCGTAAACCAACCAATAGGGTTTCGATCTCGCACCCTCTCTTGAGCCGACCGAAATTATGCTCAGATTGAACGCGAAGCCTTAGCGGTGGTATTCGGCGTGACGAAGTTTCGCGAATATTTGCTGTGAAACCAATTTACATTGGTCACAGATCATAAGCCGCTGATGCGTCTTTTTAGTCCCGATAAACCAATACCATCCTTGGCAGCAGCAAGTTTACAGCGTTGGGCACTTTTACTCGGTGGTTACAAGTATTCCATTGAGTACAAACCGTGAAAGGACATAATTGTGGCCGACGCATTGAGCCGTCTTCCCGTGCAAGCGCAATATGATGACACGACAGTGAAGTCAATGTTGAAAGATGAACGGGAGTACCTGCTCCTAACAGACCATCTGAACACAGGGGTGGTGTCGTCGCACAATTTGGCCGAAATGACGGCACGTGATGGCACGCTCATGGCTGTTATGCGTTATGTTCGGGAATGCTGGCGAAGGAAATTGCCGGCAACACAAAAAGCGTTGCGGCCGTTCTTCCAAAAGAAAGGCGAACTGACATGCAGCCATGTTATGGTTTATTGCTGCAACCGGGGCGTGACACCCACCGCAAGTTGGAAATCAATGCTGCAGCTGCTGCACGATACCCATCAAGGCATGTCGGCGATGAAAAATCTACCACGGGCACTTTTCTGGTATCCCGGACTTGACAAGGATATCCAGAATATCGTACACGCATGAGCAGTGTGCCAGCAAAACTGCAGCATGCCACGTGCGCAAGAGCCGGTTCCGTGGCCGGACACATTTGAGCGATGGTCTACAATCCACGTTGATTTCGCAGGACCAGTCGAAGGGCGAATGTTGATGATTTTAGTGGATTCGCATACCAAATGGATTGAGGTTGTTCCGCTTAAAGTAACCAGCGCAGATAACACTGTTAAAGCGTTGCGGGACATGTTCAGCAGATTTGGGTTGCCACGAACAGTTGTCTCCGACAATGGGGCCCAGCTTACAAGTAGACCGTTCCGCCAATTCATGGAAGATAACGGACTAGTACACCTACGATATCCTCCGTATCATCCGCAATCCAACGGGCTGGCAGAAAGGGCAGTGCGCAATGTTAAAAAAGGTCTGCGCAAAAACGTGCATGGTACCCTTGAAAGGCGCCTGGCCCGATGGCTACTGCGCTATCGGCGCACCCCACTCGAAAAAGGAAAGGCATCTGGTTTCTTGCTTCTTCGTTTCGAACCACGTTCTCTGGTGGATAATGTGGTGTCACGAACTTTTTCTGCTGCAGGAGCACTTCCGCGCAGACATTCGCCCGGACAACCGGTCTGGTGCAAGGACTATAGGGCAGGTGCCAGCTAGAGACCCGGAGTGATAAAGAATACCAGGGGCGCCCGCCTGAGCACGGTCAAGACGGAGGATGGGGAACTATGTGAGCGTCATGAAGATCAGCTGCGACACCGCGCGGAGGCTCAGCAGCCAACATCGTTGGACGAGGAAGGCGCTGAAAGGAACGCAGGGTTAGCCCCACCAAACGAAGATGCAGACCCTCTGGCCGGCTTTTCGTGTGCCAGCCCCAATTCGTCGGCTAGTGAAAAGCACGAAACAGGAGCTGCCAACACTGGAGTCCCGGAAGTCACGGCTACTGCCAATACTCGATCTCTGGAAGTTCCAATTCGCAGACCAAACCGGCGTCGCAAGGCGCCAGACCGTTTCTAGAGCTCCTCCTAAGGGGAAGGAATTGATGTGATGTCAGCAATTCACGCATGCCACGAGCGCATGCGTCAATGCCTGAGCGACATCACGTCACGCCAGAGTTGACTACTTAAACGACTAACTCAATAAACGTGCATTCATTCCTGTTCCTGCGTCCATTACTTCAGTTGTCATGACCATCCTGATCATCAGCCTGGCTACCCCCACTGCAGGGCAAAGGCCTCTCCCATACTTCTCCAACTACCCCGGTCATGTGCTAATTGTAGCCATGTTATCCCTGCAAACAGGACTGAGACTCCATTAGACCACCTAGCACGTGCACGTGCATTAGACCACCTAGCACGTCCGAACAGTGCCCAGACCTAGACTTATACATAACGCTAATTTCAAAGGAAATTCTACAGTCAGCGTTGAATCGCTGGAAACACAAAAATTTGTCCCCCGCTCAGCATCAAATTCTTAAAGAACTCGCAGAAAGATATTGTAATAAAACTAGCAGACAAAGGCGGCAGTATCTTAATCTGGCCTATAGAAAAGTACAAGAATGAGGCCTCCAAACATCTTAGCAACCACACCCATTACGGAAAACTAGACTTTAACCCAACTTCAGACTACAGCAATACTGCGCAAAGCACAATAGCGAAGCTTGTGTCCAGGGAAGTAATCACGTAACCTGAATATCGCTTCATGATGCCCACTTTTCTCTTCCTAAAATATATCAAGTTTCCGTCGAAGCAACATTTACAGCAGAAATCTCAGGTCGGCCTATTGTGTCTAATAACAACATACCTACCCAGTCACTATACTAATTCTTAGATCACCACCTATCCAACATCTCCACGAGCCTTCCATGTTTTTTTCAAGACATGCCGCACTTCCTTCGCATTATTGATGGCATCAACGCCAACCAAATCCTTTCCGACCGCGCTATTCTTGTCATTTTGGATCTTTCTGCCTTTACACTCACATACCCATGAGTGCAGGAATTGAAGCCGTATCGAAACCTGTCCCAATCAATCCCGAAGCACGCGCTTCTGAAGTTTACCTGTCGCTCCTTAGGTTAGTCATTTTGATTCCATTCATTACCTGCAAACTTTCGGCACTTGTGCGGGAACGCCAGTCGCTTCCATGTATGCGAACATTTTCATGGGACAGCTTGAAGCAGGCTTGTTGAAGTCCTGCCGTTTAAAGCCCCCCAGCTAATTTCGGTACATCAACGACATATATATTTCTATATATGTATATATATATATATATATATATATATATATATATATATATATATATATATATATATATATATATATATATATATATATTACCGAAACACGGCACAAGCGCCTTCACCGACTTAATCAGTGATTTCAATTGCTTTCACCCGCGTATTACATTTATTGCTGGCCACTCTCCTAGTCAAATCAACTTCCTCGACACGACGGACTACACAGACAACGGAAAACTGAGAACGACACTTTACCGGAAGCCTACGGATAACCAGCAATATTTAGACTACAACAGCCATCTCCCGCAACACTGCAAGCAAGTATTTTTTGTCGGACAAGTGAAACCGATAAGAATCTGCAGCGAAAACAACGATTATATCCACCACCAAAATGACCTTAAAACAACGCTAGCCAAAACAAACTACCCACAACTCGCTCTCGATAGAGCTTATGATGGCGCGTCGTGATTAGAGAGAAAATAGAAATTAGCTAAGAAACAGCCTACAGCAGTATCGGACAGACCGCCAGCCTTTATAAGAAAATATTCTAATGCACTCTGAAACATAAACAACGTCCTACGAAAATGCCACATAATATTTTCAAGTACCGAGCGTCTAGGAAAAGTGTTCCCGGATGTTCTCGCCCCAGGTGCACAACCTGCAGGTACCTTCAAAATGTCATTAAAAGTAAAACACCGCAAATAATTATACACACGAAGTAAAAACTAGCTTTACTTGTACAAGTTCGGATGTGATTTATATGCTTGAAGGTTCCTTCTGTAAGAAACAATATATCGATGAAACTGGACAATCAATAGGATAGATAGGTCTAAACTTTATTTGTCCAACAGTTATTGCTGTTGGTGTCGGGGGCTAGGCTGCCAGGGGTCCATCACCCGAGGAAAATCTTCCGAGATCTCCGGCAATGGCCCTGCCCCGCCGGACGGCCCACTCCTGGTCTTTGGGACAATCAATGAACGTCAGATTAAAAGAACATCACGCTGACACAGCTAAAAAGGTTCCCAAACCCTTCGCCGAGCATTTAAACCAACCAGATCATAACTTTGATGAACTTAACCTTTACAATTTATACTGAGGCTTCCGTTCTGAACAAGAAAGAAAATACAGAGAATTATACCTTATCCATAAGTACAATACATTGCAATCAATAGATTTGAACGTCTCAAAGCTAGCTCCAGAACCTGTTCGCTAAGCTAAATTTCAAGCCATAGGGAACAACACTTAGTTTGTTTGCTTAGTGTTCTTTTTCTATTCTTTCCTTCCTTTGTCATTTATTTATTTGCTTGGTCCCATATCAGTACTTTCCTTATATGTTTTCTTTCTTCACGAGCACCGGTTTCTGCCCCTCCTTCTATTATCTCTATTAGGCACACGGTAGCCCACGACCACCAGCGAAGCAGGTAATAGAGGGGTGCTATGCACGCTGTTAGCACGTCGGCTGACACACGGCAGTTGACGTGTGCCTGACAGACGGCCGCGTCACAGGCCTTGTGCGCAGCATTCCTTTATTCTGAATTCGGCACCCTCGCCGCTAACACACCTTCGCTCGTTGCCGCACCCACCCGCCTCTCCCCTTTAGAAGAACCCTACTTATATATACTGTGCCGAGGAAAGTATATGTCGCCTTAAAAAAGACAAGTCCCCTTGTAGAAACGTTGGCTCCCGCTTTCACCTTGTTCTCGTTTTGCTGATTGTCTTATTATGGGTTTTTTCACTAGTGAGGGAGCTTGACACTACGTGCGTCGGGCGTCAGCACATTAACCATGAATTCCTCCCTCCCATTGACTGGACGCTTTCGTAGCGCCAAATATGCATTGTTTCCAGCTTTCTAATTATACGTCTTGACATCGCTCTACAGCAGTTTCCTCGTATAAGCCTTGAACCTTTACTCGAAATAAACCTTCCTCCGATCCACAAACTGCACAATCGGCCATTTAAAAGGCATTCTCTAATGCTTCTAAGAAAATTTTGGGCGACGAAAGTATGCACAGTTATTTCCAGCGTGCACGGATGGCAAGGTTTGTTGCGTCTTCCAGCTTCACATTCTATTTGTTCAGCATATGCTCAACTAAGATGCAAAACGCTTATACGGATAGCCTCCGCTCGGAGACGGAAGATTCCTTGATGGAGAGATGACATCCGCGATATGGCGCCCCCGCTCCGGCTAATCTCTTCATTGCCTATAGTCAAAGAACACATCATTAAGGGAGGATTAAGGAACAGACCGTATTTCCAGCTTAGTCTAATTCTGCGTCGTCGAGTAGTTTTTATGCTGCTGTTGTACAAATCGTTTTTCTTGGTGGCATTTTGGTCTCGGAGTTAGTAAAAACGGTTAATGTTTGGCTGCACCGAATGCGAGCGAAGGATGCTTAGGAGTTTTTTCTTATGTTTCTTCTATTCTTGGTCTCCTTATTGCGTCATGCGCTTAGGTGGCGTTAAGCTAAAAAATGAAGTGGTAGTTCCGTCGGTGACCCCTGGGGGTTTATTGCAAGCTGGCTTACTGCTACTGCAAATACCTCATTATCCAAGATGAAGCCCTCTTGGAACGAGTAGGTGGGGAAAGGCAAAAATCTATGTAGATCCAGAGGACCTGTTGTAATCTTTGTGAACCTAAGCTTTACTCAAATGGTGACGTAAGTGCTAAAAAATAACGGCTGTGCATTCAATTTAGAGAAAGTTCATCGTATGCAACGTGCACGCTCGTAAAATATCTTATAAAATTATTTTCATGATTTTTTTTACGTTGACGCACGTAGCTGTGACGAAATGCAGACCCCAAATCAGATAAATGCACCGTGTGAAACGCGCACGCGCGATGTCAGGAGCACGAAGGCGTTGTATGACGCAGGCTGTGACACGCTGCAAGCGTAGGGAAGTAAACGCACGTAGCAGCATTTATCAATTCGGAAGATCTCTGTTACGGAGGATTGACGCTGAACTGGTACACACCCAGTGTCTCATAGCTAGACCACAGGTAAGTGAAATAAAATTGTGCCAATAAAGAAAACACTCAAACGATATCTACTATTCTATAAACAGGTCGGTTGCTTTAGGCAAGACCTATAAATCGATATTTTGTTCAGCATTTATATAGGTATCTTTATTTTCATACTTTTTGTTACGTAGCACAGGAGGTGCGTTTACTTGCACTACATTATCGGTGAGCCTACAGGGGTCATATCAGCCCGTTGGCTGTTACTTTCATCCACACACACATAACCTTTGTGTACATACGTTCATACATCTATGCGCTGAAATACTGACCGACCAAGCCGACGGCAACGATGCCAAATCTGACGCAGGGATCGGGCGGAGCAGGAACAAAACCAGCATTTTACACTGAACGAGAACGGAACTGATATGTTTTACCGCCATCTTGACGGAAACGATACCGAAATGGAGCTGTTTCGCGGAGCCCTTGCGAAGCGTTCCCAACCCAGGTTCAGCCCAGGTTCGTTTTTCCTGAAACTCTACCACCATACAGGGCGCTTCGCTGACGAGAGTAGAAGCAAGTCGCCTCTTGTAGGAATTTCTCGCAACGAGGACAGCGTTATGTCTGTAACAGTCTTACCACAGGGTTCGCATTGGCTGACTAAACTGTACGTATTGTCCGCTCGTATTGTACAGGCTTATGAGCACCAATTAAAGGGAACGACATTTAAAGTGGACGTTGTGGAACTGAAAACAATTCAGAAAGTCTCTGGTCTGTTTACACAATGGCATTCGCCGATATTTTCATTAGGAAGAAGATGCTGGATCTAACCAAGTACGAGTAAATTTATCCATAAAAGTCATTTGTTATGTCCTCCACTCTTACAGATTCACGCCCTATTAGTCACCTTCTCAGCCCCAAATAAAGCTGACAACACACCTTTCTTCTACCTGGATTACAATCTCAAGAAACACCCTTTATATATCCTTTAACACCGTCCGATCACGTTCTAATGCACTTGAATGTTTTAAAAGTAATCACACAGAATTATGCAGTCTTCCAAGCAATCATCAAGTGCTTTTTCTTCACTTGGTGTGGGAAGAAGCATCGAAAACAACCTACATTTTTGTTGCCAGCATGCGTTCTCTGCTTACTTCCTTTTGCGGCACGTAGTATGATGATGTATGATAAGAAAGTACACCGTATACGACGCCTGCATTTCCTGTTCGCAGGTGATCTCGCACATAGGTGGCATAATGAGCGAAACTCGCTCATACTAACTTGCAATCTATTTATATATTCGCTTAAGGCTCACTTGCACTCAAACTCACCAACATTCTATTAAGGAGGGCTCATTCGGACTTACACTCACCAAAAATGTACTCAGCCGGCATCACTCGGACTAAAACTCACCATAATTGTCAAATAGGCTCCTAGGACTCAGAATCATTATATTTCTCCTCAGCCTGGCTCACCCGAATTCAGGTTCACCAAATTCTAGCCATCCCGGCTCATTCCGGCTCAAGCATTAGAATCCGAGTTAGGGAGGTCCACTTGGACTGGCTCTTACTCGTTCAGGCTTTCTCGAGAATGGAACGCATCAAATATAAAGTATGTTCATACAAGACTAAATAAAGCATAAGCAGAGGTAATGTAAACGCGAAAATCGTAATCAAGATATTTGCGGAAGAGTGATACTCACACAAGAAAGATCCTTATTTCTTGTGCGTAACAACACCTTGTAATAAAGAAATGCTGCAAATGCTGAAGAAGTGCCGCAATTATTTTACTTAGCAATAAGATGTGATTCATAGGTATTTAAAGAATATTGAAATTGATATTTGAGTGTTCGTGCATGCGTTTTTGCTAAATGGAACGCGCGTGAGATTTTGGAAGCTCGGTATGGAACTCGCTTCTCTCAATGTGCGGTCGTAAACGAAAGTAGACGCTGCTAACATTGTGCGCAAGGAAGAGTTTATTTTACGTAATGCCATTTGTTAATTACGATTCACAATATCGGCGAAGATTGCCTGTCTCACTATGTTGCGTTTTCAGTTGTCAGAGATCATGCTAAGCGTTAAAAATTTCTTAATTACTCGCAGGTACAAAAATCCACAGTAGTTTTGTTGGTGACACAACGTGCCATAAGTGCAGATGTACAATTCTAGCAGTGACGCTTCTGATATTTATATTGACAAGCGTATAAATTATTCATGTCCAAGGTGACCAGTTCTTCAAGAGCCAACTTGTGTTAAATTGCTATCACTCAGTGCAAGATGCGCCTTTCCGTATTACAAGAGCCCTATAACGTAAAACTATTCTAATATGTTTTTATTCCAATCTCCTGACGTCAAATGGTGTGACCGCCGATGCAAGCATCGGGCGGTGACCCGCAGGGTTGTCTGAACAGACCAATCAAACGCTCTCCTCGTTTATTGGCGGTCACTTTTGTTTGTTTAAAAACTAAAAACTAACTAAAAACTAACCAAAAGCTAACTTTGCAGTGCACTGGCCGAGCCAGTGCACTGAAAATAGATAACCGGGCGAAGAGAGTTGTGGCGGCGTGTGTGATTGGTGCACTTTCTCTAACTCAGCTTGAAGTGGCTTGTCAAAAATTGTGGTGGCACGTGTCGGAAGGGGAAGAATGGCGCTAAAACGAATCCTCATCGAAAAAGAGGTGGCATAGGGAGGTTGTAAACGTGCCGAAAGTGCTCTAAAACGTTACACGGCCACGATATAAGTTTTATTGTACGCAAATAAATGCATGCTCTACGGCAGGTGCGAGTAGCCAGTGCCTGAGCGATCAGTGGAAGCCACATTTTATTCCTTTCAGAACGGAGCAGCCTGCGGCTATTGAGAAAAAAAAAACCAGTTTCGTTCGGTGTATTGCAGCATATTTAACGCGTACAGGTCACTTGTGACGTCGCGTGACAGGAAGATGAAGTGGGTGCAGCCCGAAAACGTTTGACCAATAGCCGAGGGCTAATGGCGAAAAGGCTTCGAATTATAAATAACTGTTTTTCTTTTGTCTCGTCCAATGATGCATAATCAGTGTGTACGCGCCATATCAGATGGGGAGCCATCGCGGCTTTGGTGATGTCGCGTGACAGACAGGCGCAGGGGGAGGGGGGGGGGGGCGTTCAAAAAGTTTTGGCCCGTTGCGGAGGGCTGATTGCAGAACTGAAATAGAAGAGGTTGGAATAGCTTTAAGTTATAGCGCCTCAAGTTTATGCAACATTATCGTTTACTCTATCCGTCATCTTTTGGCACGGAACCTTGTGTAATCAGATTGTATGCGAGACTGGAGTGCTGAAGTACTTCCTGGAAGGCACACCTTCACCGGCAATCACGCTAGAACCCTGGAACCTACGGCTACTCATGTACAAAAGCCGACGCGCTACACCAGCACATTAGATTTCAACGTTCGATGGGTGTGGTCGATGGTATCATTATGGTGGGTTTTACTTGTTTTACTGAACAAAGGTTTGCCCAATAAAAAGTTATTACGCTCCGCCTTCGGTCACTGTGGTTGTTCACCATCACTACAACGTGACATCTGGCAGAGGTATTTCTTCGTTCTGTACCGGACATCCCCTGGAAAGCCAAGGCGTGAACACAGCGCCAGCACCTCTACTTGACCAGGCGACAAAGTTGCAGGGTGCAAGGATTGCTTTTGGAGTACGGGCCTCTTCTAGAGAAGACCGGATAAATCAACGCAAAGTCGCAACAACCACAGTGCAGCCCCAGCGTCCCCCATCGTGCTGCAACACCGCAGGGAGCCACCAATCTTCCGCAGGTCATCTTTCGAAGACCCGGGAAGCTGGCTGAAAACATAGAAAATGGTCAACACATTTGCCCAGCGGGACTGTGACGTCAAGCGACGGCATGTATACGTCTCCCAAGAAGACGCCGCAAGCACGTGGCTCCAAAGTCATGAATTAACGTGACAAAATATAACCTCTCCCGCAACACCTTCATGAACACCTTAACACCCGTCGTCGGCAAAGGCAGGGCTGAAGTGATTTTGGTAGCCCGTGTATTTTTACTAAATGAGAACATCATGATCTTCCCAGTTGAAATAACTCGCCTCTTTCTATATAGTGCTCCCCAGATACCTGCACTATAAAAGTGCAATTTTTGATGCGGGATGTGAAGGCAGACCGTTTCATATGATTAATCCAGACCCCGCCTAAAACCGTCGTGGAATTTAGGACAGAATCTACAGCTATCTTCCAGACCCTGGTATAGACAGACCGATAGATAGATAGATAGATAGATAGATAGATAGATAGATAGATAGATAGATAGATAGATAGATAGATAGATAGATAGATAGATAGATAGATAGATAGATAGATAGATAGATAGATAGATAGATAGATAGATAGATAGATAGATAGATATACTTTAAATAAGGATTAATCAGCATAATCGCTAATGGTCGGGGCCCTTAGTCGAGGGCCCCGCTGGCTCTTCTCATCTTCTCAGCTCCCTGGATCAGCTTGAGCTGGTCGTCAAGGGCTGAGCTGGGCAGTAGTGCCTCCCATTGTTCCCTCGTGGTGTTCGTGTCGTGGTGTGCTATGTTGTGTAGCCCGCACTCCCACGTAACGTGCTATAGGGTTGGTGTGGCACTGCACCACGGGCATTCTTCCCTGTAGGCTGTGGGGTATATGCGATGTAATATGTGTAGGTTCGTGTAAGTGCCTGTGTTGAGACTACGCCAGGCAGCGCTATCCTCTCTCGTTAGATTTCGATCAGCTGTTGCATATCGCAAGCGACTTCCTCTGTGGAAGTTTACGATGGCTGAATACTCGAGGTCGACCGGGTCCGGGTTTTCTGCAGCCGGCGTGATGAGTGCTCGGTTATGCACGAATCGTCGAGCTGCTCTGTCGGCCTGCAGGTTACCCGTGATGCCATTGTGGCTCGGTATCTAGATGATGGTTTGAATAGTGATGTCCTCAGGGTACTCCTTGTGTATTTTGACTAGGACTTGTGTAGTAGGTCTTCCGATTTTTCCCTGTAGGTATTTGCGGCATGCCGGCAATCCGTGAGGATCGTCACTCGTTTGTTTGCGTGTTGGCCTTCGCGAATGGCTAACGCGATTGCTTCGGTTTCCGTGGTCGTGAATAACGCCGAATAACGCCAGCTGGAACCTGCACGGCGAGAATTATCGCTTATCATGGGACCTACGTTTTATCGTTTCTTATATCGCAACAATAGTCACGGGTTGTTTTTTCCGCATGGACTTCTTGAATCAACAAGGCACAATCATTGATCTGAAGTCCCAGTCGATAAGGCTATATGATGAACAGGCAATACTGCCGAAGAGGTCTTCGAGTTACCGTGCCTTGAGTGTGCTTGGAGTCAAGACACTTGGCCACTTCGCAACGGCATCGTGATCTCTGTTCACGCTAAATTAACTGGAGACATGAAAGTCATTGTCGAGAGTGACCAACACCGCGCTGCTAGACTGAGAAATTGGTATTCTAAGGGTAATCATGCAATTGGGCACATGGAAAGCGCGAATCGTGGAGACAAACTACAGCCGGGGATACATGCATGGGAACAAGCGTACAAAGACCCATATTTGGAAGAAATTGAAGCCTTCAATAATGCATTTGTCCCCTCAGACGCTACCGAAACTGCAACAACGGTCCTTGTTGCTGACGCAGCTTTCGATAATAATCCGAGGCTTCCCACGAATGACCAATTCAAGCCAAAAGGTACCCTACCATGCAAGAACACAATGATGGCTTCTCATCATCAGCGAGAATTCTACATGACCAGTTGCTAAGTATCGCACAATCTCTAGACAATATGCTAGGCCGCTCCTTCAGGCTCTTACCTATCTCCGACATCAGAACGTGACGCTATAAAGCACCAAGTCGACTAACTGTTCCACGACGACGTTACACAGCCACCGAAAAGCCCGTGGGTGTTTCCTTGTAGCCGTTGTGAAGAAAAATTGCGGCAGAACCTATCTTACAAGAGCTGCTGAGGCTTACGTGGTACCATTGAATCAAAATAGCGACACAGCGTATTGCCTCCGTCGGAACGAGTCATGTATGAGGCCGGTACTGCAGCAGGACTCATTATTCGCGCTTTGCTAAGAACACTTGCTGCCATTTAGCTTCAGCGCTGCGAAGCCTGCACGTGGCTTCTGGAAGGTGTGGCGCGGCGGCGCCTGCGAACTCTGAGAAACGCGTCATGCAGCAACCTGGCTCCAACTTGGCGCTTCTTTCCGAAGACGGTGTAATTTAGTAGAAATATGTTATTACAGTAACTGTGAGTTCAATGATGCAGGTTTGGAAATATTTATGTGTAGAATATTTTGAAAATTGTTAAACATTTGTTGAAGTGCCTTCGCAGCAAGTTTTCATACGAATGGGTCATCTGTCACAACAATACGGCCAAGCATCTTCATGCAGTGTAGCTCTTCAAGGAATGCGTTCATTTGGTACACCATGGCGTGGGCACTAGATTTAGGAAGAACTTTTCAATTAGCAGTCGTTTACTCTTACATCCTGGGTATTTGACCGAAGACGTTGCAGAATAAATGAAACGCACTATAGAGGGTAAGAGGCATAATTAACAATCATATGAGGAGAAAAAAAGGGTGTATGGCATCTTTAGAGCGCTGAGTGCTGATTGTTTTACATAAACTGTCATATTTCGTCTGATGTTGCGCGCGGCATCTTAAGCAATTTTTATTTAGAGTCACCTGCATCAGTGTTGAGCCAAACAAGAACAAGGAGAAAGCGGGAGGCAGCGTTTCGACAAGTGGACTTGTCGTCAAGTGGAGTATATATAGGTAGGGTTCTTATAAAGGAGAGAGGGGATAAGGCGGGTGGGTGCGGCGTCGCCGGAACGTGTTCTAGTGGCGAGGTTGTCGAATTGATACTAAAAGAGTGCTGTGCACAAGGGCGGTGACACGGCCGTGTGTCAGCCGACGTGTCAAGGGCCGTGCGCATAGCACCCTTCTATTACGTGCTTCGCTGGTGGTCGAGGGCTGTATTGTTTTTGAAATAGATATTAAAAGGAGCGGCAGAAAACGGTGCTCCTGAATGCTATGCAGGCTTGGAGTGACGCCTGACACCGGCAAAAGATGCCGAGAGGGAGTGGAACTATACTAACCCAGGTACAACCAAATTAGAAAGGCCCACTAAGCCTGAACAAAGACACTCCCTCACAAGAACAGGAATTGGCCTCCCTAGTGCACTATTTGGCCACAACCTCCCTGATGATATGTACAAGAAACCCACGGCCCTCAGTCCCCAGCAGCTGCGGAACAGCTGACCAAGGCAGCGATCAGACCTGTACCCCAGCAGAGGGTGCTAAGAATCTTTGGGACTGGGCAGGCCGCCAATGGAAACTGACCCTGTCAACCTTTAACAGCTGAACTCTGTCGAGTGAGGCTAGCTTAGCAGGGCTCTTTGAAGAACAGTCAGACGTTGTTTGGGATAATATAGGCCTTAGTGAGATAAGAAGTACTGGTGAGGCTTATACATCGCTAAATAAAAGCCATGTCATCTGATATAGAGATATCCATGATAAGAAGCAATACGGGGTGGGATTCCTAATGCATAAGGATATAGTGGGAAACATTGACGAATTCTACGGCATTCTTGA
The DNA here is from genome assembly GCF_023375885.2 of Dermacentor andersoni. NCBI lineage: Eukaryota > Metazoa > Arthropoda > Arachnida > Ixodida > Ixodidae > Dermacentor > Dermacentor andersoni. Next base: position 199,127,606 of record NC_092816.1, on the reverse strand, counting down.
GAGCGTAGCAGTAGTTGCAATCAAGCTTAATAAGAGGTGTAGATTAAAGGTAGTAGAAACCTACGCTCCAACGTCCAGTCACGAAAATGATGAAGTAGATCAGTTTTATGAAGGTGTTCAATTAGCGATGAGAAAAGTGCAAACTCGGTATAAAGTATTAATGGGTGACTTCAATGCAATAGTGGACATTAAGCAGGCGGGTGAACAGGCAATGGGCAACTACGGCGTCGATTCTAGAAACGCAAAAGAAGGATGCTGGTTGAATTCGCAGAAAGAAATAGGCTGAGAATAATGAACACCTTTTTCAGGAAACCTAGCAGCAGAAAGTCGACCTGGAAATGCCCTAATGGCGAAACAAGAAATAAAATTGATTTCATACTTTCTGCCGATCCCAGCATAGTGCAGAATTTAGTAAGGATAGGCCAGGTAAAGTGCAGTGATCATAGGTTAGTAAGGGCTGGGATTTACCTCAATTTGGAAGAGAAAGAGTAACATTAGTCAAGAAAAAACAAGTTAAACTTTGAGGCTGTAAGAGTAAAAGGAGACAAATTTAGCCTGGTACTTGCAAACAAATATGCAGCCTTAGAACAGACAGATGATGATGATGATGAAAAAGAGGTAATGAATGAAACCGGAACTAAGTTGGCTTCAGAGGCAGCAATAGAAGTGGAAGGGAAGCTACCAAGGCAAACAGTAGGCAAGTTCTCCCAAGTAACATGGACCTAATAAAGAAAGGACAAAGAATGAAAATGTCCAACTCAAGATGCATGGCGCCGTGAAAGGGATTCAGCGTTCACGGATTGAGTAGCGTACAACGAATGGCGTTGTGCCTTCCATACAGGTTGGGGCGATTGGAGCTGCCATTTTCTCTGGGAGGAGTCCAAACTTTGGGGCTTGTCCACGGATCCTTCTAGTGGCGTGGTGTACAGGCGTAACCACCGGTACTGAGCTGGAGCGCCTGCTGCTCGGAGGGGTTTGGTGCATAGATTAGATTACCCCGAACCTCCACCAGTTTGTCACGCGCTAAGGCAAGAGTAGTCAACGATACCAGCAGCCACACACGAAAAATGCCGGACATGAAGGGACGGTTCTCCAGCTGGCGCGGGATATTTGGTTTCGTCGCCTTCCTCGCCGTTTTCGCTGGGCACGCAATGCTGACCGTTTGCTGGCTTAAAACACCAGGTGGCAATATATAAAGCATATGTCCGTCCTATCCTGCAAAGTTTGTGCGTCTTGTTTTCTGGTCGCCCAACATACAAAATTCAGCCTCTCGTACGGTTACGAAGGCCAGCACTGCGATTGTGCCTTGGACTCCATAAGTTTGTTGCAGACACTGTTCTTTATATGGAAGCGAGAATAGCATGTTTTAAAAAATATATTGTGCATTACTACAGGCCAAATGTATATGAAAACTTACGATCCTCCACAAAGAAGATTAGTGTATGTTTTCGCTAATCAAACAACTTTATTTTTCATAATCGTTGATTACGACTACGCATAGCTCAGATCGTATTCGTGCAGACACAGCTGCCACCATTGAATGAGCGAATTGCACGTATGCACTCGACAAGCCAATCCAAGATGAGCCTTCAGACAGAATTTGACAATATATTTCTCCAACTGCTAAACTAATGCACTTTAAATACTTATATTATCAATTACGGGAACACCGTTCTCACCGGAGAACAAGCAATAGCCACTGATGTTTCACTGTCAGGCGATAAGTGTGGCACAGGTATTCTCCCTCTTTCCATTAGCCGGCCCCTTTCGATGCGCCGTCGGGGATACACGCCTATTTTCATAGCATAATTATTGGCGGGTGTTCTTGCGGTACGCGAACTTCCTGCAAGCGAATCAAGAGCTGTCGTAGTCGCGGATTTTATGTCGCTATGTTCGTAGATTTCCACGGCGCTTTTCACGCTTTCCACAGCGAGTACAACTATCTTGGTTGTGTTCCGAAATTTAGCTCCTACACTTTATAAAAATAATTTCCTGTGGGTTTCAGGCAACCACGGTCTATATATAAAAACGAAATAGCAGATTTCCTACAGAAGGCCCTGGGGTGGATCTTTATTTCTTATTTTCGGGAATACAGCTAACGTCACTGCATAGAGATCCAACAATGCTTGCAACAAAATGATTTAATAAATTATCGCTGATAACATCTCCGGACTTCGAGCTTCTCTGCTTTTGCTGCAATAAAGAGTGGTGTCCTTCTCGGCACTTGCATGTTGCATACACAAAATTGCGCGGTCGCATTCCGCGGTTGATTTTTAACATGGAGCTGGCTCGATGATATCACCTCTATGCCACATTTTAAGGAAATTGAATCCTTACATCAATTAATTTTATCATGCCGACGCTATTCAAACCAGAGAAAGATATTACGTGAAGTTCCCCTCCGCATAATTGGGTCTCGCCTGTAAGCTGTAGTGAAAGAGACAATTGTGGCGCAGTGGTTGATGTCTTCTTAAATAATTAAAAAAATATTAAAACAATTTTCCCGATAATAATTGTAGCTTTATTCTATCTATCTGATCAGCATTCACCACATTAAAATTGTTTTCTCCAAATGCTTTATTAACAATTTCCTTATTCTCGAATTAATTGTAACCTTTTGCAGCGAAACATGTATGTGACTTACCTTCCCTAGTTTTTTCGGCGTCCGGCAACAGAAAAGTTATCATGTGGGCCGATCGTCGTGATAGTGCAGAAAGGGTCCAAGCTCAATGGCACATGAGTGAGTGAGTGAAGTAACTTTATTTCGGTCGAGAGAAGGCGCAGGGGAGACCCCGCGCCACCCGGCTATTCCCACGTAGGGACCGCCAAGCCGAGCTTGACGGCCCGATCGCGGGCACTCTGGAGGGCCAGGGTTTGGTCGTTGAGTTCGGGGCTGCGCAAGAGCGCAGCCCAACTAACCTCGCTGAAGGAGGAGCCAAGGGCTTCACACTCCCACAACACATGGTCCAATGTTGCCCTTAGTCCACAGGCAGGGCAGTCCGCACTGGGATGTCGTTCAGGGTATATGGCATGAAGAACCACGAGGTTAGGGTATGCACGGGCTTGTTAATGTCGAAGGGTAACCGCCCACGCCCTGCATAAGGCGGGGTGCGGGAGGGGCAATACCCGTCTTGACAGATAGTAGTGTGTGGTGATTTCATTAAACGTGAGCAAGGGTTCCCCGCGGGGCAGGGGGACTGCTGAGGCGGCGCGGTCAGTGCGTCCTGGCGCGGCCTCGTGCGCGCCCTCGTTAGGCTTAGAGAGAGAACCCTCAATCGACCTCAGGTTTGGTAGGCCTTAATGGCTGCCTTGTAATCACTATATACTGCCTCTCTGCGACCATCGAGCACAGCCAGCGCGATTGCAACCTGTTCGGCTACCACGGGCCTCGAAGTACGTACCGTAGCGCAGCAAGTGAGCCTTGAATTGGAGTCGACGATGGAGACGGCGAATGCCTCTTGTTGGACATATGCCGCAGCGTCCACGAAGCTTGCCTCAATGTGGTTATTGCGGACATGCTCGAGTAGAGCTGTACCCCTCGCCCGACGTCCGCCGACGTTGTTTGCGGGGTGCATATTGCGGGGAAGGGGCGCGATGTGCAGTTGAGACCTGATGTCGCTGGGAATCCGCACGGCGTCGGGGCACTGTTCGACAGGATTGAGGCCCATCTCGTCGAGTATCTGCGGCCCTTCGGGGTGCCGGATAGCCTGAGCAGCTGGGAGTGCCCTTGTGTCTCGATAATTTCTTCGAGCGTGTTGTGGACTACGAGCTTCAACAGGTTTTCGGTGTGGGTGCTTGCAGCTAAGCCGAGGGCAAGCTTAAAGACCTTTCTGATGAGTGAATTCAGCTTGTTCCTTTCTGAAACATGCCAATTATGCATGCCCGCCGAGTATGAAAGGTGGCAGAGAATAAAAGCATGTATAATGTGGATGAGATTGTCTTCCTTGATTCCCCGGTGCCTGTTGCCGATCCTCCGAATGAGGCCGATAGCACTCTCCGTCTTGGCGGTGATCTTTCTGAGTGCGGTTCCATTGGCACGGTTAGACTCGATATACATCCCCAATATTCGCAGCGAATCCACTCTGGGCACCGGAGACCCGTCGCCTGTGAAAAGCCATATTTCGCTTTCGGACGCCGGTTTCCAATCACGGTGGCCGCCGCCTCTGGGTCTTCTCTTGTGGCGAAGTACCTCAGATTTCGATGGAAAACATCTGAGCCCAGTGGAGCGGAGGAAGCGCTCGGTTGCAGCGATGGCGCTCTGCATGGCGGCTTCAACTTGGCCGTCGCTCCCGCCGACGCAACCAGATGGTGGTCACCTGCGTAGATGGTATGGTTGATTCCTTGAATCTTCGGGAGCCCCTGAGAAAGCCCGATCATTGCGATGCTAAATAATGTTGGCGAGATGACTGAGGCCTGAGGCGTGCCGCGTGATCCGAGGGTGTTCTCTTGCGAAAGGTATCCTTCGATCTTGAGCTTCGCAGTTCTCTGGCTAAGGAAGGATCGGACGAAGTCGTAGGCCCTCTTCCCGAGCCCGACGCCGGCGATAGACTGGAGAATGAATTCGTGTCAGATATTGTCGAATGCATTCTGCAGGTCTAGTCCAAAGGTAGCTCTGGTATCTCCCGTGCTCCGGTCGATGATCTGATGCTTTTTCAGCTTCATGGTGTCCTGTGTCTAGAGGCCGGCTCTGAAACCAATCATACTGTGGGTGTACATGTCATTGTACTCGATGTGCACCTTGAGCCGGTTGAGCAGGGCATGCTCTGCAACCTTACCGACGCAGACGTCAGGAAAATTGGTCTTAGGTTCTTGATTCCTGGTGCTTTACTGGGTTTGGGGATGAGTACCGTGCAGGCCGCCTTCCACTATGTGGGGACCTGTCCACTGCGCCAGACTGCATTATTCCTTTCAGTGAGGAAATCAATCGACTCATCATCGAGATTCCTCAGCATCCTGTTAGTGACGCCATCTGGGCCAGGGGCAGATTTGACGTTGAGTGAGAAGAGGACATCTCGGATCTCAGCCGTGGTAAAGTCCTGGTCCAACTCCGGCACCACACACCACGAGTAGTCGGGGAACTGGGTAGGGGCAGAGCTATCCGCGACTGGCAGGTACTTGTCTATGAGCCTGTCGACAACCAACTCGTCCGGGGCAGAGTCCGTAGCGACGTGGATGGCTCGCGCGAGGGATCGTCTCTGGCTGGATCTGGTGCGGCCCTGATCGAGAAGGTGTTTGAGCAGACCCCACCTCTTGCCTGATCTGAGCTGACCTTCGACGGATTCGCAGAGCTCATCCCATTGTTGCTTACGCAGGTTCTTGTAGTGCTGTTCGATCTCCTTGTTAACCTCCAAAACCTTCTTGCGGAGCCTCCTGTTATGCTTCTGCCCCTTCCAACTCGTGAGGTGGGCTTGCTTGGATTCCAGCAGGTGTGCCAACCTGCTATCCATCTTGTCAACCTCGAGGTCAGCGACGACCTCCTTGGTTGCCGCGCGGCGTCATCCCTGATTCCTTTGCACCAACCTTCAAAATCTGTCTCGGCCGTCGATGCGCGCTCAGCTCTGATCTTGCCGAAAACGTCCCAGTCAATCAACTTGAATTTTCTCGCCTTATAGCGGGCAATCGCAAGGGAGATTTGGATGACGTAGTGGTCACTTCCGAGGTCCTGAGCCGTGTTGACTCACTTTACCTGCCCTAAGTTCTTGACAAAAGAGAGGTCTGGGGTAGTGTCCCGGCATGTGGAGTTGCCTCTCCTAGTGGGGAAATCGTTATCGGTGATAAGGCTCAAGTCCAGTTCCATCGCAGTCCGCCACAGCTCGCGTCCCTTGGACGTGTCATGGGTGTACCCCCACACCCTTTGTCGGGCGTTGAAATCCCCGACGACGACAAGGGGGTGCCCACCGGCCAGGCTGACGGCCCTCTTGAGGAGAGAGTTCACCCTCGCCCTGCGATAGCTGGGGGTGCAGTATACGTTGAGGATAAAGAGGCTGTTGCTTCTGAGGCCCTTTCTGGGTGGGTTCATGAGGATTTCAGGCATGACGTATTCGATGCCATTAGCAGCTGCGCTGAGGTCGGGAGAGAGACAATTGTACTTTTTGTTGACAAGGGTAGCAACTCCCCTACCCCATGAATGTGAGGATACTACCAGATAACCTGCGAGTTCGATAGGGGTGCTAGTTGCAACTTCCTGAATAGCGATGATTTGGGGCTTAACTGTGAGAGTTCTGAAATATTGCTGCAGAAGCGGCTTCTTGTTGGGAAACCCTCCGCAGTTCCATGGCCATATACTAAAGTTCTCGTCCGCGCTATCCATGGCTAGGCTGAGAGGATGCTTGAACGGCCCTGAGAATCGCGTCCTCCGTCGGTGGTGCTAGTACATGACGTCGTGCTGCGACCTGCGAAGGAGCGGGGCTCGGTTCTCTCCTGGCATCGACCTCCTCTAATTTGTTTATCCGTTCACTGAGTGCACCTAAACCCATTTTTGGGTGCGCTATAGTTTCACGGACCATTGCTAAGCTAGCCTGCATACTGGCGAAGGAATTCTTGAGTTCTGAGAGCAATTTTATAGACTCGTCTTCCTGCCTGTTCTCTACCACTCGACGCTTGGGCGCGCGAGCCGCGTGGAATGTCTCGGACGTATCCATGGCGACCGGGGCCAAAGCGAGTTGCGGTGAGGAGGGTGAAAGCGCGAGCTTCCTAATCTCCGCCATCTGCGCAGCTTGCCTGCGCATTTCTTGTTTAACCTGCGCGTTTTCTTTCCTCAACTGCTCGTTAGCTCGTCGCAACTCCTCGAGCTCGTGTACGTGGTGCCAATCGCGAGGCGGGTCGTCAACTCTTGGACACTCACGTCCCCCTCCAACCTTGTCGGCCCAGGAGAGCGTGAACTTGCTTCTAAGGGCGGTGGGCATGTGAGAGCGAGACCTGGTCCCCCTCGACGTGTCGCGCCCCAGCCTAGAACTGGAGCGAGGCCGAGAACCGGAGCGTCCCTGTGAACAGGCCCGTCCTCTGGACCCACGGCGGAAGCCGGAACGTGCCCTGGAGGTGGAGTGGCCCCTGGAACGGGAGCGTCCTCTGCACTGAGCACCCGGAGTGGACGAAGCCTGGACGAGTTCCGCAGTGTCCGAGCGCCGCTGAGGGGACGGTGCCGCGGCACCGGCCATCTTGGCACGCTAACTGCGGCGACGACGCACGATATATGGGATCTTGAACCTTTGAGCACAGTCCTTATTAGCCGTGAGATGCTGGCCACCACAGAGCTTACACTTGGGGGTAAGCTGATGCTGCTCATCGGGACTAGGGGCACCACAGCCACGGTAAACAGCGTCACCTGGATTGGGACACACGTCGACGCGATGACCGAGGCGGCCGCACGTATAGCACACGTCGATTTGCTTGCGGTAGAGTGAGCACAACATGAGTAACAGTCCCCACCTGACAAAGTTCTGCACACGATGCCCGTCGAACGCAACGATGACCGTGCCGGTTTGAGCTATTCTCTTCGCTGCTAAGGCGAGTGGATTATTGGCGTTGACAGTCTTGGCATCGATGACGTCAGGGCCGTCTGGAAGAGGGATGTTGCGGATCACCCCCTTGCATGTGGAGTTCGGGGCCGTCTCGTAGGCACTGAGCTCATATAGCTTGCCAGCATTCTCGCGCTTGGGAGTACTGGCGACCATAATATTTTGCTGTAGATTCGGGCATAGAGTATCTTGGCATAGATCTTACTTACTGATGCCAGCGGCGGCGAGTATTGCGTCAGCCACCGTAACAACACCTATCTTGGAGATGTTGAGTCCGCCTCGCGGCCTGATCACAATCTTAGTATCATCTCGAGGAAGTGAGGGCATTCGTCCCGCTCGTCTCACTTTGGATTTAGGCGCAGCACCGCCTGATTTGCCACGGCGCGCTCCTAGCTGGGGCGATGGCGCATTAGTGTCAGCCTTGCGCGTTTTGGTGCTAACTCTTCTGGCCCCCGCAGACTGCCAGCCTTCATCTTGAGTAACCTCTTCCGGGGAGATATCCTCCCCCGCCACTTGATACTCCATCATGAGTAAGAAATTAAGCGTACCCCGCCTTCAAAGGGCCAATACGCGACGGGCAGGTGGTTCACGAGGCGAAAAGCTTAGTCTCAAAGCTCGGGCACAGGCAGGAGTCTCGTGGCCGAGGCGCAAGGCGCGTGGCCTCGGGGAGCAAAGCTTGGCAATCCTCTGTAGGCTTAGCTTGGCGGCCGTCGCCTTGCTGCTTTCAAAGCGTGTAAATCTGTGAAAAATGAACTCACAGCCTGCGGATGGTGTCTCTGAATGCCGCTTTTCGAGCTGCGGCGAATGATTCAGGCGTTCTGGCGCTTCCAGGTTGCAGTCCGCAGGAAGTTCACGTTTAATTGTGAGCTCATGTGGCACACGTCCGCTGACTTGGCCCCCTTGCGGTAGTCTCTCAATGGCACATACCCCTGTGGGCTCGGGAATCCATAATGCGCCCTTGAACTATTCTTGTCACATGTGGGAACCACACACGGATTAAAACTGATTTAAAAAAACAAATGTTTCCGCCGTCCGGCAATAGAAACGTAGTTAGCGATTTCTAACAAACCCATGCAGGTGCAGTGCCATGGCGCGGATGTCAAAATGCAGAACAGATTAGAACGCTCGCCGTGAACAATAGTGTGACATCAAGCTTATTGCACTGTATAAGCAGGAGAGGTACCGGCGCTAAAAACAGCTGGGCTATCGATGGGGCGGACGCGTATAGTTCGTACTACCGAAGAACAACATGCGTACGAGGGAACAGCAGCGAGAATGTGAACGGCGCCGACGCGAAACAAACACCGATGAAGAACGTTCCGGCGATGCTGAACGAAAGTGACAATCGCGAGCTCGGGCACCTCCTAACGAGCAATGAAGCCAGACTCACAACGCAATGACTGACAACCATTCCACTGTGTGGAGATGGAATGGTGGCGAAATCACTCAGCTTTTTAATTGAGAGCTTTGACTGATGCCAGCATTCGCTGCTGTTCTATATTGACAGGATAGAATGGCTGTCACGTTTTTTTAAAATTTCCCTTCCGTTTGTTTGGCGGCTCGCACGTGTACTAGTCAGTTATTACAGTATCTCCGGAAGTGTTTTTTTTTTATTTGCCCTTCTCTTCAAATAAAAATTTCATTATGCTACCTCCTGCTGCCCGGTTCATGGCCTATCCCCCTTAATTGGTGCGAGCCATCACATCGCTAGCGGTGTCAACAGTTGTAGACACTTCTTCTAAAGCTAGGTACTCTTGAGTGAAGATTATCGGTGAAGTAAAAGCACGCACTTTTTTTAGCTTGGACAATGATTTACTCAACTTCAAAAAGAGGACACTTTATTTTTTCTCAGCCGGCCGCTTAAAAAAAGAAAGCATGGTTGTAAGCGTTTTCGCAATTCTTACTACTCGCTACAAGTGCCCCAAATGTTCGACACTTTTTCAAAAGTACATCTCAGCTGAGCGTTCCGAGACATTCCAATCACACAATTTATTGTCTTGCATTATAGTTTACCCTGCGTCCAAAGCAGGGCGCCATATATAGCTGAAGTGGCTGTAAAGAAAGAAAAATAAAATGGCTGCCAGCAGCTGACTAGGCATTTTTGCAACTTGTGCCGTCAAACGCGGACACAGCTTCGTGCTTCAAAATACGTTTCAAGCCGGGGCGTAGCCAGCGGGGGGGAGGGGGGCTTATGAAGCTTGAGCACCTCGCCCCCCTAAATTTTTTCGTGCTGTCATGCGCCGCCGACCAAAACAACCCCGGACGACAGAAATCATGCTTGATTTTGTCTAGAATGTCCTTTTCATGCTCGAAAAGACATTTCAGCGCGAACATTGCAAAATCCAGGTGCATTTCGCGGACAGCCCATGGCCCGCTAGCCATATATTGTAACAGAAAAGGAGCCCCATCCGAGCACAAAGTTTCAAGGGCGTTTTGATGGCGAGCTAATGGCGTGCGCGCTCGTCGCGTTATCTCGCGCAAGCCGCGGAATCTACGAGCGCATTGATTTCAATTCTCAAATTTTATAGGTATAAAGTTCTATAAACTTTTGATGCGAAAGGTGCATTGCCATTTCCAAAGTCGTGCTTTAGATTTTGTGTTCCTTAACTTTGTGGGTTTAATGTTGGTATAAACATTTGACGCCAAAGGTGCATTGACTTCCTAAAGTCGTACATCGGACCATACAACGAATCAAGCCAAATAGACACACTATCAGACAAGTTGACAAAGCACGCAGATAGGTCTGATGAGATGAAGCGGTATAGTGGTTCATTTGTGCCTTCATGACACAGAAAAGAATATCAACGTTTTGTTTGCACCTGCGCCAAAGCAACCATGCCGAGACACTAAAGCCAGCAAAGCTAACTACGTTGTTATTTATTTTTCTACTTCAACGTTTATTCGCGAAAACACATTGACCCTCTTCAATCTTTTTTTTCGGTCTCGCTACCCGTTGGCTGCCGAACCTGCCAGAGCGCATGCGTTTTTCTGGTGTTGCCCTGACCACCGCATGGCACACTTCGATGCACGTTCGTGTTTCTCTGGCCGAGTGGATTTACGCCGGACGCTCTCTGGCTAGCAGACGATAAAAAGAATGCATTGTCGCTCGCCGCCATCATTGCGGGGACTCGACGGATTGCAACTTGTTCGCTTGAGTGCAACCTCTCTGGAACGTCTTGTCTCGCTGGTGTAGTATACCGAGCAGTATGCGTATGGTTCTCTGTGGACCAAGCGTCTCGCGTTTTCTTCGACATCCCCTAGGAAACCACATTAAAGGCACATTCACACCAAAAGCGGAGCGTCTAAGCGGACAAGCGGATTTTCAAAGCGGTGAGGCGGTGAGCACCCGAGCCTGTTCAGACCAGCCGGGTTGTCTGGCTGCCTGCGCCACGGGCAGTGTTGCCAGGTCGGAGATAGTGGCGTAGCCTAAATCTAGAGAAATTGTAGCCCAAATGTAGCCAAACACAAAAAAAGAGCAAAATAAAATTTATAGCCACATTTAGCCATTTTTATTTGCAGTTTTATTTGTATAGACATTTTCACATTCGACTACGGTAATCCATTTTTGCAGAACCCGTCGTAGAAAAATGTCTTTGACGCCGTGATGGTCGACCAGTCGACCGTTGACATCCGCTACAGCGATATTGTCATGTGGTAGTGACGTTAAAGAACACAGTACCAATACTGTGAAAGACAAAACTAGCATTTATTGGGCGAACCTGCGCCCACAAAGACAGGCTACACTTAAAGCACAACGATAACGGCGAACACAGTCGGCGATCATCGAAAATCTGATCTGCGGGTCAAGCGCGTCGGCTTTTATACATCCGTCGTCGAATGTTCCATAGTTATCGCTGGGACCCGCATGGCTTCCAGAAAGTTCTACATTATTCGCGTCGCGAACACTTGCGATCAGATTATAGACAGCGGATGGAACCATCGATAACATTCCAGAAACATCTTTTACATGCAGGCGCGTCCTGCTCTGTGCGATAACATTTGTTAGCTGGTGAGAAGTGGTCGCCCGATAAAGATGAAGAAGTACACGAGTCATTACCCCCCTCTTAAAAAGCATCGTCCCGATTCTGGAAATATAAGAGAGCGAAACGCAAAAGGACACTTATTAAACAAAAGTAACAAAACAACGAAAAGAAGCAAGGTCCAAAGGTCAGTTACGCGAAGTCCTAAAGTTCATTAACGCTGGTAATACGGCTTGAGTTGCACAATGTGGACTATTTCAGGTCGTGAGCGTCGCCGCTGTGATAGCGAAATGCCGTCTGGCACGACCTCATAGTCCAGTGCGCCAATACATCGGATGATCTTGTATGGTCCGAATTAGCGACGCAAAAGCTTCTCGCTCAGTCCTCGTCGGCGTATAGGGGTCCAAACCCAAACACGGTCACCGGGCTGATACTCGACGAAGCGTCGTCGGAGGTTGTAGTGTCAGCTGTCGGTACGCTGCTGGTTCTTGATCCGTAGGCGAGCGAGCTGTCGGGCTTCTTCGGCGCGCTGGAGATAGGTCGCGACGTCAAGATTCTCTTCGTCGGTGACGTGCGGCAGCATGGCGTCGAGCGTTGTCGTCGGATTCCTGCCGTAAACCAGCTTACACGGCGTGATCTGTGTTATTTCTTGCACCGCCGTGTTGTAAACAAACAGCAAATATTACGTATGGCAGGACCGCGTCCGACGTCTTGTGCTCGACGTCGACGTACATTGCCAGCATGTTGACGATGGCCTTGTTCAAGCGCTCCGTGAGACCATTCCTCTGCGGGTGGTAGGCAGTTGGCCTCCTGTGGCTTATATGGCTGTAGTGCAGAATGGCTTGGGCAAGCTCTGCTGTAAACGCTGTTCCTTTGTTGGGGATGAGGACTTATGGGGCACCATGTCGCAGCAGAATGTTCTCGACGAAAAATTTCGCCACTTAGAGCTTTAGCTTCAGAGAAGCGGGTCAGATAGTCCGTCGCTACGACGATCCACTTATTTCCGGATGTTCCCGTCGGAAACGGTCCCAACAAATCCATACTTAGCGTTGCAGTACTTAGCGTTGCAGAGCCGATTAAATGCGTCGTCTATCCGTGGAAGGGGGTATCCGTCTTTCTTCGTGATCTTGTTCAGTCGACGATAATCAACGCAGAAACGTAGGGTTCCGTCCTTTTTCTTCACCAGGACAACAGGAGATGCCCACGGGCTTTTCGACAGCTGGATGATGACGTCGCGGAGCATATCGTCGACTTGTTGCCTAGTAGCTTCACGTTCTCGCGTCGAAACTCGATAAGGGCTCTGCCGGAGTGGTTGAGCGCACTCTTTGCTTATTATGCGATGCTTTGCAACTGGTGTTTGTCGAATCCTCGATGACGTCAGAAAGCAGTCCTTGTACTGTCGGAGAAGACTTCTGAGCTGTTGCCGCTTGCTCATGAGGTGACTTGGATTTACGTCAAAATCTGGTTCGGGAACTACGGTCGTCGGGGTAGATGCGGCAGAACCGGAGAGAACTAACGCATTACTGGTTTCCAGAATTTCCTCGATGTACACGATCGTAGTGCCCTTGTTGATGTGTTTGAACTTCTGGCTGAAATTTGTCAGCAACACTTTAGTTTTTCCTTCGTGCAGTCGAGCGATCCCTCTTGCGACGCAAATTTCATGGTCTAGCAGTAGACGTTGGTCACCCTCAATGGCGCCTTCTACGTCGGCAGGTGTTTTGGTGCCGACGGAAATGACAATGCTGGAGCGAGGCGGGATGCTGACTTTACTTTCGAGCACGCTTAAGGCATAGTGACTACGAGAGCTCTCCGGCGGTATCGCTCAATCTTCCGACAGCGTTATCGACTTTGACTTCAGGTCGATGATGGCGCTGCGTTGGTTCAGGAATTCCTTGCCATGAATGACGTGCCGTGAACACTGTTGGAGGATAACGAAGGTGGCAGGGTAAGTCCGGTCATGAACGGTAATTCTTGTCGTGCAGATTCTAGTCGGCGTAATGAGGTGTCCTCCAGCGGCCCGAATTAGAGGGCCTTCCCATGCAGTTTTAAGTTTCTTCAACTGGGCGGCGATTTGTCCACTCATTACGGAGTAATCGCCCCTGTGTCCACTAAGGCGGTAACTGCGTGGCCGTCGAGAAGCACGCCGAGCTCGGTGGTTCTTTGTCTTGCGTTACAGTTAGGTCTTGGCGTCGGATCACGGCTCCGTCGCGTTGAGATGTGGCTGGTATGTGGCGTCGTCAGGTCGTCTTTCGTCGTTGTATTCTTTGCTTCCACACTTTGCCGGGACGGCGGCGTGTCGTTATGTCGTCGAGGTAGTTTCTTCGGCGTCTTCATCGGCGGCGGAGGATCTTCATCAGTTCGACGAACAGCAACCGCACTTCCTTCGGTTGCTGCTTTTACTTTTCCGGATATGGGCTCGCTGACCGGCGCCGGGCTGGGCCAGTGTATGGACGGCGCTGCGGCGACAGGTAGCGGCCTGGTGACGGCGAACGGGATGGTCGTCGAGGGCTCCACTGAGTAGCGGCGAGGCAGTCGGCGATGTCTTGAGGGCGTCCACCTTCCCTCAAGCGTAGTGCGTTGACGGCGAAGCCTCGCAATCCCAGGTCGCGGTACGGGCATCGGCGGTACAGATGGCCGGCTTCGCCGCAGTGGTAGCAGAGCGGGCGGTGGTCGGCGGAGCGCCAAATGTCCGTCTTCTTCGCGTAGGTGCGCTGGGCGATGGGTGACCGTGCTGGCGGCGGCGGCGGCGGCGGACGACAGAATTGCGGCGTTACAGGGCCCTGGCGCGGTAGCGGAGGGGGACCTTGACAGCTTGCGACGGCGGCGTAGGTCATCGCTTCTGGCTGGAGATGCGGTAATTGAGGTTGCACCTCAGGAACTCCCAGCGATCGCTGAACCTCATCTTTTAAGATGTCAGGGATCGAAGCTACTTGAGGCTGCGACGAAGGCAAGACCTTGCGCAGTTCTTCGCGCACAATGACCCTGATGGTCTCTTGGAGATCAATGGAGCCCAGCGCTTTGATGGCGCACTGAGGCGTGAGCACTTGGCGGTTATATTGCCTAGTGCGCATTTCTAAAGTTTTCTCAATCGTCGTAGCCTCTGTCAGGAACTCAGCTGCGGTCTTCGGTGGGTTTCGGATTAGTCCGGCGAAAAGTTCTTGCTTTACGCCTCGCATCAAGAAACGTACTGTTTTCTCTTCGGACATTTCCGGGTCGGCGTGCCGGAAAAGACGGGTCATCTCTTCTGTGAAGATGGCGATCGTCTCATTGGGCAGTTGGCCTCGGGTTTCCAGCCAAACTTCGGCCCTTTCTTTTTGGACAATGCTCGTGAATGTCTTCAGGAAGTTACTGCGGAACAGGTCCCATGTTGCAAGGGTTGACTCCCGGTTCTCGAACCAATAACTCGCGGCATGTTCCAAGGAGAAGTACACATGTCGTAGCTTATCCTCAGATCTCCAGTTGTTAAAGGTCGAGATCCTTTCGAAGGTTTCGAGCCAGGTTTCCGAATCATCCGACGTAGCTCCAGGGAAGGTAGGGGGCTATCTGGGTTGTTGAAGTACGACAGGTGACAGTGGGGCTGCCATTGTGGTTGTCTTGGCCACAATCTGTTTGCTCTTCTCAGGTAGAAGTCCGTGCTCCGGGGCCAGCTGTTGGAGACGATGGCTTGCTCGATGGTCCGGGACTACGTTGGTGCTCTCTTTGCAGTCCGGGCTTGGATCACGGCTTGTAGGGGTCGTCCGGTACATGGACGAAAAGCACCTCCACCAGATGTCACGTGGTAGTGACGCTAAAGAACACAGTAGTAATACTGTGAAAGACAAAACTAGCTTTTATTGGGCGAACCTGTGCCCACAAAGACAGGATACACTTAAAGCACAATGATAGTGGCGAACAAAGTCGGCGATCGTCGAAAATCTGATCTGCCGGTCAAGCGCGTCGGCTTTTATACATCCGTCATCGAATGTTCCAGAGTAATCGCTGGCACCCTCGTGCCTTCTACGAAGTTCTACATTATGCACGTCGCGAACACATGCGATCAGATTATAGACAGCGGATGGAACCATTGTTAACATTCCAGAAACTTCTTTTACATGCAGGCGCGTCCTGCGCTCTGCGATAACTTCTGTTAGGTGGTGAGAAGTGGTCGCCCGATAAAGATAAACAACGTGACAATATTATGCTTGCACACAGAACACTTTTTGGCCGGAAACTCAAGCTCCAGCGAATTTCTGCAGAGGTAAAACCTATCAAAATGAATCAGGATTATAGGTACGAACAAAAAACTTGGAGTACACTTACGCTTAAAGGGGCTGTTAACTCACCAGAATGTGTTGCGAGATGCTGATGGAAATAAACTGACCATGATTTATAGTGATAGAATGCAGCACCATATTCGCGATTGAAGTAGTGTTTATAATTTTAAATGGGCAAAGAAAGTCTCAAAAGCCAGTAAGTGGCGAGGCCTGTCAGGTAAATCTTGGTACTTCGGATATAGTCGATGAGACTACTGTACGTAAGTCGGCTGTAAATAAATGCAATATAATAATTGCTTAAAATTGCAGCTGCTATATTATTCGACACTTGCTCTTTATTCTATGCTTCGGAAATCAAAAGCCCACACAAGGCTACGGCAACACGCTGAACTGCGTATCACGTGTAAAAATGTACTTTTCGTTTTCGATCCGATTGGTTTCGTTTAGACTATTTAAATACCAAAGCACTTGGACAGGAAACCACGAAAACACGTAGCTATTGTCGCAAGAATACTTTAACAATTGAGAAAACATGAATCGCAGGAACGTCGACTTGATAGCCAAATAATACATTCTCACAGTTCTCATGCCAGCGTCGCTATGGTGCTCACCTATCACTGCTTTCACCCGCCGTGGTTGCTCAGTGGCTATGGTGTTGGGCTGCTGAGCACAAGGTCGCGGGATCGAATCCCGACCATGACGGCCGCATTTCGATGGGGGCGAAATGCGAAAACACCCGTGTGCTTAGATTTAGGTGCACGTTAAAGAACCGCAGGTGGTCAAAATTTCCGGAGTCCCCCACTACGGCATGCCTCATAATCAGAAAGTGGTTTTGGCACGTAAAACCCCATGATTTATATTTTTAATCACCGCTTTCAGCGTGCTTCCAGTGAATTACTACATCCTCACTGCAGATCGAAAAATTCTGATAAAAATGTTCCACGGCGTTTTCCGCGTTACCACGTCATGATAAGTTACTGTGACTGGTAAGCTTTCCATTGCGTTAAAAAATGTAGGTGCCATGAAAATCAGTTCTCATTCCCTTTAAGCTGCGCCTTTAATAGTGGAACGCAATAGCATACAAAAATCCCTGACTGCTTCGCACGCTTCCCGGCAACTGCAGCTTACGTCAACATAATGTTTATCTGCAAACGCTGGCTGCAAACGCTATGCGCAAAGGCGAGCTTTCTGGTTCTTTTTTTTCATTCCCAACGCACGGAGAGCGCCGCCCCTTCGAAGGATGCGAGTGCCGTCTGGATGGTGTTGCAAGGAACCGAGCGGGGCGCGCCGCTCCCACTGAGACAGGCCTGAAACGACAGATGAAAGAGGGGTTTGCGTTCGTGTTTCTTTCTAAAAAAATACGTTTTCTCGTATATTCAGATTACAATATGACGCTATCGCCTCGGCAGGTTGTGTGTAAGTCGTACTTTACAAATTTTCTGGCGCATTTTACTTTGAGAAATTGAATTAGTTCAGTAACGCCTATGCGCCAACCGAAAGGCCTGCGTGGTTCGGGATCATTTCTCTCATACGGTTAACGGCGCCGACACCGGATTATCTGCAGTATGGGGCTATTAGCTCTACTGCGTTAAAGTTTATCTCGCACGTAAAGGAAAATTGCAGTAGAGCTTACCGTGAGAAACGTGAAGTAGGTCAAAAGCTGTGCTTGGCGCGTTACTTCAACCAGAAGCCTTGGCCATGAAACCACTGGAGCGTGTCGTCTACCAGTGCTTCCCTTCTTTCATGCCGGCGCCATGATCGCCCGACCCTATTTTATTGTCCTCCGTTTGTGAGCATAGCCATGTTAGTATAGTGTACTGTGAAACACCCTCTACTCCCAGGCTCATTCCAATTCCCGGTGATCGGGATAAAATGAGACGATGTTGCTGGCGCAAATGTTAGCATGGTGAAGCGCGACGTTAATTTTTAGTGCATCAAAGATCAGAACCATCGGCTCAGAGAAGGGCGCACTGAGGGGACGGGGACCATTTCGGGCACGCACACACGCACCGCCACGCTGCCGGCTCAGCCAGCTAAAACATAGCCTTCGAGATTTATTTCTACTCCATGAGAGCCACCTCTGCAGCGTAGATTTGGGCGCCACTTATAGCCCAAACAAAGCCAGGTCGCAGATTTCCAGTAGCCTAAATATAGCCACGTACGTGACTGAGTCTAGTGCGCGCAAGGGAGAAAAGCGGGGAGAAGGCGCGCCGCCTCGTGTCTTGCGCGATAAATTTGGGGGAGTGGAGTGAGGCGGGCGCCGTGATCTGTGAATCTGTCTGCCCAACATGTATATTTGCCTTATTTGACGCATTACGCACAGCGACTTTTTCTTAGACAAGTAAATTTATTGGAGACTTATACATATATTTCAATATCTTGTTGCGAAGTTTTCTGTATAAGTGCAGTAAGCTTTGTTTCCAGTGACACTTTTTTGCTCTTTATCAAGCTGTATCTTCGCATTTGTAGATTCTTTGTGCCTTCGCATTATGTACGTGGGCGTCAAATGGAAGTGAGCCAACCCATCCTGCAGAACAATGGTTCGGTTCATTATTTGCTAGGCATTCGCGTAGCAGATAGGCATATCATTTACAAAAAGTGACATGCAGCTGTGAGCATAAGTGTCCTTTAATGCTCTCATACACTGGGTTGAACAAGGTCACGGGACATAATGGACGCTTGAAAAGTTGAACAGCGTGGTGTCGTGAGGTTTTTGACTGGTGAAGATGCTTCCCAAAAAGAAATTAGTCGCCGTATGGCTGCCGTGTACGTTAAACATTGCATTTCATTGGCCTCATTGAGGCACTGGAGGAAACGGCTCAAAGGACATGAAAGTTGCAAGGACAATCCAAAACCCGGTCAAAGCCACCGTGCAATAATAATAATAATAATATTTGGGGTTTTACGCGCCAAAACCACTTTCTGATTATGAGGCACGCCGTAGTGGAGGACTCCGGAAATTTTGACCACCTGGGGTTCTTTAACGTGCACCTAAATCTAAGCACACGGGTGTTTTCGCCCCCATCGAAATGCGGCCGCCGTGGCCGGGATTCGATCCCGCAACCTCGTGCTCAGCAGCCCAACACCATAGCCACTGAGCAACCACGGCGGGTGCCGTGCAATCACCCCAACACAATTGCAAAGGCTGATTAGACAAGAACGGAGGATAAGCATCGATGAATTGGCAGGGCGTGTGAACATCACGCACGGTTCGGGTCACACCATAACCAGGAACATCTAGGTTATCGGTTCTTGTGTGCGCAATCAATGCCCAACATTTTTACCTACCGCCTGAAGACGGAGAGGTGGCGACTTTCATCATCTAATCCGGCATAACAATGAGGGTGGCGACTTTTTATCTGCAATTGTGACCGGGGACGAATCATGGTGCCGCTACTACGAGCCTCAAACACGTCGGCAAAGCTTACAGTGGAAGCATTTGAATTCACCACCCCAATGAAAGCAAAGGCCATCATTTCTACCAGAAAGGTGTTGTTGACTTTTTTTTTTCAATCGTTAGGGGGCATTATTGGTCGAGTGTGCTAAACCTGGAGAAACTTGCAATCGTTCCCGATGTTGCGAAACGCCCTATCGGCTGCGTGTCGCAATCAAGAACAAAGTATGTGGAAAATTGAGGAATGGGGTCATCTTGCTCCGCGACAATGCCCTTCAACACGTCGCTGATGTGGTTAATACAAAAGTGGCAAAGGTCAAGTGGGAAACGCTGTAACATCCGCCATACAGCGCAGACATGTCGCCTTGCGACTTCTACATTTTGGAGCACTTGAAAAGTTAGCTCAAAGAATCCAGATCCGTGTCGGATGGTGGCGTGAAAGGGTCAGCCAGACTTTTGAAGAAGCAACTCAAGGAGATTTATCAGACCGGGATAGCGCGACTCATTAGTCCGTGGAACAAATATTTGAAACCTTATGGAGACTACTTTGAAATAAAGTACCCCGTTTGTCATATATCCGCATTGGCTCACTTTCATTTCACTCGCCTTCGCATAGTTTGCAGAACTCCTGCTTCTTATACGTGCTCTTTGATGTGACTATAATTTCGGTGCAATTAATAACAATACACGACCGGTGACAGCTGCTCCTGCGCAATACATTGTAACAAACCACAGTGGCATTCAGATATTTCCCTGGTCGTTGCATGTGTACAAAAATATAAACAAGATTCTTAAATGACAGAGAGAGATATATATGCAAATGAGAGAAAAACGAGGCTAACAAAGTTGCTTTAAAATATTTGTCCTCAACTTTTTCATTTTATGGCCTTTACATTTTTCATAGCAGCGGCATTCACTGCTTTGCTGGTGCATGGTAATTCTAAAGTTCGTGCGATATTTACTTTACGTAATAAATAGACAGAAAACGTGCAAGCACTGATATAAGTTAATTCGAGCACAATTTTTGAGAAATACGAGTATATTCTTTTATGAAGAAACACATATTTTACTTGTCTTGACGATGCTAGCGTTCAAGAATTCGTTTGCAGCATCTTTTGCAATGGCATTGAAGTTATTAATTATGTAATTTATTCATTCTAAAGTTCTACAAGGAGGAGGAAGAGCTGAAACGTGAGTCCCCCCCAAGGAAATTTCTGGCTACGCCGCTTGTTTCAATTGACCAGTTTTTTTTTTTCGCTGAATTCCTGCAATTGCGGCAAATAAATTTGGGAATACAGTTACTCATTTTCTCGCCTGCATTGTTTTCGGTAGCGGAGCATGACAAGAGAGGAGCACCATGATCATCTGTGATAGGATGATGTGGGCACAAGCCTCAAACACACAAGGATAGCACAATGAGTACAGATAGGCTTTAACGACACGATGACGGGACTAGGGCAATGTGCATGAAACACACACGGTTCACTTGATGGTTGTCTGTCGCTTAGGTAGTCATTCATAGCGTCACTGTAACAAGACGTCTGATCGCGTGTTGGTATCACACCCTCACCAAATGAGGAGCCGCAACAGTGAATCTGGAGCAGCGGGTGGCGCAAGTTGTCGAGGCCGGGCCGGATGCCCGGCACACAACGAGCCACTCGCTCGACAGCTGGGTCGGGACGTCTGCCCACCACAGGTTCGGAAGGATCGGCTGCACTGGAACTTGCTGGCGTCGGATGCTCGCACAGCAGTGAAGCAGGCAGGTTCCGGCACAAGGACAGCCCGGCCTTTTCTGCCAGCACACCCAGGAACATCAGCCTTGCGTAGGCGGACTGCTCGGCTCGTTCGGCATGAAAAGCCAGACCAGGCAGCTCAAGCTGCTTGCATGGCTATCTCTTCAGCGTTGTTTTTGTTGTCATGAGTGGCTGTCGCACATACCCAGAGTGGGGGATTGACCATGAATCGTCTGGTTAAATTAGGTGTATAAAAACAAGGGAGTTAACAATTTGAACGTTGGAGCTAGGGAAGTAAATTTTTGGTGGGTGGAAAAAGAAACAATCAGATCAAAACTGTGTATATAGAAGGTATAATAATACATAACAAATAAAAGAAAGCTATGGTGGGGAGGGAGGACGATAACTCTAACATCGTAACCGATTGCTTTCAATTAGGTAACTTTTATTTGCGAGGAAAATATTTATCTGACTGAACCCAATATTGGAGGCTCCGAAAGATAGGGTCACAGGCATCGATAAATTTAGGCCAATATTGGGAAGCACCATTTCGAGTCGTCGTTTTCTTATAACAGAAAAACGGCCGCAAGACAAACAGAAATGGTCTATTGTCTCCGCTTCACCACAACATGAGCATAATCGTCATGGGATTAGACCAGACCTATGTAGATAGAAGTTCGACGTAGGTATACGGCAGCGCAGCCTCGTAATGGACACTTAAATTTTTGGTGTCTGGCAAAAATCTGTGCCAAGGGTATAGAAAATGTCATTAATTCACAGAATTGGTAATTTTGGAGCCTGATACTGCCTGCATAATGCCACTCCTGCGAAATCTTGCAACAGTAGCATGAGTAGTCAAAGGGCAATGAGGGAGAACCGGATAACTTATCGAGGCCTTGGCTAGAGAATTTGCAAGTGAGTGAGTGAGTAAAAACTTTATTGAATATAAATAAAATAAGGCGCAATGGTTGGGGCCCCTATTTCAGGGCTCCACTGGCACGGGTGCTCGCTGGGCTTGGTCCAGAAGAGCCAATTGGCTCTCACGACCCTCGTCCGCAAGCGGTGCCTCTCACTGCCTATTCCTTCTTATTAATGAATGTTGGTGTAATGTGGGGTTGTCTACGCGCGGAGACCTCCTGGGGCACTCCCATGCAATGTGTTTTAGTGTGCGTGTGCCTGCACCATGGGCACTCGTCAGTGAACCTCGTGGGGTGTATTCTGTGTAGGTGGTGCAGGTTGGGGTACGTATTCGTCTTAATACGACGCCAGTCCCTCACCTGTTGGCTGTTTAAATCAGAGTGAGGATGTCCAAAACGTCTGTAGAAGATGTCATGATGTCAAAACGTCAAGATGTCAAAGATGTCATGATGAGATCAAAGATGTCATGATGTCAAAACGTCTGTAGGAAGACGTTGCTGTAGGAAGATGTCATGATAATTCGGTGGAAGGTCGTCTCTAGGCTATGCCGTTGCTTGGACGTGTAAATCTGATCAACATGGTCTGTCCTCGCGTTTGCTGCCAGTCCCTCGTGTGCCGGGCACCATATGATAGTGTGGTGCCCTTCTACTTGATTACCTAAAATTTTGAGTATTCATCGGGGTGCCGTTATATTTAGAAACAGATGGCAAGCCCCTTGTGAGTCGGATAATATGACAGTCGAATTGGTGTGGCGCTCGGCATCCTGAATGGCCAAGGTCATGGCTGCAGCCTCTGCCACGCATGCCGAGGTGGTTTTGAAGGATGCCGTTGTTATGTTGTTCTTACATATAGAGACTATGGTGAAGGTGTCTAAGCTGGTTCGACTGGCATCCGTATAATGCCGTCACGGTCCCATGCTAAAACGTTTGTGAAGAGTTTTTACCCTTGCTCTGCTTCATCCGGGATGATAATTGGGGGGCAAGTTTTTGAGAATTCGGACCACCGCGATGTGCGATCCAACGTTGCAGTCTATCTGTGTCGTTTCTTCTCCGCAATACTGGGGTCTCAGGGGCAAGCCTAACCTCGCCGATACTTCCCTGGCCTGAGTTGAAGAACAAAGTCACTCTTTCTGAGCATATCACATCACAATTGCGTACTCGTCAAAAGTGTTGTGAACACCCAGCCCCTTGAATCTCTCTGTGCTAGCACATTTTGGGAGACCAATGGCGGCTTTGAAGGCTTTTCTTATTATTGAGTTTGCCTTTATGATCTCGTGGTTTGTCAAGGCCTGATACGGAAGGGTGTATGTGATGCCGCTAATTACGACTGCATGAATCAGGTTGACTGTCTCTGCCTCAATTTGGCTGTGTCTGCTTCTTGCCACTCTCCGTATCATTCTGGCCACGCTTTCTGTGACTCCTTTTAGTTTTTGAAGGATGCGCGATGGTCCAGCGTTCAGCTGTATCCACATCCCCAATATTCTCAGCGTCTCGACTTCACCAGTCGGCGCCCCGTCTAGAGTCAGAGTGATTGGGACCCAGTCCTTCTTTGTTGCATGTTTCGCACGCACCCAAATGAATTCCGATTTTCAGGTGCAATCTATAGCATTTTGAAGTTTCTTGCTTCTCCCCATAGGACCCCTGGCGAGCCCAGAACGTGATGTCGTCGGCATATATTGCTCAGCCGAGATTCGGGTGTTTATCTAGCTCCAGGGCTAGCTTTCTCATCCCCACATTAAATATCAGGGGAGAGAGTATAGTTTCATGAAAGGTGCCTCTGTCGGGACAGTTGAAGGTGTGGGACTTCTTGGAGCCTAATTCGATTGTGGCCATGCGGTCACTGAGGAACGAGCGCACTTAGTTGTAAATTCGTGTTCCTTAGTTCACCGCTTCCAGTCCCTCCAGAATGGCTTGGTGGGTGATGATGGTGGGTGGTGGATTTGGTGGGTACTTTAGTAGTAGAAAAACGTCCTGCGCCGACACTTGGGGTCGGAAACTGAACATGTTGGAGGGGTACACGTTTAGGTCTATGTGGTTTGAGAGCCGGACCTGCACAACATTTTTAAAGAGTTTCCCCGCGCATGACGTTAGAGAGATGGGTTGAAGGTTGTTGATGTTACGAGGCTTGCCCCGTTTAGAATGAGAACAACTTTTGCTTCCTTCCATTCTTTTGGAAGGACACCGTCCTCTATCCAGACCGTGTCGTTAAAGAGTTTGGTCAAGCCCTTTAGCGTGTCATCACTTAGATTGCGAATCATTGCGTTCGTGACCTGATTTACCCATGGAGCCGTGATTTTTCTGCAGAATGTGCCGCTGCATAAACCTCATCAAAGGTTATGGGTGCGTCCAGTTCTGGTTGGTCGTGACCTTCGCAAATGGGTTTGGTGGATTGCCCGGTCCGAACAGTTCCTACGTATATCTGTTTAATTTTGTCTGTCATGGCGGCTTCCCGACCTTCAAGCTCGTTTTCCATCAGCTTGAGTGTGCGATTCGCGAAGGTTTTTGTTCCTCCCGGGTCAATCATACTTCGAAGAATGCGCCATGTTTTCTTTGTGGTCAACGTGCCTCCGAGGCGAGCCGCTTAATTGATGCCAATTGCTGTCGCCAACTTTTGCGCGTATTCGTTAGCTTCCTGCGCTCACTGCAATCCCTATCCAGAGTTTGCGATTAAGCTTCTGCCTTTTCTATCTTCTTGCGAAGCCTCTCCAGTCTTCTCAGAGATGCAAGATGTGACGGTCCGCGGCTGAAGCCTCCGCAGTCGTTTCAATCGTTTTTGTGAATCGAGCGTCAATAACTCTGATCTGCTCGGACAATTCTCTTACGTCTTTTATGCAGCCGATCGTTTTCAGTTTCTCACGAAATTTGGTCCAGTCGGATAGTCTTGCCTTGCCGATAGCTGTTCGAATCCTGACTGCATTACCCGATATGCTTAAAATATAGTGATGGCTTCCGAGGTTTTCACCGAAGTTCATCCATCGCGTCTCACTTTCGTTGTTCGTGAAAGTGAGGTTGGAGGAAGTGTCCTTGGACACGCTGTTCCCGATTCGCGTTGGGAGATCCAGTTGGGTTAGCTGGAAAAGTCCATAGTGCTACAGGACATCTTCTAACAAGATGCCCTTGGGATTATCTCTACTGTAGCTTCAGTTTGAGTGCTGTTCGTTAAAGTCACCAAACAATAATAATTTGTCCCTACCATGAGTGAGTCGCATCGCCGTGACCACTTTGTTTTCGAACTCCGCCTGTTTTTCTCTGGGAGGACTCGTTGACAATAATTGTTTATGTTTGCCCCTCTTGTGCGGCCAAATCGTGATTATCTGGCGCTGAATAGGTTCCCCCCGAAAATAATTGCCGCTCATCGCGACATCCTTGGCAAAGGTGGCTACTTGGGGTAAAGTCGGTGAGCGTAAAATTCGTATTCTTTGAGTTTTTGATTATGTTTCCCAATTTCCTGAATACCGATACCATCGTTAGGGATTGGCGCCGATTCTATGTAGTGCGTGAAATGAGCCAATTTTTCTCCGGTCTTTTTGCTGTTTGCCATCTCATCCATGGATAATACTGTCACGGCCAGCGTGCTCTATAGCTTTCGGTGTCCTGGTAGGAGCTCCCGGACTTTGACTGACCCTCTTTCGGCGGGACGGCTGCGGCTTTTGTTTGCACATCTTGTACCATTCGCTTGAGTTTGTGTATCTCTGCAAACATAACTTGCATGTTTTGTGCTAACTGTTCCAGCGTTACCGATTGAGCGCAGGAGGCGGTACTTTGTTGCAGTAATGTCTGCGGTGGTGATTTGAAAGTGTGGTCCGTAATTTTTATGGGTTGCTGTGAAGTGCTATGCCATGAAGTGTTTACCATGCGCTTAAAAGCTTCAAACTTCGCTCGCAGTTCGGCTAAATTGTTACGAAATATCTTATTTTCTGCTACTATTTTCTTGTACTCTGGGTATTGTGTGATTGGTGTAGGTGTATTCTTAGCATTGGCAGTAGGAGATGCGACTTGCGCCCAGCTCACCTGATTTTATTGAGGATCGTCTTCTCTGGCCCGGCTGCCCGCAATAAGCTCGGTTCCGCAACCGCGAGCGGGTTTTGGAACCGCTGCGACAATGCATCGCCGGATGGAACTCAAGGTCGGAGTCCTCGTCTTCGGTGGCGAACCACCGTAGCTGGGTCATTTTTGGTTTCTTGGGCCGTGGTCTTGATATCTGTCTGACTGGCTTTAGTCTTTTGGAACATGTGCGGTCAACCGTTGGATGATCGCCCCCACAAGTGGCGCATTTTGGGTTGCAAGTGTTTTCATCGGCAGACTCCCGCGCACAGCACGAGCGGCACATCTGTACGTGGGGCTGTAGACATACATCGGTGCGGTGACTCACCGTGCCACAGATACGGCAGCATTGTACCGCATTTCGGTAGAGCGTGCAGAGTTTCTGCTCCCCCCCCCCCCCGAAGTAATAAACACACCTTGGCACTTGGCGGCCGTAGAAGGTGAGCAAAGCACTTAGTGAGTCCCCCATAATTCTTGCGTCGATGAATGCCCGCCCCTGCGTTCCGATACGTAGATTCGCTCGCAGCACGTCAGAATGGGTGTGTGCTTCTATCCCGTGGATAACTCCCTACATGGTGTCTTCTCCTGCCGTAACGTACGCATTCACCGGGTGTGGCCGTCCGTTGATTTTCAAGCATTTAATGGCTTGCATGACCTTGACCGTATAACCGATTCGGGTGGATATCACGGCAATGTTGCAACCAGAGTTGATTCTTAGAATAAAATTGTTGTCGGTGGTTCTGTCCTGGCATGCCTCCACGATGGCTCTTGCCAGGGCCTGACTGGTAACATTCTTGAGTGGTAGCCCTTTGTGTGGTCTGATGACCACCTTCAGGTCACTCTTCGGTAGCGGTGGAAAACGTCAGGGTCGTGGGCGCCCGCGATGCGCCATGGGTTTGGATGAGTTGGTAATAGGACGTGATGGCAGTGCGTTTTCTAGCGCGGAGAGTCGCTCCTGAGCGCGATTTTTCTTTTCCTTCAGGGAAAGAACGCGCTCCCATCGGGCTTCTGCTTTCGTTTCGTCGACCATGGTAGTGGTTTGCATGTTGTTGTTGATCGTAGCTGCCTTATTGCATTCGTGGTTCGGTGTTGCATCACCCGTCTGAGATGCAGCGAAATCGATCTCTTCTTCAAGTCGCGACGTTGTAATACGTCACGGGTTCGATGTCAAAGCCGGATTTCTTGAGGCTCCCATTCTCGAGTGCGCGCCCGCCCGCCGGCGCCGGCGCTGCTCTCCTACTCGAAGTTAGGGTTAGGCACTAGCCACGTTGTGAAGGCAAAAAATCGGCCTTAAAACGCTGAACTATGGTCCGACCGACCTCGAGTTGATCTCCACAGGCGCCGGACCCCTTCTTGCAGTGGCGGTGATCGTTTCGGATTGGTCTCAGAAGCTGGTGCCCAGAAAACAAAACATGTGGAGCCCTGTGTCAGCGCAGCAGTTTCGAACGGCGTCTTCTTCAGAGAATCTGTAGTTTTATTTATAATTAGTCCTTTATGGCCAGGCACCCAAATCTAACGCGCACTTCTCAAGGATCCATGTATCCAAGTATCCAATGAACGAAACGTCCTCATTACGTGAAAATCACGAGAAGCAGTAAGGATGAGCAGTGATTATCACGGCTAACAAATCATGAACGATAACGAACCAGTGATTAACGCGGCTGATGCTATTGACGACCCTAATTTGCATATAATACCAGCACCACTGCCATAAATTCGGCTAAAAGATTGGTATAAAATCTAGCAGCCGAAGATAAAATGTCCAATCAAGAATCGGGTAAAATATTTCTACACCTGACTTTTCTTCACATTGCGATGCATCTGTCGCAATTACAATGTTTGTTTGAAGGCTCTTCACACGATCTTGTAATATACACTCTAGAATACGATGGGGAAGTAATCTTGCATTGGTAGAAAAAAAATGTCACCGAAATGAATATCGGGGGTAACAGCTTTGTGGGGAATAGGAAGTACATCGCATATGCGCACGTTCAAAGAGTCAAGTAATTTTGGCACGAATATAATTTGCGGAGTACGTAATCGCGGCCAGTTGACACCGAAAAACAACGCAGGCTGTGAAATAAATATTGTTTGGGGATGTCGGCAGCAGTAATTCATAAATCCTTAAGAACGTCTGCACTGTCAACACCCCGTACCTGCACGAAAGAGAAGGACCGCGGTATTCAAGCTAAACAACAAAATGTTCAGCAAATTTAGGAAGACCTGAACGCAAGCTTAATACTTCTCCTAAGAGGATTAGAGGACGGGACTTGTAGGCTGGAGCTACAGAGAGGAGCATGCAACCAAATTCTAATGCAGGGCGAAGGCTCATACGATATGTCATTAGGAGTGTATCTCTTCTCAATCCTATTTGATGTCTGCTCAGCCTTGGCAATATGCCAGTTGCACGGGTATCTTTTCCAATCACATGATCTATGTTTCTGCGCCAGTTGAGAGACGCGTATAAATCATTCCAAGGTATTTAACAGACTTCACCTGTGGTATGTCTTGAAGATGGTAAGACAACGAGATGTGCGCTGTGTCATGTATCGGAAAAACGAGAATAGCACATTTGCTGGCATTGAGTATAAAGTGATTAACATACACCCAACTCTCAAGAGCACAAAGGAAAGTTTGCAGTCGTTGGTATTGTGCGCGGATGTCGTTTGCTGATGCGAAAAATGGAATATCGTGTATATAAATATAAGTCGTTACTTCTTGTTGACAGGGCAGTGTGCTCAAAAAAATATGAAAAAGCACTGGGGAAAGGACTGAGCCTTGGGGTGCGCCTCTCGTTTTTACTTATAAGAAGGAAAGCCGCTTTTGTACCTCTTTCGCCTCAAAATGACTGAATCCATGCTATTATATACCCAGGAACACCACAGGATGTTAAGTGATTTATGAATACACTGTGCTCCACGGTACATATGCTTTAGTGATTTCGAGCGTCACTAAGGCAGTGTATTCCTTATGACGTCGAGCGAGTTGTATTCGGCCTTCTAAGTCGACGTGGGCATGCCAGATGGAGCAGCCGGCCCTGAAACAAATCTGAGAGGGAATAAGAATGGAATTATGGTTAACAAATTTCATGATATGAAGGTGAAGAAGCCTTTCAATTAATTTTACTACGTTTGATGTAAGCGCAATGGGCCTAATGTGCCCCAATACGCATTTTCGTCTTGTTTCTGAAGCAACACCATTACTTTGGCAAGCTTTCATTGCAGCGGAATTCAATCATATTTAATTGAATAATTTACCAGGTCTAAGAGAACGTTAGGCGATTCCTATAACAATATTTTTAACAGTGCATTTGTGACATCGTCAGAGCCCGGGAGCTCTATTCGGCAAGCATAGTGCAGTATCATTTAGCTCAGATCGGGAAACGGGAGTAAAGGCATCCGAAGGAACTAATGAAGAATGAATAGCCGGGAGCCGAGCCGTAAATCTATTTGCTAAGCCTTTGGCAATCTCTCCTAGGGAGGCGCTCAATTCTTGCTGGGTCAAAAAGATCGAGTCTAATGCTAAGGACGTTGGTACCACCTTCCTAGCCCATTCAATTTGCGAATGGAACATGCTTATTCTTTGAATTTGATAGATAATCGTAATGCCTAATCTTATATCCATCTTTGGCTCGATTAACAGTACGCTTAACTACACCAGCGTGAAACTGATAATATTTCCAATTTGTCGGGCACTGATTATGCGGAAGCATTTTCCAAGCGTCTTTCCCTTTACTATACTGCCAAGTACATTCATCTTTCACCAACGACAAGCGGTGCCTTTAGCCGAAGGGACGACAAATTCAGCTTGCTTTCACGAACCCTCTAGAATTGAGAAAATGGTTAAAGCGATTTCCTTATCGTTGACATTGGCAAGTTTCGAAACGGCTGAACGCAAGGAAATCTTGAATGTCTTATGGTTCACAAATGTGCATGCTTGGTATTCTAAAGATGTTATTGGAAAAATTATTTCGAATGACACGCTATGATTATCACTGTAGGCTACTGAGTCAACTGCTACCTACGGCGAAAGCGTGACACGAGCGCAACACAAAGTGCTAAATCTAACACCGAATGAAAGTGACTTCTAGCAAACGTTACTTGTCCTGCGTTCTGACATGAAAGGTGACTATCAATAAATAGTCCTCTCCTATGTCGCTTATCCCACAAATCTGTTTTTAGCCCCCCAACACGTGATGCGAATAAAAATCCCCTGCAAGCAAACGCTCTTTTCTACACGTAGAGTGTATTAGAATGGTATAGCGAGTGCAACGCGGGGTCCGCGCTGAGGCATTTTTTTATTGCAAACACCAGATGGCGCCACCGTAACCTTCTTCTGAACGCCACCGCGCCGTGCTCGCCGGAGGCGTCAAACGGCAGCGTCTTAGCGTGCCGAACAGAGAATCACGGCCGCGCTCGAATGCAGCGTTGCAGTTGCGTTGGAGCATGACCGCAATCAGATGGATCGCGTTTGTTGTTTTCCATTTTAAACCTTATGTGCACGTTTTCACTGTGTCGTGAGGGAAGGAAATTAAGAGCTCATACTGCAAAGAAATGGGGCTCATGTGTAATTGAACTGTGTGACTGTGTGAACTGAGTAAATGAACTGTGTGACCTAATTAGGTGGTAAATAAAGAATGGTAAGCCGTCGTTTTCTGTCTTCCTCAAGGTGATTTATTGAATGCCAACTAAATTTCTCCAATGTACTAATAGCAGCAGCAATTTGACATGCAGGAGAATGTACGCCACAATATTCGTTACATGCAGCACGTTTCTTTTGTAGGTTAATTGCGTGTTTTGAAAATATTTACGGAATAGCAGGCTTTTTCCCCTATTTTTATGAATCCTACGCCTGAGACGTAGCTGGTTATGCGGGTGCCCTGGGTGAACAAAGCAAAATACGTTGTTTAGGTTTGCTTGAATTAGGAAGCATATTATCGGCTGCCTATGTCTTTGAGCTCGCGCAGGTTTCCGTTTTCACATGCCTCTAATGCCAATGAAGGTTCAATTGAGAGCCGGGGAGTTCTCTTTGATGACCGGCCTTCATCTGCCGCATGTGAGACCGTTTTCTTTTGCGTAGCTGCTCGGGTGTAGGGTGCTCGTAGAGATTACTCGAGGAGATGCGGAAAATATAGTGGGTATGGCTTCAGACCAAGGCGTAGGCTTTCCACGCTGTGTAGATACTTCCTCACCTTCAATGATATGCACCGAATGCCTCAGTATGCACTTCGCGTCAAAGTACAGCTCACAAATGGAATCGGTGTCTTCTAAAGCGCCGATCGGTGCAGCGAAGATTGAGCTCCCACACCCGGTGCCTTTCTTCATCTTTAGGGACTCCGCAGAGCGAGAGCTTGGCCTGAAATCAGAATCTGCTGTATACGATTTTGCAACCACCTACACAACAGTAGTTCTTTCACCGAGGTGTGCTCATCCTTTCATCTTTCGAACACTCTGCCAAGTCACCTAGTTACCAGGCAAACTATAGACGTATGCGATGGCCGTCTGCGCGTATACGTCGTGCAGATGGCATCGTTTGATGGAAGCGAGGAACCTCAATTCGTGGCGAAGCAGTAATTTTATTGTATTGTTTTGTTTGGGCGCATACTAGGTACAAAAGTGCCGCCGTAACCACCTCCGCTAAGCGCGATTCCGCCGGGCCACCGAGGCACCGGCTTGGCCGTAACTTCAGAAGAAGGGAGCGGCAGCGTCGCCACAAATTTCAACGCTTGTTTGCTTCACTCTCGCCGCTTGTCATGGCGTCCGTTGGACCCACTCCCCCATTCTAGTACACTCTACTACAAGGCAGCCACAGCCCTCTCAAGTTGACGCGTACTTTGCACACGGATGGGGAAATAAGCATGTATAATTGAAAATGGATGATATCCTGCGTGACATAAATCTATTGCGAAACTTTCGCAGTCAAAATCCATGATTTAAAAACAATCTTTTGCTTTGTGACACATTTTACTGGAAACAAGTATCAGTAATCCTCCACTTTGCGAGTGTCGATCTAATCGGAAAGACCGAGAACCTTTCAAATGAAAACTATTCTCTAGCGAAAGCCAAGTTTCTTGAAGAAGTATGGCATCTTTATTAAGTTGAATAGACAGTCAAGATAAATCTGGTGAAGGTGAAAATATAGTGACAGTTCAGCTGCAGTACTTTCACCTGTCCTATGGTGTTCATCTCACAGCAGCGGCAACTGCCACTTTGCAATACTTCCTTCAATTATAGGAGATGGAGGGCTCTTCTTTGATTTTGGTTTCATAATTGTAGAAATTGAGGATCCCATGCGTTTGGGAGCTTGAGTCTCAAGTTCCATATATGTGACACTAACGGTATCTACATAAGAGGGCTCATCCTCGCCTGGTTGGACTATCGCAGTAGTGTCTGTGGAATGTTCTACAAATCTAGAAGGCGCCTCTACCTCAATTCTAGGCATTCGAGGTGTGGCGTTAGATACTGGGGACTGCATCGGTGTCTTAGTGGTCTGCATTATTTGCATCATCTGACTGGAAATGATTTGCGCTAAGCAATCATGTAGGCTTGATATCTATGTATCCATAGCTTTAGCGATTGCTTTTCTCACAACAAAGTCAATCGCTTCAAAGAGAGTAAGATCCATGCTTGGAGTGTTGCGCGCTGTAACACCAGAGAATGTGAACGCCCTGTCTTCAATAACTGCAATTGCATTTCTTCGGAAGCAGCGATGGTGGTCGATTATTTCAAGAATTTGTATTTCTTGAGTGTGAGATGAGCAGTTCGAATAGTCTGCTGGATGTGTGTTCCCCCACAGAGACAGCACTTTTGAGATTGTGCAGAGCATTCACTTGAAGAATGGCCATCTCCACAGGTGTGGCAACGCGAGCTCGACTTACATCCTCTTGCGGTGTTCCCGAATCTCCACCCGCCGTGGTTGCTCCGTGGCTATGGTGTTAGGCTGCTGAGCACGAGGTCGCGGGACCGAATCCCGGCCTCGGAGGCCGTATTTCGATGGGGGCGAAATGCGAAAACACCCGTTTACTAAGATTTAGGTGCACGTTAAAGAACCCCAGGTGGTCTAAATTTCAGGAGTCCTCCACTGCGGCGTGCCTCATAATCAGAAAGTGGTTTTGGCACGTAAAACCCCATAATTTAATTTTGTTCTCGAATCTCCAACAATTCTGACATTGAATTGTACGTGAGGAGAGTGGTTAAATACAGAACACAAGAGGCCACACCTTTATTTCTGATGGACATGATGTGCCCACAAACGCTGCAGTCACTGATTCCGTCTGAATGCTCTCATTATTTACCCGTCGATTGCAATGGTAAATTGCAATGACGCGTGCGGCGCCGGGCTTGCCCATGGTTTCAGTTGGATTTAATCGGGAGTCTACGCCCCGTGCGAGACCGTTCGGGCGCGCAAAGTGAGGCGGAATAAAGGCACACACCGGGGTGGAAGCGAATGAAGTGCATTTTAGTAGGTGTTCAACACAGGTCTGGTCGGCTGTGTCACAGCTGCTATGATTGGCTGTCGAGCCGTTCCACAGCTTATCACAACAAAAAAGTGTATAATAAAAAAAACATGTTTGTTATGAACAACAGCAGGTCATAATTTTTTTTATTGAAAGAAAGGTACGAGCGAAGCGCATGGCATGAAGTCGAGAGGCTATAGATGGCTAATATTCTGTTCAAAGGGCACCTACGGCGATGAGTATCACTTCGAATTTCCAGAACTGGCTAACGGGAGAAGGGGTGTAGGAGATTATTGCAGCTCTGTATAGTTTTCAGCCGATATATATATATCTATATAAGGCTAAAGTGCAGCGCAATATACACAAGGAACCACCGCACAAAAAACACACAGGGCGCTGACTTCCAACACTGCTCGAATTGGCGTCCTGTGGGTCTCGTTCGTGCGGTGGTACTTTATCGATAACGCGCTGCGGCTTACCTATACAGGGGTTTCAAAGTGAAACTACAAGTAGGTTTAATAAAAACGCAAACCTAGCTGTGCAAACTCTGCTTTTGCAGGTGGTTAGGCTCTTTGGCGAATACAGTTCTCGCGACAAGTGAGTCCACAAACACAAATTGAACAAATTACAAGGAGCCAACGAACACTGACACAAAGGACAACATAGGGGAACTTACTTTTGCTTAATAAACGAAATAAAGAAACAATAAAAAAACTGAAATGAGAGTGGACGAAAAAACAACTTGCCACAGAGGTGGGGAACAATCCCACAACCTTCGCATTTCGCGTGCGATGCTCTGCGAATTGAGCTACCATGGCACCGTTTCCCCATCCACTTTCTTGGGTATTTATGTTTCCTAGTATGTGTCCTAGTGGTTCTACTTGGAAACATAAATACCCAAGAAAGTGAATGGAGAAACGCCGCCGCGGTAGCTCAATTAGTAGAGCATCGCACGCGAAATGCCAAGGTTGTGGGATTGTTCCCCACCTGCGGCAAGTTGCTTTGTCATCCACTCTCAGTTCAGTTAATTTATCGTTTCTTTATTTGATTTATTAAGCACAAGTGATTTCCCCTTATGTTGTCCTTGATGTTAGTGTTTGTTCGCTTCTTGTGATATGACTAATAAAAATTGGGTCCCTCGGTTAACCCCCTTCCTTCTCGTTTATACATTGAACAAATAATTCGCAAATAATATACTTGTTTTGGCGTTTATGGCATGTATTTATGTTCAAACGTTAGGACAATGATATTAAAGACAACTTCAGTTTGATTATCCTAGAGCGCTTTTCTTTCGAAATAATCATGGCATGTTACACTCAATCAGCTACTTTCCTGTTAAGGGGCGTGGACAACACAGTATTAGGCCGTGAGGGTAATGGCAACCTGAGGACAAAAGAAACAGTCAGTTGTTGCCTGTTTTACCCGGCCGATAACAAGAGAACTGCTGTTTTTAGCGTCGCTCAGCTTGCAAACCATCTGCCACACGCAGTAACCTACATCGGTCACAATGGGCGCTTAATGTCACATCGAGATTCACGGCTCCATTCGGAGCCTTGAAACAAACGCAACAATCAAAAAGAGGAAAGTTCAAATGCAAGAACTGTGGTCATTGCCTATTTGCACCAAGTGTCTAATCCTATACAAACAGTAGAGCATAAAGCAGGCATTAAAGTAACTTTTCACAAAACTTTCTCCTGTATGTGCCAAAAAGTGAATAGAGAAGACACGTAGCCCCGCACCTGTGACAAGAAACACACAAAAAAGCAGGTTGATTGCTGTCACAATGTAGAATACACAACACGCCTCTCGCACGGTCATTGCTACATTTGCCAAACTGGCCGTTGAATCAATCACCATCTCAGAGAGCGTTCAAATTTTATAAATGGATGCGTTGGCAGCCACCTAGCCGTGCCTAGCTCCCGGTGTGATAGTCTGGCATTGTTTCACAAATGCAAAATATTAAGATGCTACGGTGGCAGCGTACACGTGAGACGTATGAAGCCTTTTGCATGGGGAAAAAAGGCAATATGTGCGTAAGTCGGCCTTCAGTATTGGCTCTCACGAAGGAACTCACATATTTTGCACGTGGATGACGGCGACCATTTAGTTGTGCTGCTTCACATCATACATTGTCGCTATCTTCTTGACAACGTATTGCTATTATATGTTCTTCCCTCCGTCCTGCCTATTCAAGCCCCTGTATATATTTATGTCCGCGCAATAAAATATTGGTTTAAAATCAGCGTTTCGTCTCAGTCACGTCCCGTTGTTCAGCACTGTTGCTGAGTTTTTCAGGAGAAGCTGAAGAATACGCAACCAGCCTCACCAATACGAATTGGCACAACCTCTGCGACCACCTTAATGGCACACTAAGCACTTCCAGGGTGGCAGGTCTTGTTGAGAAACTTAATCAGAGGAAAAAATTGAACGTCGTACAGGTCTATGCGCCTACTTCCAGTCGTGATGACCAGGAAGTCGAAAGTTTCTATGAAGATGTGGAATCGGCGATGGTTAAAGTCACAACATAATATACTATACTGATGGGCGACTTCAATGCCAGGGTAGGCACGAGGCAGGCTGGAGACAAGTCAGTGGGGAAATACAGCATAAGTTCTACGAATAGCTGGGGAGAGTTATTAGTAGAGTTTGCAGAACGGAATAATATGTGGATAATGAATACTTTCTTCCGCAAGCGGGTTAGCCGAAAGTGGACGTGGAGGAGCCCGAATGGTGAGACTAGAAATGAAATCGACTTTATACTCTGCGCGAACCCTGGCATCATACAAGATGTAGACGTGCTCGGCAAGGTGCGCTGCAGTGACCATAGGATGGTAAGCTGTCGAATTAGCCTAGACTTGAGGACGGAACGGAAGAAACTGGTACATAAAAAGCTGATCAATGAGTTAGAGGCAAGAGAGAAAATAGAGGTATTCCTGATCAAGCTACAGAACAGGTATTCGGCTTTAACTCAGGAAGAGGGCCTTAGTGTTGAAGCAATGAACGACAATTTTATGGGCATCATTAAGGAGTGTGCAGTAGCAGCCGGTGGTACGTTCGTTAGACAGGAAAATGGTAAGCTATCGCTGGACACGAAAGATTTGATCAAGAAACGCCAATGTATGAAAGCCTCTAACCCTACAGCTAAAACATAACTGGCAGAACTATCCAAGTTAATCAACAAGAGTAGGATAGCTGACATAAGGTAGTATAATATGGATAGAATTTAGCATGCTCTTAAGAACGGAGGAAGACTAACACAGTGTAGAAGAAACTAGGAATAGGCAAGAATCCCATGTGTGCGTTAAGAGACACAGCCGGCATTGTCATTGCTAATATGGATAAGATAGTTCAAGTGGCTGAGGAGTTCTATAGAGATTTGTACAGTACCATTAACACCCACGATGATACTAGAAGAGGGAATAGTGCAGAGCAATTTGAAATGCGAGAAGTAACGCCGGAAGTAGCAAACAAAACCTTGGCAGCTATGCAAAGGGGGAAGGCATCTGGGGAGGATCAGGTAACAGAAGATTTGCTGAAGGATGGTGGGCAGATTGTTCTACAAAACTGGCCACCCTCTTTACGCAATCCCTCATGAACTCGAGCACACCGGAATCTTGGAAGAACGCAAACATAATCTTAATCCTTAAGAAAGGGACGCCAAAGACTTGAAAAATTATAGACCGATCGGCTTACTGGGTGTTTCCTACAAAATATTTACTCAGGTAATCGCAAATAGAATCAGGAACACCTTAGATTTCTGTCAACCAAAGGAGCATGCAGGATTTTATAGAGGCTACTCAACAATAGTACATATTCACCCTATCAATCAGGTGATAGAGAAATGTGTCCAATATAATCAACGCTTATATGTAGCTTTCATTGATTAGGAGAATGTCTTTGATTCAGTCGAAACCTGAGCAGTCATGCAGGCCTTACGGAATCAGGGTGTAGACGAGCCGTATGTAAAAATAGTGAACGATATATATAGTGGCTCTACAGCCACCGTACTCCTCCTTAAAGAAAGCAACAAATCCCAATAAAGAAGGGCGTCAGGTGGGGAGCTTCCATCTCTCCAATAATATTTGCAGCGTAGAGACATTCAGACAGCGTAGAGACATTCAGAGACAAGGATTGGGAAGGATTGTGGATAAGAGTTAATGGAGAATACCTTAGCAACTTGCGATTCGCTAATGATATTGCCTTGCTTAGTTACTCAAGGGGCACATTGAAATGCATGCTCACTGGCCTGGACAGGCAAAGCAGAAGGGAGGTTCTAAAGATTAATCTGCAGAAAACTAAAATAATGTTTAACAGTCTCGGAAGAGAACAGCAGTTTGATAGGTAGCGAGGCACTGGAAGTGGTAAGGGAATACATCTACATAGGGCTGGTAGTGACCCCAAATCTGGATCATGAGACTGAAATAATGAGAAGAATAAGAACGGGCTGGGGTGCGTTTGGCAGACATTCTCAAATCATGAACAGCAGGTTGTCATTATCCCTCAAAAAAGTGTATAACTACTGTGCCTTACCAGTACTCACCTACGGGGCAGAAACCAGGACGCTTACGAAAAGGCTTCTACTTAAATTGAGGACGACGCGACGAGCTATGGAAAAAAAAAATGATGGTTGTAACGTTAAGGGATAAGGATAGAACAGATTGGTTGAGAGAACAAACGCGAGTTAATGACATCTTAGTAGAAATTACGAAAACGAAATGGGCATGGACAGTGCATGTAATGAGCAGGGAAGATAATCGATGGTAATAAAGGGTTACGCACTGAATTCGAAGAGAAGGGAAGCGTCGCAGGGGGTGGCAGAAACTTAGGTGGAGGGATCAGATTAAGAAGTTTGCAGAGACAACATGGCCACAATGAGCACATGACCGGGGTGGTTGGAAAATTATGTTAGAGACCTTTGCCCTGCAGTGGCGTAGCCAGCCTGATGATGATTATGATTATGATGATGATGATGATGAAGTAATTCCTAAAGGTGGTCGCTCTTCAGACCACTATTCAACCAAACGCACACAAAAACGCACACAACCAA
The DNA here is from genome assembly GCF_023375885.2 of Dermacentor andersoni. Lineage (NCBI taxonomy): Eukaryota > Metazoa > Arthropoda > Arachnida > Ixodida > Ixodidae > Dermacentor > Dermacentor andersoni. The sequence continues at coordinate 199,089,265 of NC_092816.1, read as the reverse complement.
CACCATACGCCCTATCATCCACAAAGAACAAATACATGATGATGCTCTCCACCAAACAGTGCAACAGAAATACATTGCTACTTGTTACCTACCGGAGTACAAAGACTATCCACACGAGCAATAAACGCAATCGGACGGCGATGTTACAGAGACAGAAGTGAGGGCAGCCCTACGCTGCATCACATGTAACACGGCGTCCGGAGCAGACTCTCACTATGCACTGGTACGCAACTTCGACGATCAGGCTATACGGGAACTCACTACATACTACAACGACAATTAGAAAAACGGAACGCTTCCACAGTAATCGCGACACGCCGGTATTACCTTAATTCCGAAATTCGGGAAACCGCTGTCCCTCGAAAATCTCAGACCCATTTCCCTGACTTTGTGTATTGACAAACTCTTCGAGCACGTAGTTATAATGCGCCTACAGCCAGGCCTTGAAGCGAACCAATTCTTCCCCAATACATTGTTCGGCTATAGACCAGGTCTGTCTGCGCGGAACATAGTCCTTTAACATAAAGAGGATGTTGTCAATAGTCCGAGTAAAGCTCAAACATGAGCCATTCTGGCGTTGGGCCTCAAGGGGGCCTTCGATAACGTCTCGCATGACCTAATTATAAACAATCCTGCACCCTCCTGATACGGAAAAAGCATCTATGATTATGTCCGAGCCTTTTTATCTGTGCGCACAGCCACCATCGGCCTAGGTGATATTCGGTTGGATATCATAAAGCTTTCCGGCAAAGAGAGTCCACAGGGTTCTGTTCTCACGCCCATCCTGTTCAACGTGGCGATGGCAGAGCTACCACTGCTCCTCGACAAACTTCCGAACGTACAGCAGGCCCTGTACACCGATGATGTTACAATCTGGGTCACCACAGGGTCAGACGACGCCATTCAAGACGCACTACAGGAAGCAGTAAATATAGTACAAGAATACGCATGAGCGGGAGGACTCACCTTCGCAGTTGAGATGTCGGAGCTCCTGCTTGTATTGAAAAAACGCAATGAGGCCGATATTCCACCAGCCATCACATTGCATCTGAATGGCCACGTTATTCCAGGAGTAGACAGACTACGTGTAGTAGGCCTTCACATACAACACAACGGGAAGGCCACACATACCCTACACATGCTCCGCCAACAACTCACCCAAGTAACGCACATGATAGAGAGCATTACAAACCGCCGACAAGGAGTAAAAAAAATAAAGATGCACTTCGAATTGGGCAAGCCCTCATAATTAGCCGATTAACATACCACCTCCCCTATCATAATCTGACTCAGACCGAGATGCACCAGATAAACACACCACCTTAGTACGGAACTAAAGGCAGCGCTGGAACTACCCTAACATGCGTCTACGCAGCTCCGACTTTGACTCGGGGTGCACAACACCATCTGCGAACTAGTCGAAAGTCATTTTAACAGCGAATTGCGGCGTCTGCAACGAACAATGCAAGAGTGTCACATTCTATTCCGGCTAGGATACCAAAAACCAAGAAAACCGCAACAGGAAAACCGCACACATCTTGCGCTTAAAATTCGAAAGAAAATAAACGTGGCCCCAGTTTTCTGGAATATAAACCCTGACCGTCATAAAGGCCGAAGAAAGGCAAGAGAACAAGCCCTGGCTCGGCTTTTTGGCAATGACACATCGTACAAACCGCCCCTATACACCGACATGGCCCACTAACCATAGAAACGTGCCCTATGTCTAGTCGTACTAGATTGTACAGATATTCTGAGGGCTTCGGCCACGCTCAACACTGTATAGTGGCACGGCTGAAGAGGCTGATATCGCCCTAGTCATCGTACACGCTTCAACCATGCCGACACCGGTTGGACCCATAACAGTGGTCACTGATTGACAAAACGTCTGCAGGACTTTGGCACAAGGGATCGTGACAGCGTACACACACCGCATGCTTACATCCTTACGCCCCACAGCGTCACACAGGGTAGGTATCGTCTAGACACCTGGACACGACTCTCTTCATGGTAATGAACGCGATCATGCGGTAGCCTGAGCGCTAGCTAACCACGCGCCATTGGAAGAGCTGTCCAACCCAGACGACGCACCGACAGATCCACTAAACTACACTGGAAATCTACAATATTACAGAGATTGCAGGAGACACTTGCCTCCACCACATAATTCCCTTAACCGAGAAGATGCCGTCGCGTGGCGACAGCTTCAAACTAATTCACTTCCCTGCCTATTTTATCTTCACCTCTTCCACCCCAAACAATATCCCTCCTACTGTCCCTATCAAGGAGCAAAACCCACAGTATATCATTGCACCTGGCAGTGCTGGGAGACTGCGCTGACCAGCCCAGAGCCCAACAGCCACGACGGCTGATCCGGCGCGCACGCGGGGTGGCGCGAGCCAATGGGGCCCTGCACTAAGGGCTCCACCCTAGGAGGAAGTAAACCCATCTTATCTCAAATAAATGTTCTCTCTCTCTTTCTCTTTCAGCACTGTTAGTCGTTTTGTTTTGATATGCTCCTCAAGGAAACGAGACATCTAATGAGAGGCCACAAGATTGTATTGATGGGCGATTTAGAGGCACCCCATACGGCTTGAGGATATCAAACCACTGGGAAAGGTGTGCATGTGCACGACATAGCACAGCAGTACCACCTGACATTGTACAATGATCCGCACATGCCCCCGCGAATGGGCAACCGTGTCTCTCGTGACACCAACCCTCATCTGATCTTTATCAATAGGGCGTAGGGGACCAGAGTTGAGGAGGACATGGGTAGCGATCATCATATTATACAGTTTCAAGTAGTGCACCATAAGGCACAGATTGGAACCACGAACGCCAAAATCACACACTGCGGTGATTTCAGGGAATTTGACGAAACCGGCGAAATTGAAGACATTGAAACTTGGCTCTACATCGTCGTCAAGGAAGCCGAAATGCACACCAAGAACATTAATTTGACAATGGACACACCAACAGTCAACCAACACCTCCTTCGCCTAGGGAAGCCATAAGAGGGCATGTCAAACGGTGGAAGAAGATGAAACACAACCGGAAACCTAAGCAACGTATCGCCCGTGTTACTCAATTTGCCGAGGAGTGCGCTGAGAAGCTTAGCAGGCAACGTGCGGCCTACTTGAAGGCACGCTAAGCACAGGAAAGACGACACATTCTCAAGTCGCTTCTACCAACGATTTAAACAAAGACACAACAGAGGCATAGGCACAAACAATCAAACGTTACTTTCCTTCAACCTCTTCCTAACCATATATGAGGCCTCCTTACAGCGAAGTACCGATAGAGGAGAATACACTGAAAGCTTCCTTCACCTATCCTCACGTAAGGAGCGGTTGCCGTACGCTTGGGTTCGAGATCATCTGTCATAATCTTTATAGGAGAGCCTTTACTCAATAAAAAGGAAGTTGGATGGTCACATAAACTTTAAATTGAATTGCTAAGATACAGGCGCGTGGATGCTTTCTTCCAGTTTTGCTTACTCAACGCGAGAAACGACCGCAAAATCGAAGGCAAAATTGATATGCTCATCAACACTAGCACGCCGGCGTTGTGAGACGCCACTCATGCCGAACGCGCAACTGATACAAACGCTGACTCCTGGCATCGTGCTCGCGCTTAATCGCAGGCGGGCGACAGCGCGCATGCGCAAGTAAATATGATGTGCGCCCGCACGAAGTTGAAGCACTCGTTCAGGGCGAGGCGCAGCGTAAGGATGCATGAAGGTAGCTAGGGAGCAACGTTGCGCTGAGGAGGCACCGAGGAAGCCTTCATCGAGGACCCCTCAGTACTGAAGCTTTAGGAGTGACATAAGGGGGCCTCACAGCAATGCAGACTTCTTTACTGAGGCAAGGAGGACTTCATTGTTTGGGGCCGTAGCCTTGCAAAGTTACTCTTCTATTACCAAGAAACAGAGCAGCAAATATTGGAAGAAATAAAAAGTAACCTCATGGGAGGATAAACTCCGAGCAAGCGTAAGCCGAAGCCATAAACGCACACCCATTCAATAATTGGACAGACCTTTTCTCATGCAGGGATCGAGGTGGCACTGGCAAAGCTAACTCGACACACCTCGCTCGAAATGGACAAGGTAACCGACAAAGTACCCTGAAATCTCAAAAAAGATTGAGCAAACAATCTACTAAATTTATGAACGACTGCTGAAACAGTGGCGAAAACCCCGAGCATGGAAACACGTCGAAATCTCCAGTGTCACATAGCCCAATGAACCCAATCTCCGCCCCCTTTCCCTGACATCGTGGTGCAGGAAAGCTGAAAGAACACGGGGTGCACGATCGCCTCACTCATCACCTCGAAGGCAATGACTTTATGTCAAACACAATGCTCGGGTCCAGGCAACTTCTTTCCATGGAAGATAGGCTACTACAACTGAAAGAAGGCCTAATAAACTACCTCGGAAAATGCCACAAGTACTCCCTTCTAGCAATCGATGTCAAGAGCGCTTTTGAAAACGTGGCGCACGAGGCGGTAGTCCGCTACCACCAGGCAACCAGCTCTGGTGAGCATGTACAAAACTTCTTCTCGGGCAGAACGGCCATCATTGGGGTTCGATAAACTTCGATATGGCGAACAAAGGAACGCCTCAGGGGTTGGTAATCTCGCGTTTGCTTTTAAACACCACAATTATGCAGTTGTCTAAAGAGCTAAACGGAGTAGAGAGAGACAGAAAAAAAAAACCATTTATTTGTCATGAGATTGGGCGACTTCCTCGCAGGGTGGAGCCCTTAGTTCAGGGCCCCATTTGCTCGCGCCACTCCGCGTGCCCGCCGGATCAGCCCTCGCTGCTCTTGCGGGTCTGAGCTGTTCAGCGCAGGCTCCCAGGAGGAAGGTGAACGTGAAGGAATAGGGGAGTAGCCCGGAGGGTGTGGGCACTCCCAGGTGCAATGATATACTGTGGGCTTTGCAATAGAAAGGCTCGCCTTTTCTGCAGACGATATAACAAATGTACCAAAGCACCAATTATTGGCCAACAACATAATGCACTACAGGAGGCAGTAAATTTTGTTCACCTTAAACACATACCAGCTACAATGTGTACGCTAAAAGTGAGGACTGCTGGTGTTCAAAGCGAGAGCTCGAGGCAGACGACCAGCCTATAGATAACCGCACCCGAGCACAACACTTAAAGGAATCAAAATGCCAAGAGTGGAGTCATTGCCAATACTTGGCGTTGTCATACATAAAGGTATGTTGGGGCCGCGACCCTCTCCAAATTTCGGACATCGTTGACCCAAGTGTTGCACCTTAGGGATTTACAAACGAAAGACAGGGCGTCAAAGAAGAAGAAACGCAGCGTATCGCAAAGGCGCTCATACGAGTCCACCCGGGTTTGGCACCCCCTATCTGTTCCTTGAGGAGTGTAGAAATCGAAAAACAGCGTCATGAATAAAGTTAAACTAAATTATGAGGTTTTACGTGCCATAACCACTTTCTGATTATGAGGTACGCCATAGTGGAGGACTCCGGAAATTTCGATCACCTGGAGCCCTTTAACGTGCACCGAAATCCAAGTACACGGGTGTTTTCGCATTTCGCCCCCATCGATATGCTGCCGCCATGGCCGGGATTCGATCTCGCGAGCTCGTGCTGAGCATGCGAACACCATTGCCACTAAACAACCACGGCGGGTAAGCGTCATGGTTAGAAAAGCTACCAAGACTACATGGGGAATTCCTGAAAAAGCATTTACGGTGTGATTCCTCCGACTCGGCAATCAACGTATGTGGGGAAAACTCGAAGAAGCACACAAAACAAGCCAGACTGAAAACTAATTGAATCCCACCGGAAGAAGCGTGCTCGTTCAGCTCCGTTATGATGTGGACATAAAATCGGTCGAAATCGGTCGAATAACCAAGACTCCCAAGGCCCATGGAAGACTCAATCTCTGTGGCAGTTGTACCACTCAATACGCATACACACTTTCATGTGGAATGAAGACGGGCATGAGAAAGAACGCTCCACAAGAAATTCTCTGCAGACCCTAATACTAGATATACGGATGCGGCTTTCGAAATAATTTCAATTAATACTGAAGGCTAAGATAAAGCTGTGACCATGATAGTCGCAAGAGATTCGGATACGGCCGAAGAGGTGGCGATAGTACTGGTGACCATCTCCGCATGCACCAAAAATGCCTTAATACGGAGCGATTCGCCATCCGCGTGTCGTAATTTCTAAAAAGGTACGATATGCACCAATGCTTTGGAAATTCTACAAGAAATATCGAAACGCTCCAAAGTTCTGAATTCCTACGTCGCCTAGACCCCTTGGCACGAGTCAAAGGCGGGAAACGAAGCCGCACACGCCGCAGCTAGAGATCATACCAGCCGGGCTTGCCGGCCAGAGGGTTTCCGAAAGGCGACGAGATCCATGGGTATTAAAAAAAAATAAACGAATATCCTACAGGATTACAAATTTGAAAGAAGGGTATACCCCTTACCACAACCCACTCTAACCAGAAAAGAGACTGCTGCGCTGCGGCGTCTCGGAACAAACTGCTTTGTACACCGCCTTATAATGCTTTGAATGAAACCAACGCGATTATCATACCTTTGCCTGACCTACCGGCTGCCGGACACCTTTAATCACATGGTGATGGGGTGTCCAAATCTTGCTGACCACGACAATCAAGAAGCTCAATTAAGAAGAATCGAAAACAGAGGAAGAAATGAAGACCGCTAAGCCTCATTGGACGCCATGCTCGCTGCCCCAAACTTGGAGGACTAGCGCAATCTGGTCAACCAGGCCTGGGAATCAGCAAAGTCCAATGGCTAGCTCGACTGAGGAGGCCGCACGCCTTGGGCCATGAAAGAACTCTTTCTCGTTGATTCGAATTACTAAACGTTTGTTCTCTCTCTTTCTCTCTCTCTCTCGATTTTGCGGGCGGCACGCAATGCTTCTCTGTTTCGCCTTTCCCCAGCTTTATGTGGCTTCTAGGATCTTTCGCCCCTACCCCGACTTATTTTATTAGCTTTAAGCAATACGGAAATGTTTACTACACATAAAGCTGAAGCGACAAAAATATTCGTTCAGGACAAACTGAAGCTTGACGCATACGTCACGAACAAAAATTAGAGCGGTTTCTGCTTACAAATAAATAGCCCATACTTTACCGGAAATAAAAAGTGCGGCTTTTACGAAGGCGTGGCATCCAAAAAGTTCTTATTTGACCATCAGCGTTTGTCACTCGAATTTTAGGCTTATCTCTTTATGTCGGTCTCTTTTGCTAACTCTGGTGTAATTAGGTCATGTTTCCCCGCTTCAAACTCAAATTTGATTTTACTGATCTACATTACCGATTCAATTTAATAAATTCACTCAATTGGCCCTTTCAACTCTATAATAAACTACTTCCACGAATAATAAAAAATAAATCTAAACCGAAGATGTGATCCCAAAACCGAGCGTCAAGGACACTGTTTCCAAAGAGACCTGTCCAGAAAAAGAAATATCAACTGTGCACTGAGCCTATATGCACGTGAATAAGTGAGCAAGCGCATTACGTCCATCATAAAAAACAACACATATACGACAAAACTGCCGAGCTAGGGCAGCTGCAAATGCTGATCAGATTTGAAGTGTTTTCAAGCTCAGTGAGACTCATAGTGCCATTTAATTAGGAACATGGAAAATTGGCCATTAACCTAGATTTCCTCCTGTGTAGTCTTCAAAGAATATATTTTGCTGAAGGCGCGTCAGCCGGTTGTTCTTCGCTTACTTGTTGCTAACCCAGTTTTATTCAACAGTGCTGCCTTCACGCTACAGTTGTCAGGTCTCGAGCGAATTGAGATGTGCATGACTGCCAGATCCGTGTTGGTTCGGCTTTTTCTTAGAGGACTACCAAGGACGGAATATTGAGGGGAACCAGGGTGCTTGATCTACGTTAGTGCTGATGTTACCCCAGATGACTGTGCGCGTTTATTTTCTTGCGAAGGCATGTGCGTTTAAGAACTATAGCGTAAGGGTGGCCTAGATGGTATATGTAGAAGTTACAAAAGTGGGAAGAACGGTACATATATGTAAGAAGCACAAACGACAAGGCGTAAACGTTGAACGAATGTGCACGAATTCGAAGATTTTATTCATATATATACATATATATATATATATATATATATATATATATATATATATATATATTGAAAACATGTAGTAACAAATGAAAAACGCAGTCCTGCTGAGCCACCTCTGACAAAAAGTGCTAACATGACAAAGGGTTCAAAAAGTGGAGAGAGTGGAGTAAAGAGGAACTCATGGTGCTAGAACTTTAATTTCGACAGAGATACTTGTATTCTGCAGGGCAAGACTGCTTTTACTTGCAATTCTAATTACCTCGTTCCCCCTCGCCCAGGAGGCGAGGAACATAAATGGGTATGAAATAATAAGGTGAAAGTAAGGGAGCCAAAAGTCTGGATGATAGGAGATTAGTTACGATGGTGAGGAAGGGCGGAGTGCACTACAGGTTATTGTGCAGGCGCTTGTACCTGGTATACTAACCAAGAAGAGCTCTTCCTTTCGTGAAGCGTTCTACCTCGACGTGCAGCAAACATTCACGAACGATTAACAACGTGAACGAACCCTACGGGCCATTCAATCACGCATACAAAGGCCGAACGAAATTGTTGCAACGTACGCTGAGCACATCAAGTGCATTTTTAGTCAAGCGTCCGCGAATGTGGCGGAAGATAAAAAGTTGCGCCACTTAAGGAGTTAAAAGGCGGTCTCTTTCAAGCCTCGTTGGAAGTACTTCAAATACTGTGCTGTGCTAAGCCTCGACAGTAGAAAAAATGCTGCAGAAGCGGTCAGCTATGCATGACACGCAATTAACTGCCGTTTGAATAATTTTTCAGAATGGAGCTGTGGTCGGATGGTCGGACTCGGTATTCAAATATTCTACCGTTTTGCCATGTGTGTCAATCCCCAGTGGTAAAGTACTATGCCTTTTGATAAGACCAACAACCTGACAGTCGCTGGACACATACTTAAGGCAAGCAGTTAAGTCACGTGGTCATCTGTGGAGGTTGGATGGTGTACACGAACCACTCCTTGCCATTCGTTAGCCATGCCTTGAATTACCAACGGAAGTATTGCAGATTGAGCCCGGCAGATCAGGGACGGCAAGGTAGAGTAATCGTCTCTTCTCGAAGCAGTAATTCATTACTGTCCTTTCTCTGTGTCTGAAAGGTATTTCCTCGTCCCATCTGTCAACCGGATTTCGCTCAAAAGTGGTAACTATCTTTCCATTTGTCCCATGGATCACGGAATTGGCTTACGATTCTCATGTCCCACTATTTTCCAGCATTGCCAGATAATAAATGGCGCATTTACAAACTTTGTCGTCCAGCGACCTCCAGTGGTTTCGCGCACATGCGTATTCATAAAATCTGAGCCACAAGTTGGTTAATCTCTTCTCACTGTGGTTTCTGTGTTTTTAATTAGTCGCAAATTCCTTCTAGAATCAGTCCCTGTTGCTCATACTGCGTCGCGTGCTGGTGCAGCAGCGCTGGCAACAAAGCGTTATTCGTGTGCTCAGTCTCGTTCTTGGAATATATCTTTGAATGTATTCCGCAAACATAGTCTCAGAATAGGAAATAAAAGCTGTAGCTGTATTTCCGTCGTCATCAACTGTTCTTAAATAGGCACATGCTCCATAAGTCTTCAGGCTGGCGTCTACGAATAAATGCAGCGCTGCCTTCTCGACCGCAATATGTATAAAACTAACGAGACGCGAAGAAACCAGACAAAGAGCTGCTCATTGTTCCAACTTCTTCTTTTTCAGTGCCCACCCGCCCCGTTTATTTGTCTTTTTCTACATACTCCCGCCCCCAGTAGCGTTGTCCAAGCTTGTACAATTTCAGCACAGATCTTCTTATAAGCTTGCCATCTTGCGCTTTCACACGGCAGGCTAGGATTATTCCACCTTGACCAGGGAAGACGTCCACGACTCGTCCCAGTAGCCAAATGCATCTAGAGTTGTTAGGTTCCTCGATGAGTACATCATCTACTAGTAGACTGCTACTATGATACGATGGGTAGGGGTGAAGTGCCCGCAGCTCGAAGAGGTACTCTTTCTTCCATCGGATTCACAGGAGGTGCACGAGCTTCTGGTGGTATCGCCACTTCTTGCTGAGGTCACGTCGCGTAGCCTGTGCACTTCGAGCTTCGTCGTCACTGTTGGTTCGCTCTGGAGAGGCAAGAAATGAGCTCGCGGCCAGAAAATAAGCAGGAGCTAGTGGAGAGGGCTCTCAAGCGTCCGTATACGTATAGGTTAGTAGTCTTGAATTGATAACCGCCTCTACCTCCAGCAGTACACTTTCAGTTTTTTTCGCTGTTGAGCTTGCTCTTTCCCAGCACTTTGCCTAAAGATGACTTGACTAATCGGATAAGTCTCTCGCACCAGCCGCCCCACCAAGGCGCACCTGTAATAATAAATTTCCATTCTATGCGATGCTTCAAGACCAAAGATGCAAATGGCGAGCTCTTCATGGTGTTCCAAATGTCCCATGGGTCTCGCGATGCTCTCTTAAATGCGAGAGCATTATCGGAGTACAGTGTTGCGGGCACTCCTGTACGAGCCAAAAACCTACGTAACGCTAGTAAAAAGGAGCTTGTAGAGATTCCACTCGTCAATTGAAGGTGTACAGTTCTCGTGGTCGCACATGTGAACAACAGAATATAAGCCTTGCATGTAACTCCATCAGTCTCATGTTGCTTTACATACAGTGGGCCTGCAAAGTCTAATCCCACAACTTCAAACGGCCGCGATGTGAGAAGCCTGTCTTCAGTCACTGGCGCTAATTGCACCTTTACAGGTTTGCCGTTGTATTTTTGGCAGGGAAAGCAAGCATTGATGATTCGTTTAACTTCTTGTCGAGCACGTATAACGCAGTAACGCTGTCGAATCTGTATCATAGAGCTTGCCACACCGCCATGTAAAACTCTGCAGTGAGCCTTAGTAACTACTAAGGCCGTGAAGGGATGCCTTTGCGGTAGAATAACCGGGTGCTTTTCGTCATACGTAGCGTTGATTCTTTCAAGTCGTCCGCCAAGTCGAAGGTGCCCGCTGTGACCAAGGCAAGGGTGGAGATCGCGCAGTACGGAGTGTTTCTGGACAGTGTCTCTAAGCCGAAGGTGTTCAATGTCATTCGTGAATACTTCAAGCATTTCAGCCTTGTTTAGCTCCTCTGTCAAAATAGTTCTACCGAGCGACGTTTGAATACGACGGCATCAACCCACAAATCGAAATACCCAGGCGGTGACGCGCAGGAGCTTCTGTATGTTGCCAAACTTCCTTAATTCAATCAGGGTGTCCACTATTCTCGGCGCTTGAAGAAGTACATGTGGCGTGTCACACTCTGACTCTTCGTAGATCGGTGTGGTCGTGTGCGAGTCTGTAGGCCAGGTTGGTCTTGGCTGGGATAACAATTCAGATCCCCTCCACCAGCTGCGACATGTACGTAGAATCCTTTAACATACGCCCCTATATAATAAATCTGACAGGTTGTCTTCTCCTGGGCAGTAACGCCACAGCAGTGGGTCAGCAAATGCTGCGATTTCAGTCACTCTGTGCTTTACAAACTGACCCAACTTGTTACGGTCACCCCGGATCCAGCTCAGTGTGATTGTTGAGTCTGTCCACATGACGCAGGGAAAATGCGTTGAATTCCACGATGAGCGGATGTATTTTAATAATTTGGCTCCTACTACCGCAGCCATAAGCTCGAGCTTTGACAGTGTTAAAATCTTGGTAGGTGCTACTCGAAACTTCGCTACTATTAGTGATGTAGCTGTATTTCCACCGTCGTCAACTGTTCTCAAATAAGCCCATGCTCCATAAGCGTTCAGGCTGGGGTCGACGAATATTTGCAGCTCTGCCTTCTCGACCGCTCCATATAGCCCATCTCCCACGCAGCGCCGAATCTTGAAGCCAAGCTGGATTACGTCTGCGCATCACGCTGTTCATGTCGTCTTGATCTCCTCTGGTAACTGGTCATCCTAAGACTGGCCTAAAACACACAAGCGTTTAAACAGAAGCTTTGCAGTGATGGCGAAGGGCGAGAGAATACCAAGAGGATCGAAAATTCGGAAAGGAGCCTTGAGAAGTGTACGCTGTGTGTCCGGCTGAGCTGAGGCTAAGTATTGGGCTACAGATTTGGAAGAAAATTTGAAGTAATCAGTTTCGGTATCCCATTGCATTCCCAAAACTGCAGTTGAATCCTTTGACGCAGCTTGCACTTGCTCCTCCTGGTTGTCGAAAATGTTCTGTAGTTGCTGGTTATTGATCTTCCATTTTCTGAGACTCATGCCTGCATCTCGCATAATTACATTCGATCGCTCATAGATGGTCAGACCATCTTCGAATGTCTCTGCACCCACCAGTACATCGTCTACATAAAAGGACTCCTTCAAAATAGAAGCCAGCGCTTTGTCCTCACAAGCGCTGTCCAAGTGGTGATGAATAGTCGCCATGAGCAAGAAAGGGCTTGATGTTGATCCAAAGTGTAACCGGGTCATGCACCATTCGACAATTATAATGTTTTGGGTGGCGGGAATGGCATCAAACCAGAGAAACCCGAATGCATCTCGGTCGGTCTGCTGTATCTCAATTTGTAAGAATGCCTTCTCGATATCCGAGTTGATGGCGACCGGAAACCATCGAAAGCGAAGCAGTACTTGTAGTAACGCTGGGTTGAGGTTCACCCCTTTATCCAGGCAGTCGTTGAGTGATGGAAAGCCTTGAGCTTGTGACGATGCGTCGAACACTACCCGGAGCTTGGTGGCCGGCGATTTCTCTCGCATAACTTCCCGATGTGGCATATAATAGGTTGCCCGATCAATAGGAACACTCTTAGGTACTATTGCAGCGTGTCCTAGCTCCAGGTATTTTCGGATGGTTGCGTTGCATCGCATCATTAAACCTTCATTCATTCATAGCCTATCTGCCAGGTTTTGTAGACAAGCGCGCACGCTTATCACGGTTGCTTCCAAGTAGCTGTTTGTGATCTTCTTTCCAAGGCAGCGCCATGGTGTATCTGCCATTTTTCTTGAGAATTGTTGCTCGGAGCCGTGCAATGGACTCAGGAGAAGGAGGTTTGCCAGAAGCTGTGATGTCTATTGCTTCGAGCTGCCAGAACGACTGTAGAATCTGCGACGTTGTGTCATCGTCAGTAATCGTTTCCACTCGCAGAACGCAGACCATAACATTAGCGTCGCAGTCAAGAAAGGCTATTGGGCGACTCGGTCCTTGCAGTGTCCATCCGAATGCCGTGTTTATTGCGACCATTCTTGGTATTCTACGCTCCTTGCAACTTATCTCGTCATGATTTCCCAAAGATGGTCACCTCCAATCAAGAAGTTGAGGCCGTTCTCAGTTTGCTCTTCAAGAAAATTCTTGTTGTGAGCAACGAATTTGCCCTCACATCGCAGCTTTCGAATGAAGTTGCTATCAGCTGTCGGCACACCAATGTCGTGACAGCTAAGTGGAACTATAATTGCTTGAATAATATGGATGTCGGAACAGTGCTTAGTATGCAGTGGTAATCTTCCCATCACCACCTCTAACGAGAAACTGGACGCCCTCGGCCTTCATAACACTATAGACGAGCTCATTGAAGTGCAGCGTATTAGCCAATACGAACAACTCGCGAATTCCACCACGGACAGGCACATTCTAGGCACCCTAGGCATAACCTACACCACCCAATTCGGACCAAAAGTACCCATCCCTCCAAAAATTCGTGCTCAGATAGTTATCCCGCCCATACCTCGCAATATGCACCCTGAACACAATCCGGAGTGACGTACAGAAAGAACTAAACAACTACAAAAGCGCTACGACCAAGCCGCTGACGTGACCTACGTGGACGCAGCAGAATACCCCAACCAAAATGCCATGGCGGTCGTCGCAGTCGCGGGTTCGCAGTACCGCCTCGCCGCGGCCGCATCAATATTCAACACGCGACCCGAAGTAGGACAAGAAACGGCCATCGCTTTGGCCTACGCGGCTACCAATGCACAATGCATCATCAGCGATTCAAAAACAGCCATTCGTAACTACACAAGAGGACTGATAGCACCCCAAGCGCTGAAGATTCTCTCTGGCACTCCTCCCTCAAGGCAACGCTGCGTGCAGATCATCTGGGCCCCTGGTCACTCGGGTCTGGCTGGTAACGAAGCCACCCACGATGCCGCCCGAGCTCTCGCACACTGGGCGCATCATCCTTCTCCTGCGTCTTCCGATCCCGACCAGCCCTCTGTTCTGCATCGCGGTCACGCGCGGGACCGAATGGTCACGTTCAGAGAAATTCTCCTACACTACCGCAGAGAGCGGTTACGCTACCCCCCAGCACACAAAACACTGAATAAATCTCAATCCACCATTTGGCGACTCCTTCAGACACGAACTTTTCCGAACCCCGTGCATTACAACCGCATTTACTCCGATGCATACTCCCCACTCTGCAAAGCGTGCGAGGCCCGCGCTGACCTCGATCATATTATCTGGCAATGCCCCAAAGTCTCACCCACCAACACCTCCCGCACTAACACACGCTTCATAACTACGGCCAAGCAGTGGCAGACATTGCTGCTGAGCTTGGACCCAGAGGAGCAGCTCTGGGCCGTCCGGATGGCCGAAGACACCGCCAAAAAGCAAGGACTGGCCGCAGTCTCAGGAAGGGAGGGTATTGGAGGATAGTCTCCCGACCCCCGCCATCCCTGAACCCCATCAAGGACATACTAAGGTTTTATCTCTCTCTCTCTCAACAACATTTCGTATTTCAGCAGAACATGGGGATGCATTGCCAAGCGTGTTGAATGAATTTCTGGTTTCTCGCAGTACCTGCAGTTGCAGTTTTACAGCCAGATCTTCTGTGATATATGATCTCTGACTGCCTCCATCCATAATCCTTCTGATGTATCTGTACCTGTTATTTTTCACGACAAAAGCGCGAAAGGTCTGTAGGTACACTTCTCTATCCGCCTTTGCGCAAGCGTTTGTGGAATCTCTGTCGCAAGGCATTACTGATTGCGACGAGACTATCCCTGTTGTGCTACCTGAAGCCACGGCTAGTCTGGAAGTTTCCGCTGTAGTATCTTTCTTTTTGTAGTTCAGGTCACGCATACTCGAGGCGTGTCTTCCGTGACAAGCTGAGCACGTCAGTTTGACATGGCAAGACCGTGTCTGGTGACCTCGTGATGTACGTCTATAACAGCGATTATCCTTAGCTAGCTTCTCTTTTTTTGGAAACAAGAGATAGGTTGGCTTCGCAGGCGCGTGTGCCGTGCTTCTTAGGTCGACAGAAGATACACTCGCTCCAGCTGTATGACGCACAGTGCAGTATGGAAGCGGTGCTGCTCCCTCGAGTTCGCTCAGCACGGTCATCGACATATCGTTGTGACGATCTGTTGCACTGATCTCGGCTTTCTAGCTCAACACGTGCGAACATGAGCAGCTCTTCTAACTCCGCTTCAGATGTTGCAGTTGCCAGTGCTGGCTCCGAGAGGTGCGTATCAGGTCCATGTTGACGTAAAGTCTAACTCAACTTTCCTCGCGTATATGGAAGAACGATCTCGTATGGCAATGCGTTCTGTAGAATATCTATCAGCATTGAAGAGAAACTGAGAGTGGGTACTTTTAGTGCAGTCAGACAGCGGATGTTTATTTGCGCGGCATCATACAGCTGCCTGAGGCCGCGTACGTCGCTTCCAGACTTTACATGAGGTATATAGCGAAGCGCTGTCAGATGGTGCCGCACTATCCTTTGACGATCGCCAAAACGTTCTTTGAGAAGTGCTACGGCATCTGAGTAGCAAGCTTCAGAAGTCGGTAAATCGGCAGTGGTCGCCGCCACTTCCCCGGCAAGATAATGCCGTAAATAGAACAACTTCGTCGTTGTCGATATAGCGTTGTTGAGGTAAAGAGTCTGCTCGAACTGCTCCCAGAAAGCCCCCCATTTGTGAATGTCGCCTTTAAATGTCGCCATATCCAGATTCGGTAGCCTTGGGCCAATTCTGGGCATAGCGTCAGGAACTGTCGGGATTGCATTCTGTAGAGCAGACTCCGCTGTACTGTCCACGCGTCCCAAAGCGTCGATCTTGCACCAAATCTTGGCAAGCATGCTGCTAGCTTGATCGTTATATTGTGCTGCAGTTACGGATTCTGCTTCGAGCTCCTCCTCGGCAATGTACTCTTCGAGTGCATCGTTAAGTTTCGAGAGCTCGTTGTTGCTAGCAGATAGACGGTCAAAAATACCTGAAAGCTTGTGCTTGTCCACGGTAGGATCTGTAAGTAGCAAGTGTGCTTCCTGCAGAATCTTCGTATTCTGTGCTCATCGAGCCGACCAGTTGGTCTTGTGGTGATCCATTCGATTAGCTTTTGATAGATGTCTAGTCTCCACGCCGATCATGAACGATGCGTTATGCAGTCATTCCTCGGCGCTCGCAGCGCGAAGCGGTGGAGTAGAAGGCCCTTGGCGACGTGTCCGCACGGAGTCCGCACGGAGGTTTTCGGCACCAAAATGTATAAAACTAACGAGACGCAAGGAAATCAGACAAAGAGCTACTCATTGTTCCAACTTCTTCGTTAGCAGTGAACGGCTGCCCCGTTTATTCGGCATTTTCTACAGAAGCATCGATGCGTCCCGCACCTTTCCCGTCGAGGGCCGCTTCGCTCACCTGACTCTTCTCAGGGATGATGCGAAGTAGCTTTGATGAAGTCACTGATTCCAGAAGAACCACTGGGTCATGGAGCTTGTAGGCCTTCTCGGTCGGCTGCCCATCTGCTCTTCTTACGAACGTTACTTCGAGCCACATGGCCGGCTGAGCGAAATATAAAGTACGAGGTAAAATGCATTGATTTACTTACATTTTGACAGCTTTCTTCTCTTGTTCTCCTTCCTCTTCTTCCTGTCTCTTAGATTTTCTTCTTCGCCGGAACATCACAACAGTGAACAAACCTTTTCTACTGTGCACCGTTTAAGCTTCGTAGACCACATTTGAAATGCTAAATTTTGCAAACATGTTTGCTTAAAGCCTAATAAACTACCTCGGAAAATGTCATAAATACTCCCCTCTAGCAATCGATGTCAAGAGCGCTTTTGAAAACGTGGCGCCCGAAATGGTAGTCCGCAACCACCAGGCAACCAGCTCTGGTGAGCATGTACAAAACTTCTTCTCGGGCAGAACGGCCATCATTGGGGTTCGATAAACGTCGATATGCTGAACAAAGGAACGCCTCAGGAGTTGGTAATCTCGCGTTTGCTTTTAAACACCACAATTATGCAGTTGTCTAAAGAGCTAAACGGAATAGAGAGAGAAAGAGAGAGAAAACATTTATTTGTCATGAGATTGGGCGACTTCCTCGCAGGGTGGAGCCCTTAGTTCAGGGCCCCATTGGCTCGCGCCACTACGCGTGCCCGCCGGATCCGCCGTCGCTGCTCTTGCGGGTTTGAGCTGTTCAGCGCTGGCTTCCAAAGGAAGGTGAAGGAATAGGGGAGTAGTCCGGTGGGTGTAGGCACTCCCAGGTGCAATGATATACTGTGGGCTTTGCAATAGAAAGGCTCAGTCCCGCCTTTTCTGCAGACGATATAACAAATGTACCAAAGCACCAACTATTGGCCAACAACATATTGCACTACAGGAGGCAGTAAATTTTGTTCAACTTAAACACATGCCGGCTACAATGTGCACGCGAAAAGTGAGGACTGCTTGTGTTCAAAGCGAGAACTCGAGGCAGAGGACCAGCCTATATATAACCCGACCCGAGCACTACACTTAAAGGAATCAAAATGTCAAGAATGGAGTCGTTGCCAATACTTGGCGTTGTCATACATAAAGGTATGTTAGGGCCGCGACCCTCCCCAAATTTCGGACATCGTTGATCCAAGTATTGCACCTAAGGGATTTACAAACGAAAGACAGGGCGTCAAAGAACAAGAAACGCAGCGTATCGCACAGGCCCTCATACGAGTCCAACCGGGTTTGGCACCCCCTATCTGTTCCTTGAGGAGTGTAGAAATTGGAAAACAGCGTCATGAATAAAGTTAAACTAAATTATGAGGTTTTGCGTGCCAAAACCACTTTCTGATTATGAGGTACGCCATAGTGGAGGACTCCGGAAATTTCGATCACCTGGAGCTCTTTAACGTGCACCGAAATCCAAGTACACGAATGTTTTCGCATTTCGCCCCCATCGAAATACTGCCGCCATGGCCGGGATTCGATCTCGCCAGCTCGTGCTGAGCATGCGAATAACATTGCCACTAAACAACCACGCCGGGTAAGCGTCATGGTTAGAAAAGCTACCAAGACTACATGGGGAATTCCTGAAAAAGCATTTACGGCGTGATTCCTCAGACTCGGCCATCAAAGTATGTGGGGAAAACTCGAAGAAGCGCATAAAACAAGCCCGTCTGAAAACTCAAATTGAATCCCACCGGAAGAAGCGTGCTCCTTCAGCTCCGTTACGATGTTGACGTAAAATCGGTCGAAATCGGTCAAATAACCAAGACTCCCAAGGCCCATGGAAGACTCAATCTCTGTGGCAGCTGTACCACCCAATACGCATACACACTTTCATGTGGAATGAAGACGGGCATGAGAAAGAACGCTCCACAAGAAATTCTCTGCAGACCCTAATACTAGATATACGGATGCGGCTTTTGCAATAATTTCATTTATTACTGGAGGCTAAGATAAAGCCATGACCATGATAGTAGCAAGAGATTCGGATACGGCCGAAGAGGTGGCCATAGTACTGGTGACCATCTCCACATGCACCGAAAATGCCTTAATACGGAGCGATTCGCCATCCGCGTGTCGTAATTTATAAAAAGGCACGATATGCACCAATGCTTTGGAAATTCTACAAGAAATATCGAAACGCACCAAAGTTCTGAATACCTACGTCGCCTACACCCCTTGGCACGAGTCAAAGGCGGGAAACGAAGCCGCACATGCCGCAGCCAGAGATCATACAAGCCAGGCTTTCCGGCCAGAGGGTTTCCGAAAGGCGACGAGATCCATGGATATTCCCAAAAAATAAACGAGTATCCTACAGCATTACAAATTTGAAAGATGTATACCCCTTACCACACCCCAGTCTAACCAGAGAAGAGACTGCTGCGCTGCGGCGTCTCGGAACAAACTCCTGTGTACACCGCCTTATATTGCTTTGAATGAAACCAACGCGATTATCTCACCTTTGCCTGACCTACCGGCCGCCGGACACCTTTAATCACATGGTGATGGGGTGTCCAAATCTTGCTGACCCCGACAATCGAGAAGCTCAATTAAGAATAATCGAAAACAGAAGAAGAAATGAAGACCGCCAAGCCTCATTGGACGCCATGCTCGCTGCCCCGGACTTGGAGGACTAGCGCAATCTGGTCAACCAGGCCTGGGAATCAGCAAAGTCCAATGGCTAGCTCGACTGAGGAGGCCGCACGCCTTGGGCCATGAAAGAACTCTTTCTCGTTGATTCGAATTACTAAACGTTTGTTCTCTCTCTTTCTCTCTCTCTCTCGATTTTGCGGGCGGCACGCAATGCTTCTCTGTTTCGCCTTTCCCCAGCTTTATGTGGCTTCTAGGATCTTTCGCCCCTACCCCGACTTATTTTATTAGCTTTAAGCAATACGGAAATGTTTACTACACATAAAGCTGAAGCGACAAAAATATTCGTTCAAGATCAACTGAAGCTTGACGCATACGTCACGAACAAAAATTATAGCAGTTTCTGCTTACAAATAAATAGCCCATACTTTAGTGGAAATAAAAAGTACAGCTTTTACGAAGGCGCGGCATCCCAAAAGTTCTTATTTGACCATCAGCGTTTGTCACTCGAATTTTAGGCTCATCTCTTTATGTCGCTCTGTTTTGCTAACTCTGGTATAATTAGGTTATGTTTCCCCGCTTCAAACTCAAATTCGATTTTACTGATCTACATTACCAATTCAATTTAATAAATTCACTCAATTGGCCCTTTCAACTATATATTAAACTACTTGAACTCTTGAACACTTCCACGAATAATAAAAAATAAATCTAAACCGTACATGTGATCCCAAAACCGAGCGTCAAGGAAACTGGCTCCAAAGAGACCTTTCCGGAAAAAGAAATATCAACTGTGCACTGAGCCTATATGCACGTGAATAAGTGAGCAAGCGCATTACGTCCATCATAAAAAACAACACATATACGACAAAACTGCCGGAGCTAGGGCAGCTGCAAATGCTGATCAGATTTGAAGTGTTTTCAAGCTCAGTGAGACTCATAGTGCCATTTAATTAGGAACATGGAAAATTGGCCATTAACCTAGATTTCCTCCTGTGTAGTCTTCAAAGAATATATTTTGCTCAAGGCGCGTCAGCCGGTTGTTCTTCGCTTACTTGTTGCTAACCCAGTTTTATTCAACAGTGCTGCCTTCACGCTACAGTTGTCAGGTCTCGAGCGAATTGAGATGTGCATGACTGCCAGATCCGTGTTGGTTCGGCTTTTTCTTAGAGGACTACCAAGGACGGAATATTGAGGAGAACCAGCGTGCATGACCTACGTTAGTGCTGATGTTACCCCAGACGACTGTGCGCGTTTATTTTTTTGCGAAGGCATGTGCGTTTAAGAACTATGGCGTAATGGTGGCCTAGATGGTATATGTAGGAATTATAAAAGCGGGAAGAACTGCACATATAGCCAAGGAGCACAAACGACAAGCCGTTAACATTGAACGAATGTGCACGAACTGGAAGATATTATTCATGTATATATACATATATATATATATATATATATATATATATATATATATATATATATATATATATATATATTGAAAACATGTAGTAACAAATGAAAAACGCAGTCCTGGTGAGCCACCTCTGACAAAAAGTGCTAACATGACAAAGGGTTCAAAAAGGGGAGAGAGTGGAGTAAAAAGGAACTCATGGTGCTAGAACTTTAATTTCGACAGAGGTACTTGTATTCTGCAGGGCAAGACTGCTTTTCCTTGCAACTCTAATTACCTCGTTCACCCTCGCCCAGGAGGCGAGGAACATAAATGGGTATGAAATAATAAGGTGAAAGTAAGGGAGCCAAAAGTCTGGATGATAGGAGATTAGTTACGATGGTGAGGAAGTGCGGAGTGCGCTACAGGTTATTGTGCAGGCGCTTGTACCTAGTATACTAACCAAGAAGAGCTCTTCCTTTCGTGAAGCGTTCTACCGCCACGTGCAGGAAACATTCACGAACGATTAACAACGTGAACGAACCCTACGGGCCATTCAATCACGCATACAAAGGCCGAACGAAATTGTTGCAACGTACGCTGAGCACATCAAGTGCATTTTTAGTCAAGCGTCCGCGAATGTGGCGGAAGATAAAAAGTTGCGCCACTTAAGGAGTTAAAAGGCGGTCTCTTTCAAGCCTCGTTGGAAGTACTTCAAATACTGTGCTGTGCTAAGCCTCGACAGTAGAAAAAATGCTGCAGAAGCGGTCAGCTTTGCATCACACGCAATTCACTGCCGTTTGAACAATTTTTCAGAATGGAGCTGTGGTCGGATGGTCGGACTCGGTATTCAAATATTCTACCGTTTTGCCCTTTGTGTCAATGCCCACGGGTAAAGTACTATGCCTTTTGGTAAGACCAATAATCAGACAGTCGCTGCACACATACTTAAGGCAAGCAATTATGTCACGTGATCATCTGTGCAGGTTGCATGGTGTACACGAACCACTCCTTGCCATTCGTTAGCCATGCCTTGAATTACCAACGGAAGTATTGCAGATTGAGCCCGCCAGATCAGGGACGCCAAGGTAGAGTAATCGTCTCTTCTCGAAGCAGTAATTCATTACTGTCCTTTCTCTGTGTCTGAAAGGTATTTCCTCGTCCCATCTGTCAACCGGATTTCGCTCAAAAGTGGTAACTATCTTTCCATTTGTCCCATGGATCACGGAATCGGCTTACGATTCTCATGTCCCACTATTTTGCGGCATTGCCAGATAATAAATGGCGCATTTACAAACTTTGTCGTCCAGCGACCTCCAGTGGTTTCGCACACATGTATATTCATAAAATTTGAGCCACAAGTTTGTTAATCTCTTCTCACTGTGGTTTCTGTGTTTTTACTTAGTCGCAAATTCCTTCTAGAATCAGTCCATGTTGCCCATACTGCGTGGTGTGCTGGTGCAGCAGCGCTGGCAACAAAGCGTTATTCGTGTGCTCAGTCTCGTTCTTAGAATATATCTATGAATCTATTCCGAAAACATAATCTCTGAATGGGAAATAAAAGCTGTAGCTGTATTTCCGTCGTCGTCAACTGTTCTTAAATAGGCACACGCTCCATAAGTCTTCAGGCTGGCGTCGACGAATAAATGCAGCGCTGCCTTCTCGACCGCAATATGTAAAAAAACTAACGAGACGCGAAGAAACCAGACAAAGAGCTGCTCATTGTTCCAACTTCTTCTTTTTCAGTGCCCACCCGCCCCGTTTATTTGTCTTTTTCCATATACTCCCGCCCCCAGTAGCGTTGTCCAAGCTTGTACAATTTCAGCACAGGTCTTCTTATAAGCTTGCCATCTTGAGCTTTCACACGGCAGGCTCGGATTCTTCCATCTTGACCAGGGAAGACGTCCACGACTCGTCCCAGTAGCCAAATACCTCTAGAGTTGTTAGGTTACTCGATGAGTACTACATCATGTACTAGTAGACTGCTACGATGATGTGATGGGTAGGGGTGAATTGCCCGCAGCTCGAAGAGGTATTCTTTCTTCCATCGGATTCACAGGAGGTGCACGAGCTTCTGGCCGTATCGCCACTTCTTGCTGAGGTCACGTCGCGTAGCCTGTGCACTTCGAGCTTCGTCGTCACTGTTGGTTCACTCTGGAGAGGCAAGAAATGGGCTCGCGACCAGAAAATAAGCAGGAGCTAGTGGAGAGGGCTCTCAAGCGTCCCTATACGTATAGGTTAGGAGTCTTGAATTGATAATCGCCTCTACCTCCAGCAGTACAGTCTCAGTTTTTTTCGCTGTTGAGCTTGCTCTTTCCCAGCACTTTGCCTAAAGATGACTTGACTAATCGGATAAGTCTCTCGCACCAGCCGCCCTACCAAGGCGCACCTGTAATAATAAATTTCCATTCTATGCGATGCATCAAGAGCACAGATGCAAATGGCGAGCTCTTCATGATGTTCCAAATGTCCCATGGGTCTAGCGATGCTCTCTTATATGTCAGAACATTATCGGGTACAGTGTTGCGGGCACTCCTGTACGAGCCAAAAACCTACGTAACGCTAGTAAGAAGGAGCTTGTAGAGATTCCACTCGTCAATTGAAGGTGTGCAGTTCTCGTAGTCGCACATGTGAACAACAGAATATAAGCCTTGTATTTAACTCCATCAGTATCATGTTGCTTTACATATAGTGGGCCTGCAAAGTCTAATCCCACAACTTCAAACGGCCGCGATGTGAGAAGCCTGTCTTCAGTCACTGGCGCTAATTGCACCTTTACAGGTTTGCAGTTGTATTTTTGGCAGGGAAAGCAAGCATTGATGATTCGTTTAACTTCTTGTCGGCCGCTTATAAGACAGTAACGTTGTCGAATCTGTATAATAGTTGACATAAAAATTGTTACAGCGCAATCACATGCAACCTTCATACTTGTGGTTGCATGTGATTGCGCTGTAACAATTTTTTGTCAAGTATGCACCAACTCACCCAGAAAGAAGTTTTAATGAAGTACCTTTCTTGTTCAGTGGGTCCTTCCTTCTGTGTTCTTCCCTCTTCTCGCATACAGCGCTTGTGTTCCGCCCTTCATACTTGTGGTTGCATGTGATTGCGCTGTAACAATTTTTTTGTCGAGTATGCACCAACTCGCCCAGAAAGAAGTTTTAATGAAGTACTTTTCTTGTTCAGTGGGCCCTTCCTTCTGTGTTCTTCCCTCTTCTCGCATCAGCGCTTGTGCTCCGTCCTTCATACTTGTGGTTGCATATGATTGCGCTGTAACAATTTTTTTGTCAAGTATGCACCAACTCGCCCAGAAAGAAGTTTTAATGAACTGTATCAAAGAGCTTGCCACACCGCCATGTAAAACTCTGCAGTGAGCCTTAGTAACTACTAAGGCCGTGAAGGGATGCCTTTGCGGTAGAATAACCGGATGCTTTTCGTCATACGTAGCGTTGATTCTTTCAAGTCGGCCGCCAAGTCGAAGGTGCCCGCTGTGATCAAGGCAAGGGTGGAGATCGCGCAGTACGGAGTGTTTCTGGACAGTGTCTCTAAGCCGAAGGTGTTCAATGTCATTCGTGAATACTTCAAGCATTTCAGCCTTGTTTAGCTCCTCTGTCAAAATAGTTCCACCGAGCGACGTTTGAATACGACGACATCAACCCACAAATCGAAGTACCCAGGCGGTGACGCGCAGGAGCTTCTGTATGTTGCCAAACTTCCTTAATTCAATCAGGGTGTCCACTATTCTCGGCGCTTGAAGAAGTACATGTGGCGTGTCACACTCTGACTCTTCGTAGATCGGTGTGCTCGTGTGCGAGTCTGTAGGCCAGGTTGGTCTTGGCTGGGATAGCCATTCAGATCCCCTCCACCAGCTGCGACATGTACGTAGAATCCTTTAACATACGCCCCTATATAATAAATCTGACAGGTTGTCTTCTCCTGGGCAGTAACGCCACAGCAGTGGGTCAGCAAATGCTGCGATTTCAGTCACTCTCTGCTTTACAAACTGACCCAACTTGTTACGGTCACCCCGGATCCAGCTCAGTGTGATTGTTGAGTCTGTCCACATGACGCAGGGAAAATGCGTTGAATTCCACGATGAGCGGATGTATTTTAATAATTTGGTTCCTACTACCGCAGCCATAAGCTCGAGCTTCAGCAGTGTTAAAATCTTGGTCGGTGCTACTCGAAACTTCGCTACTATTAGTGATGTAGCTGTATTTCCACCGTCGTCAACTGTTCTCAAATAAGCCCATGCTCCATTAGCGTTCAGGCTGGGGTCGACGAATATTTGCAGCTCTGCCTTCTCGACCGCTCCATATAGCCCATCTCCCACGCAGCGCGGAATCTTGATGAAGCCAAGTTGGATTACGTCTGCGCACCAAGCTGTTCATGTCGTCTTGATCTCCTCTGGTAACTGGTCATCCTAAGACTGGCCTAAAACCCACAGGCGTTCAAACAAAAGCTTTGCAGTGACGGTGAAAGGCGAGCTCTCTCTTAGCATTACGCCGCGCACGCCGTCTTTGCGACTTCATATATTTGAAGTTGAAGAGGTTTTCTACTGGCGGGGAGCTATGTCACCTGATACCGCGACACAGTTTATTTTGTGCAATCACAGCCCCCCGATAAAAACTCCGCAGCGAATCCCATTATCCATACTTTCTTGTCCACACCTTCGTTAGAAGAGGTATCCACCAAGCGCTAGAGCCCGAAGACTGCGATCTCAGTTGCGGATCAAGTGTTCCCAGCTGGCGCGCACTTTCCTCACCTCCTCCCGCATTGATTAAGGTCACCCGCGCCAGCAGGTGTGCGCAGGTGTTTCTTGCAAATCGCACGCTCCCAGCAAGAGCGCCTTTCTCACCCCTTACTCTCCTATTCCTCCGCATATGCGCTTTCACTTCCTAATCTTTTCTCTCCTCCTCGTAGCTCAATTTACTCTTCATACTTTTTTGTAAGTTGATCCCAAGCGTTTTGTGAATGCTACTCGCTGTGCGGGATCACCACCCGCTGTCGATTCATCCGAAATGGGCGAAGTAGATAAAGAAAGCCAATAGAACATAGCTTCAGTATTGGTGTAGTTAAGCGCAAGCAGTAAAATCTGCCGCACACGGACCTCTTTTACTTATCAACACGGCGTATTAGTCGCTGAAAAGAAGAGCTACTTCGGTTGGCTCAAGTTAGTTCAGTCGCATGGATGTTGCGTACCCTGATGCATGGTTCACCGAACGTTCTCGACAAAATCGGTGCACGCTAAGTTCTTAGACTGCCGAGGTGCAGCGTACAATTACGCATCAATCTCGGGGCTCGAAGTGACACTGTGATTTAACCAGTCATTTATACTGTTCAATAGGTAAATACGCCCACACGTCAAGTACGAATAAGAAACATGGGGACTTACAATTATTATCTCTTTATTTAGGTAGCTTTCATCTTGCTGGTAGCCAAAGAGGAAAGAAACTGCGATGCGATTGGTAATGCACTCTTTCTTTTTTTCTTTCAAGTGTGGCCATCTGTGTTATCGTTTTTTTTTTGTTTTGTTTTTTTTGCCTTTGTGGATTTTCACAACTTCGGGAAAAGAATGGTTGAGAGCCGCACATAGACTTAAAATAATAAAAATGGTAACCTAAATAGATGCTCACTGAGCTCAACATGAATACTTCGAGTTTTCGCCGGAATAAAATAACCTAACATCTTACAAAAATCTTTCAGCAAGCCTCACGAAAGCATGGTATTTTACAAACGCTGAGACGGGTGAATTCTCGACACAACGCTTCTTGCAGCGCACACAGGAAAGCGTCAATTACACTTGAGAAAATCTAATTTTCTGTGCAAATTATTGTTTTATGCGCATGACACTTCTGTGAGGACAGACCGTTGTCGGTACGTTTCCACCTTTATAGCTTAGGGTGGGCATCATAGGGGACTGGTATATGCTTAAATTCCATTCTCCAGTCAGGCGATGGTGATTTTCAACCACGATTGCGAGTGACAGAAAATAGGCGGCTTTCTGGTTGCGGATTATCTTCCTCACCTTGTTCTTGCACGTTTCTTGCTATCTCTTTAGCGTTCCTTCACTGATATTTCACATGACAGCTGACAGCTAAATACCGCTGCACAAGACGTGGACAGTTGCCAACGTAATATATATATATATATATATATATATATATATATATATATATATATATATTGAAGAATTATAGGCCCATTAGCTTAATCCTGGTGTTATATAACATGTTTACCAAAATTATCTCCAATAAAATAGGAGCAACGATTGACTTTAGTCAGCCAAGGGAATAGACTGGCTTCTGGAAGGGATACTCTACAATTGATTACATACATGTCAATATTCAGGTTATTGAGAAATCCGCAGAGTATAATAAGCCTCTCTGTATGGCTTTCATTC
Source organism: Dermacentor andersoni (assembly GCF_023375885.2). Classification (NCBI taxonomy): domain Eukaryota; kingdom Metazoa; phylum Arthropoda; class Arachnida; order Ixodida; family Ixodidae; genus Dermacentor; species Dermacentor andersoni. Next base: position 199,062,113 of record NC_092816.1, on the reverse strand, counting down.
ATTACGAAAAGGCATTTGATTCAGTTGTGATACCAAGAGTAATGGCGGCATTACTTAATCAAGGAGTACAGAACGCTTACGTAAATACCTTGGAAAATATCTACAGTGGTTCAACAGCTACCTTAATTCTACACAAGAAAAGCAGGAAGATACCTATATTGAAAAGGGCAGACAAGGAGACACAATCTCTTCAATGCTATTCGCTGCGTGCTTGGAAGAAGTATTCAAGCAACTAAACTGGGAAGGCTTAGTTGTAAAGATCGATGGCGAATATCCAGCAACCTTCAGTTTGCCGATAACATTGTTCTATTCAGCAACAATGCAGCCGAGTTACAACAAATGATTGAGAATCTAACACACAGAGCGTAAGAGAGGGTTTGAAGAATAATATGCAGAAGACAAAGATAACGATGAATAGCCGGGCAAAGGAACACAAGTTCAGGATCGCCAGTCAGCCTCTAGACTCTGTGAAGGAGTACGTTTACCTGGATCAACTAATCACAGGAAACCCTGATCATGAGAAAGAAATTCACAGAAGAATAAAATGGGTCAGATCGCATACGCAGACATTGTCAGCTCCTGAATTGAAGCTTACCATTATCATTGAAAAGCAAGGTTTAGAAGCAGTGCATTTTACCGGTGTTGATATATGGGGAGAGACTTGGAGATTGACAAGGATGCTTGAGACCAAGTTAGAGACCGCGCAAAGAGCGATGGAACGAAGAATGCTAGGCATAACGTTAAGAGGCAGAAACAATATGGTTTGGATCAGAGAGCAAACGGGTATAGCTGATATTCTGAAGAGCGGACAAAGTGCCATACGACGTAAAATGCAGCTGCCACCCACATCACTTTTGAACTTGGCCACTTCATCTGCTGGGCACTAACTGAAACGGTCAAGTTCTGCAATTTTCATTGATCACTCACACAATGTATTTAATGTGTAAAACGCACACATGATTCGTTGTCGGTTTTCCCCGCTGATGAGCTGTGGCACCGTCGTAATGAGGTACGTCAATCGCCTCAAGCCGTGTAGGTGAGAGCAATCATGTTTCTTGAGCCAAAGAGGGCACGCCGGACAGCGATGGCCACGGCAAACTGGACCAATTGTGTGCACCAATACTCCAGCACCTGCGAGGACACGTCGGCAGGACAAGATGACCACGTCGGATTGCTGCGCGCTATTGCAACATGGTGGGCTCATTAGTTTGTCTCATTTACAGCGTAGCTATTAGCCTCTAGTTGGTCGGGACTTTTCGTGGTCTCGTTCTGTGCTCACCCAAGAACAAAACCGCCACCTAGCGGCCCCGGCCACTAAGACAGACCCCAAACGACCACTGGAAACGGTCGTGGTTTTTCAATTTCCACCTAACAGAATTATGTTTTCTCGTAAATTCGAAACACAATCCGAAGCTATGATTGTCTGAAGCTTCTATGTAGCCCGTAGGTTAAGAATTTACAGACGCAATTCCCGTTCAGAAACTCAATCAGTTGAATAGTGCACTTGGGCTTCGCAGAAGGCGTACAAGAATCAGGATCCACCCCGTGCCTTCACCAGACTTTGTAACGAGCAGTTCAAGGAGTTCAGACACCGCTATGTATTGCGGGCTAACTTGTGCCCGGGAAGCAAATAAAAAGAAATGACTGCCCCGTTCTACACAGGAGATCGGAATGCACTCTTCTCTTGTTCTCTCCTCTCGAGCGTCGCTTCATCTCTTTTTCTTCTTCTTGTAACCTTCGACAACGGTCACATACGATGTGAGTGCGTGCGGCAAATGCACGTGCCATTATGTCTTGGTCATTTTCACAAATACGCCATTGTATTCTTGGAGGGCGCACGAACCTGCGCGCGTTGTTTAAAGATGGTTTCTGCGTTGTATCAATATGCATGCGTGTGTGACGTGTGCACACACTCTGTCCTTGATGCTAGAGCGCTCTACCGGTTGCATCTGTCGCCGACGTGTGCTGCGACCGTGATTGACATTATGGCAAAAACTGCCCCCGAACAGTACCGCCACCTAGCGGTCGCATCCAAACAAACAGACCACAAACGGCTGCTGTAAAAGGCTTTGCCTTTAAGTTTCTACGTAAGAGAATGATGTATTGCATATTCGAATTGCAATCCGAAGCTATCATGTCTGCTGCTTGTGTTTAAGGCGTACGTTACATGACGAACTTTCTGACGCAATTGCCTTTGAAAAATTCAATTGGTTCAATTGGAAACTTGGGCTTGGCGGAGGGCCTAAAAGAATGAGGATGTGTGTAGTACTTCCGCACGCGTGTGCGCGCGCGTGACGTACGTCCATTGTGACGGTGGTGCTTGTCTAGCGTCGTGTAACGTCAATTGGAATAGTGGTACTTGTCTAAAGGGGGTATTGCTTGTCTAACGTCGGCAACAGCTTCGCTGTACATCTACTTTCACAGGGGGGAATGGAGACGGAGTGTTTATTATTTTTTTGTAATATTTTTCTCTGACGGAAACCGGGGTGACGCAAGATTCGTTAAATTTGCAGATCCTCCAGCTTTGGCCTCTCTGTGACGCCTCTTAACTTTCTAGTAGCCAACGGCGCGCTCATGGTGCAACGGACAAAAAGCATGCCAAGAAATTCCACGTATGCCATAGTCTGGAAATAAACCTGGATTCGAAAGGTCGAGTGATCCGAGAAGGACGTTATGTCTGTGTAAGAACAGCACAACGAAGTCGATGACGCTTATAGACGAGCGCGCGCGGCCCACAGGAATTCGCCACATTTCTATTCTTCATAAATATGGCAACCAAGAGCGTGTGCATTTTGTAAAAGGTCTATGGAAATCAAGGCGGGCGAATTATTACGGAGCACGCCTCTGTGGCGTCTTCTGTTAAACCATATCCACCACGGTGCCTCAGTCGTTATAGAGGTCTTTTTCTGAGCAAAAGGTTTTCTGTGGCACTCCAAGCCACGACGGCCTCACCTAAACAGAGGTAGATGCAGCAACTGTCATGACACCGGGTCACAGTTATATGTCAGACGAACGCTGGGGGCAAAAATAAATAGGAAGACCTCTACTACAAGTGTACACTAGTGTCTGGGGATCTACGGACAGCTAAACTGTGTTAATCAGCTAGAAATTAATCCTTACTAGTACTAGTGCAAATGTAACATTTTCCAGTTTGGTTTGGGCGAATTTTGTGCGGCTTGCTTTTATCGGGAGCTAAGCTTACAACAGTAAATCGAAGTACAATACAGTTCGTGTGCATCGTCCTTCTACCTTCGAAATATGGCTTATGGCTGAAGCATTTGCGCGCAAATAAGAAAATCTTATCACCACTAACGTCACACGCTTCGCCCGACAAACTTGCCACCTAAACGTGCCCAAGATCTTCGTCAAATCGCGATAGAGCTGTATCGGAGGCAGTTAGAACCTTCATGCTCATCGAACAGAAGCTGCCGATGGCGGCTTGCTGCAAGTGCTAGAATAAAACCTGCGCATGGACGTTACACTAAATGAAAGCATTCATGTACGGCGCAACATCCCCACAACAATGCAAATCCTTACGTGTTAATATCTTACGACAATGGTGTTAATAAAGGGAGCAGGGAGGAGGACGGCACGCCTATGTTCGGGTACACTGTACCAACTTACAACCGACGACTTTCTTCCATGTGATCGACATATACATCACCGCAGATCAAGAAGAAGGAAACGAAAACAGCACAAACCCAACAGCCGTCGATACCTATGAACGGGTAAGAAACAGGAGGAGGAATAAACTTTAGTTATCAAGTGAGCCGACCGCAGAATCATCTCAGGTGGCTGGCGTCCTTAGTTCAGGACGCCGTGGGCCTGAGCCGATTAACTTTGCCTTGTTGACTAAGTGAGGCTCGTCCTCAGGGCTGAGGCTTGTCAGCTAGCCTCCCGCTGCTCGGTGGTTGCTCCTGCTATAGGTGCTATCGATGGACTGAGTCCACTTTCCCGTACGATCAGGTAAATGGTAATGGGCACACAGCAGAAGGTGCACTTGTAATTTGAGCCCGTAAGATACATTACGTGCAGCAGGGTGGTATGCAAGGTCTGTAGTTTCCGTAACATCACTGCGTCTTCTCTGGTCACCTTGGTGTGCCGGGTTGATGTGGTAGGCCACATAAAAAATATTTTTCTTTTAATTGAGAAGCCTGAATATAACTTTTTTCTTGAATAAGCATGTCCTATTTAACTTAATCACCTATTTAAATTCAAGAAAATTGCTCATTTTATTTTATCGCAGGTAATTTTTGTCATAAAATGTGGTAAATGTACTAGTCGCATCAGCAATGGTAAGTAACTAATGAATTGCTGAATTTGGTAAGGTTTTGCCATTTCTGTAGGTAATTGTGGGGCATCTGCAATGAAACAGGATAAATGCAATGGATGGATGGATGGATGCAAAACTTTAATAAGGTCCTGAGGCACGCGACTCAGCGCGCTGCGGGCCGCTCCCACGTTGGGACAGTCAGGCCTTGCCCGACCGCCGCATCGTGGGCACTCTGGACAGCCCATAGTTGCACCGCGGCATCGGGGCTCTTGATAGCGGAGAGCCACTTGTCTTCATTGATTTGTTCTGTGCCTCGTAACGAGGGGCAACGCCAGAGCATATGGTCTAGGCTAGCGATGTCATTGCAGTGCCTGCAAGAACTAGTGGCATAGGTGTCGGGATAAATTTTGCGGAATAAAGCCGGGTTGGGATATGAGCCTGTTTGCAATAATCTGAGGGTCAATGCCTGCGCTCTGTTTAACTTCTTGTGTGGAAGGGGAAAGTCTCTCCTGCCGAGATAAAAGTGCTGCGCAATTTCGTTGTATGTGGTCGGTTGATCTCTGTTCTCCACCACTGCGGGCCAGCGTTGGAGTTCTCCATGGTCGCGGAAAGCGAGACCTCGCGCCTTGGAGTGGGCCAGCTCGTTGAGGTTTGTGGGGCCTCCCATGATGGATCCCATGTGAGCGGGGAACCACGTGAGAGTGTGGGTGGCGATGCTTTTGCCGTCGAGGATGCGACAGGCTTCCTTACACACGGCGCCAACGCTGAAGGCGCGGATGGCTGCCCTGGAGTCGCTAAAAATATTGGCATGTCCGTCGTCCAGGAGGGCCAAGGCAATGGCCACTTGCTCGGCCGCACGCGACTACGTGCTTCGTACCGAAGCGGCGTTAACGGTCGAACCCCTGTGGTTGATTGACACTACCGTGAAATTGTTGCTGTTGCCATACTGGGCCGCGTCAATGAAGCAGCTGCCGCCAGGGAGTTCTGTTGTGCGGCGTACGAGCGCCACCGCTCTGGCCTTCCTTCTTTCTACATTGCGCTGGGGATGCATATTGCGCGGGGCGGGCGTTATCTTTCTGCTCTTTCGGAAGGCCCCGGTAGGCGTCGTCGACAGAAGCCGGGGGGACGCCCATCTCAGTTAGGAGTCGCCTGCCCGCCCTGGTGCCGGAGAGCCTTAGAATCTGTGCCCTTTCTTGTGCTTCTGCAATCTCTTCCAGGGTATTATGAATACCCAACTGCAGGAGTCGGTCGGTGCGTGTGTAGTTTGGTAGTCCGAGCGCACTCTTGATCCCCCTCCTTATCATGGCATTTAGCTTGTCTCTCTCGGCCCTCTTCCAGACGTGCATGGCCGCTACGTACGTAAAATGGCACAACAAGAAAGCGTGGACTAGCCTTAACAGATTCTCTTCGCTCAGGCTTCTCCTTCTGTTAGCTACCCGCCTGATTAGACCGATGACGCTATCCGTCTTTTTTGCTAGTTTGTGAATGGTGTTGCTATTCGTGCCCGCCCCTTCGAGTGTCATTCCCAAGATTCGAAGGGACGCAACTTTGGGAATGGGATCTCCGCAATTGGTGTAGAGATTAATGTCAATTTCAGTGGGGGGTTTCCAGTTCTGTGGCTTGCGGCCCATTCTACTTGGGCTGTAGAGAAGGAGCTCCGATTTCTTTGGGGAGCACCGGAGTCTCGTGTCGGTTAGAAAGCGCTCTGTAGTGTCGACAGCTTCCTGGAGAGCGGCTTCCACTTGTCCGTCACTGCAACCCACGCACCAGACAGTGATGTCGTCCGCGTAGATCGTGTGACCGATGCCCTGGACCTGGCTAGATACCTTGAGAGGTCGACCATTGCGATGTTGAAGAGGAGTGGTGAGATGACTGACCCCTGGGGGGTGCCTCTTCTGCTCAGCTCCATTTTCTCCGATTCCAAATCTCCAGCCTTGAGGATGGCACATCGTTTGCTCAAGAAAGACCTGACGAAGGCATGGAAGGACGAGCCCAGGTCGAGCTTGGAGATGGCGTCGAGGACGAACTCGTGACGGATGTTATCAAAGGCCTTCTCCAGGTCCAAACCAAGGATGGCTCTTGTGTCCCGAGTGCAGCGTTCCAGGATTTGGATCTTGATAAGCTTCATGGCGTCCTGGGTGGAGAGGCCTGGCCTGAAACCTATCATGTTGTGAGGGAAAAGGTCGTTGGTCTCGATATACTCGGCAATTCTGTTATGAATGGCGTGCTCGGCCACTTTCCCTACACACGACGTCAATGAGATTGGGCGGAGGTTGTCCTGGCTCGGCGGTTTACCGGGCTTTGGGATTAGTATGACCTTCGCCAACTTCCATTCTTCAGGTACAATTCCCTGCTCCCAAATCCGATTTATCTCATCTGTAAGAAACTCGATCGATGCGTCGTCTAGGTTTCTGAGAGCCTTGTTGTTAATGTGATCCGGGCCGGGTGCTGACCTACCATTGAGGTTGTGTAGGCCGCGGCGGATTTCACTGATTTTGAAAGGCTCGCCCAGCGCGGAGTTCGGCTTCCCTTTGTATACTGGGTTTGCCGCCTCATCGGCCACAGTTTTGAGCGGCAGGTACTTCTTAGCCAACATCTCCAGCATGTCCTTTTCCGAAGACGACTTCTTGGCTTCGTGGAGCGCTTTAGCGAGGACAGTTCTGTGGTTTGACTTGGTGCCGGAGTCGTCGAGCAAGTGTTTGAGAAGATTCTACTTCCCTCCCGTGCGCATCTGCTCGTTGATTGAATTGCAAATTTCGTCCCATTGCTGCCTAGACAGGGCTTGGCAGTGCTCGTTGATCTGCTTGTTGATCTCGGCTATCTTTTTTCTGAGCTTGCGATTCAAGCGTTGGCTTTTCCACCTCTCGAGAAGTGATTGCTTAGCCTCGAGAAGGTGTGCTAGCCTGCTATCCATTTTGTCTGTCTGTAGATCCATCTCTATGGTTTTGGTGGTGGAGCAGACATCTTGCACAATTAGTGCGCACCACTGGACGAGACTCTCCGGCTTTTCTCCACGGGCGGCGCGGGCCTTGCGAACCTCACGGAATTTGTCCCAGTCAGGCACCGAGAACGCCTTCTTTCTTTTCTGCTCCACTTGTAAGCTGGTGACCATGATGTAGTGATCACTACCGAGGTCTATGAGCAGATTCGACCACATGGCTGAGACAGCGTTTTTAACGAAGGCGAGATCCGGGACAGAGTCCCTGGTCGAGGAGGTGCCCCGTCTGGTGGGAAAGGCTGGGTCCGTCAATAGAGAGAGTCCCGCATCTCCCGCCTCCTGCCGCAGACTTCTGCCCTTGACCATGTCGTGCGTGTAGTTCCACGCGTGAAAGGGGGCGTTGAAATCGCCGGCCACAACCAGGGGAGAGTTTCCGGTGAGTTTCGTTGCCCTAGTGATGATGGTTTTGAAACGTTGTCTGTGATCGCTCGGGCTGCTATATACGTTAAGTATAAAAATGCTAGAGATATTGGATTGGTTTGGGATGACTTCTACTAGGGAGGTCTCCGTCTTGCTAGGCCGGACCCCTAGATCGTGTGCGACAAAAGTGAACTTGCTGCTGACTAATGTGCAGATTCCTCTGCCATCCCCACGGAGAGCAAGAGCTTTGTATCCCTGGAGTGAAACCTGATCAGTCATCGTTTCTTGCAATAATATAACTTGTGGCTTTTCTTTGTGAGAGTGAACAAACTGCTGCAGGGTGCATCTTTTATGGCGGAGTCCCATGCGATAAATATTGTTGCGATACAAGAGAGGCTCAAGAAACTTGGCGCAAATGAGGACGAAGACGCACATCTAGGCATGGCATGGGTTGGCTTTCATCTTGATCACTTGCTGCGCTGCTCTTCTAAATAGCGTGTAAATAGCCTTTTTGGACTATGTCTTTCCACATGTAACTTTTCGGTGGAGGTTTGTGATCCCCGTCTTCGCCACGGAGCTCCACAGAGGTCGCTGCATCGAGCTAGCTATCATGCCTCCCGGACATGAGACCTCACCAATGTCGGCTACGAGTTGACAGACTCCTCCAGTCGTGACGCTTTCGCAGGCTCGCCAACCTGGCCTGTTTTCCAGCTTGGACGGCACCGACGGCGACGAGTGGGTCACCATTTATGAACGCGTCAGAACTAATAACAGGTGGGATCTAATGGTCTTTCTCGAAATGTCGTTTTTTACCTGAAAGGCACCGTGCGTGTCTGGTACCGAACCTACAAAGATGAGTTAGCAAGCCAAGACGTTTTTAAAGAGAAACTTCTCAACTTTTCAGCGACCCCTTTGGACGTGCGGTCGCAGCCAGAAAGGCCCTTCCAACCCGTGCTCGGAGTCCCGTAGAATTTTACGTCTCATACATGCGAGACGTCCTCGATTTTTGCCGTAAAGCTGACGACAAGGTTTTTGTAACAAAATGGCTTATGTATTGACGTGTATCGCAGACGACGTCTTCGACATGTTGCTATTCGCAACGCCGCCAGAACTGACGCCATCATCACAGCATGCGCCGATTCGAACAAGTGAAGAGCCGACGTATCAAGCACCACATCGTGCGCCTGCCTGCCCAATACCACTGCTACGTTGATTTCTCAGGACCATCCCTGCCAGCCACTCCTATGTGACAACGTAACTCGTGTCGTTCACCGCGAGCTCGAGGCAGCCTATTCGCCATCCTACTCGCGACGCCCACGAATCTACCACTAGCTGCGGTTGCTATGGTTCAGGTCGTTGTTGGACATGCATTTCAAAACATGAGTATCAACTGCGTGTGCTCGGCGACCCACGAACACAGCGCACTGCACTTCATTCGCGGCTCTCTTCGTCCTCAAAGGTCGTAACTCACCATAACCGACAACCCGTCTAAATGGCGCACTTTATCCGACAGGCCCATCTACTTCCCCTGGTTCCGCATTGGCCGCATCGCGCGTCACACCGCAACCGATGGCTAACTCCATATCCGACATACAACAGTGCATATTTCTCTAACTATGCAGCTACTCCTCCATATAATTCATCAGATCGTACTACCCATGACGCCCTTTCTCCATATTTTCGCTACAGTCGATCGCCCTCACCTCAACGTAGTCAGTCTCCTTCGCACCATCCCCATTGCTTCTCGTCGCCGTCCATTCTCCTCCTAACCCGACCGGAAAACTAGGAACTGCTGCTTTTGGAGGTGAAGCCACGATATCGATCTTGCCCTCAAATTATTTGCTCACTTTGCCCACGAACCACAACCTTCTCGAACCTGATGTTGAAGGCATTGCTGTCACTACGCTGATCGACACAGGTGCCCACCTCTCAATTTCGAGCGTTGCCTTCCGACGATGAATTAAAAAACTCCTCAAGCCTGCATCTACACATGCCGTCTGCGTTGGGGATGGCGGTACTGTTCCTGTCATCAACATCACTACAGCCTACGTCAGCATCGGTGGACGCCACACTGCTGTCCTTTTTCACCGTGATTGCATTGCCAGCACGACTTGATTCTCAACTTTGATTTCTTCTCTGCAAATTCGGCTCTTATTGACTGCTTCGCCAGCCCTATACACCTAGAACTGCCTATTCTTTGGGATACATAGGACGCAAACATCAGCCGCTTAAGTCCTACCAACGTCATTCAACTTCCGCCCAAATCAATGTCATATATCGAACTTTCATCGTCCCTGCCAGTTCCTAGAGACTATCTGGTCGCTCCATTGTTCGAAATTTCACTACGGCATGATGTCACCGTACCGTACACAATTAAGACCATCACAGCCAACCGCCACCTGTATACCTGTCGTAAACTTCAGTTTAAACAAGTATATCGGGCCTCAAGGAATTCACCTTGCATAACTTGAGCATTTGGATGGCCAGCAGGTGGCAGCTGTCTCACCCGACGAATTGTCTGTGCCTACCAGTGCTCCAAAGTGTGCCTCTTATGCTGATCCCAAGATTCAGAAAATAATTGCGAAAGACCTTTTACCTGCGCAAGCTGGAGACTTCTACCAGAATTTATTTTCTACAGGGATGTTTTTGACTTTGGTAATCGCCCTTAGGCCATAAATTTGCTGCCAAGCATAGTATTAATATTGGCGATGGTGCTCCTATTCACCGCGGACAATATCAAATAGATCCGTCGGAACTCAATTGAAACTTGGTGAACAAGATGCTCGATAAAAACATATTGAGCCTTCTTCGGGTCCTTGGGCGTCACCGGTAGTGTTGTTAAAGAAGAAGGACGGGTCAGGACGCTCCTGTATGGATTACAGCCATCTGAACAAAGTCACTAAGAGAGACGTGTACTCGCTGCCAAGAATAGACAACGGCCTTGACTGTCTCTACGGTACCAGCTACTTCTCCTATATTTGCCTTCGAGCTTGATACATGCGCATCGCCATCAATGATATGGACAGAGAAAGAACCGCATTTATAACACCCGATGGTCTTTGCCAGTCCAATATCATGCCTTTTGGATTATGTAACACGCCGGCGACTTTCGAGCACGCGATGGACTCCCTCCTTCTGGGATACATGTGGTCGGTGAAAATACAATAACGTCGCCGAGGTAGCACAGGCATGTGCTACCTCGACGACGTTATTGTATTTTCACTGATATTTTATACTCACGTTGAACGTCTCTCAAGTATGCTTGACGTTTTTCACAAGGCCACGCTCCAACTTAATTTATCGAAATGTGGTTTCGGCCGCCGCCAAATTAGAATATGGGCCGTATCGTCGACGCTCCTACAGCACCGCCTAACCCAGACAAAATTCATGCCGTCCGAGACTTTCCACTTGCGATGTCAGCCATAGTTTTTCGCAGTTTTTGGCTACGTTAGTACTTGCGCCGCTTTGTTCAACATTTTGCCACTGTTGCTCGGCGTCTCACTGACCTTTTGAAGAAAGAGGTAACCTTTCCCGGGGTCACCCACAATCTACTGCCTTCTCTCGAATTACCACCATTAGGCATAATAACCGATCATGCCTGACTTCAACCCTAAAGCCCTAAAATATTGCGTACGGACGCCAGTGGTCATGATGTAGGCGCTGTACTAGCTCAGCGTCTGTGTGGCCACGATCGCGTTATCGCTTATGCCAGTCGCCTCCTGTCACCCTCAGGGCACCACTATTCTATTTCGGAACAGAAATGCCTTATTTTCTGGGTGGTTGCAAAGTTGCATTCTTACTTTTACGGCTGCCCTTTTCCGTAGTAACCGACCATCATGTTCTCTGCTGGCTTTCCTCCCTAAAGGATCACACAGGCCGGCTTCGTCGTTGGGATTTGAGGCTCCAAGTGTTTTGATACTGTGCGATTACCAAGTCCGCACGCCTGCACCATGACGCAGTTACATTGTCGCGTTACCCCGTGGGCATATCTGACGTCCCTGACGTTGAGAATCTTGTTTGTGTTTTCTCCGTGTCAGAGGTCCTCCGTATCGCAGACGAGAAACGCCGGGTTCCCTCAGTCAAAGTGCTCTTCGATTGTTTGGATCTGCGCCCGGTGACGCTTCGTTACGCCTCTTCATTCTCCGGGATTGTACTTTGTACCATCCTAATTTTTATCCTGGGGGCCCCATATCGTCCTTGTCATCCCAATGCACCTCTGTTCGACAGTTCTAAGGGAACTTCACGGCGCGCCCATCGCCAGACATCTCAACGTGTATCGAACTTAATGCAAATTGCCGCATTGCTCCTGGTCCTGTCTTGCACGTTTAGTGCGACGTTACATCGCAGCTTGTGAGCCATTTCACGCCTCAAGAAGCCATGCCTGCTTCCCGCTTGTTACCGACAGTTAGTTGAAGTTCCGGCAGAGTCATTCGGTTGTCTCGTCGTGGACCTCTTCGGCACTTTTCCTGTATGTGCATTGAGGAACAAATGGGTTGCTGTCGCTGGTGAACCCGCGACCAGATGCGCCATCACGCGCGCTCTCTCAGCCAGCTGCACAACTGGTGTGCCAGATTTTCTGCTGCACGACGTTATTTGATGCCTGGAGCTCCACGTCAAGTGGTCACAGACTGAGGGCGTACATTCTTCCCAAGGTCATTGATGCCATTATGCGCTTCTGCTCTATTCCGTATAACCTTACCACCTCATACCATCCTCAAACCAACGTCCTGACTGAGCGATTGAACCTGACCCTTACAGGTACGCTGGAGAAATAAGTTTCAGCCGATCACCGCAATGGCGACATTGATCTACCTTCCATAACCTTCGCCTACAATTCTTCGCGCCTTAACACTTCTGCCTTTTCCCCGATCTACCAAATGTATGGACATGAACTGACGCTGCTGGTACACACCTTGCTGTCATCGATTACGACTTCGACAAGTGAATATGGCGTGATGGCATCGCTCGCGCTGCCCACGCTCAACAACTTGCACCTACTCACCCATCAGTGTCACAAGAGAACCAGAAGCGTCGATACGACCTCTGTCACCATGACATGCACTTTTTACCGGGCGGCTTAGCGCTCCTTTTGTACCCTTCCCATCCTAACGATGTTACTTGTTGAAAGAGAAATGCCAAAGAGGCTATTTGCACTGTACATAGAAAAGCAGCGCAGCCAGATACCAAGATGGAAACCAACTCGTGCCAAGCCTAGATGTTCGTCGCAATCTTCATTTGCGCCATGTCTCTTGGGCGTTGGTTGTATCCTGGACGCCTTGGGCGATGTCGGCCTAGGGGGACTTGTGTTTCGATGGATATTCAGCTACTTGACAGACAGGTCATTCTTTGTGCAAACAGAGGATGGTGCATCACCACAACACAACACCTACCGCGGAGTACCACAAGGCGGAGTCTTGAGTCCCACTCTATTTAACCTCGTGCTCATCGACCTGGTTCACACTGTTCCACAATCCGTCCATGTGTCGATCTATGCAGACGATATATGCATTTGGTCATCAGGAGTGACGCGTCCGCAGGTGCGCGCCAGACTGCAAAAAGCGGCCACACTAACATCCAGCTATCTTCGAGCACGAGGTTTGGAGGTGTCCTCCCAGAAGTGCTCTATGGTCGCTTTCACGTGCAAAGCAATGAGACCATACGTTGTTAGAATTAATGGACAGCCAATTGCCTACGAGAAGTTCGCACCGTTTTCTAGGAGTAATAATAGATCGAAACCTCTCCTGGAGTCCTCACGTCTCTTACCTAAAAAGGAAACTAGTGTTGATAACAGACGTGCTCAGATTTCTTGCAGGAAAGTCATGGGGTGCGTCTGTGAGTGCAATGCTCCAACTCTATAATGCACTGTTCTTGGGTCTCCTACGCTACAGCTTACCTGTACTAGGTGGGACCGGTAAGACCAACCTCCGAGCCCTCCAATCTGTACAAGCTCAAGCTCGGAGAATTTGTCTTGGCCTTCCGAGGTGTGCATCAACGGCAGCAACAATAGCCATCGCGCATGACCACCCTATCAATACGTATATTCATATCGACTCCTTACGGGTGCACATCAGGCACTTTGCCCGACTTCCATCGCATCATCTCGCCTCCCTTCCTGCCGCTCGCCCTCGTTCAGCGTTTAGCAGAATTATTGCCGCCAGCCACGGAAGTTTACCGTCAATTCACACCTGCAGCACGACCATCTGTACCGCTGTGGTGCCTGCATCCACTCCAGGCCCTTCTTGTTATTCCCGGCATCAAAAAGAAAACGGAAATGTCATCTATCGCCCTCAAATAAACCGTCCTTTCATTCTTACATGAAAAACAAAAAACACAACGAACGCACTCACGTTTACACAGACGGTTCTGTCTCCTGTAATAGTTCAGCTGGAGCAGTGGTACTTCCCGCTCAATCTGTCACTATCAAATTCAAGACGTCTCACGTTACATCATCGACGGCTGCAGAACTCCCGGCTATCCGTGCTGCTCTGGAGTTTATAGGTCCCAATTCACCACATTCATGGTCCATCTTTTGTGATTCAAAGGCAGCTCTCCACTGTCTGCTGTCCCCTTTCAACCACGGACCAAATGTACAATTAGTCGCAGACATCCGACTACTCCACCATTACGCAATCGACAAGAGACACAACATCATCTATCAGTGGATACCGGGTCACTGCGGAATTTCGGGGAATGACAGTGCGGATGACGCAGCCCGGTCGGCCCATGATGGTGCCCAGATTGTACCCATACCGCTGTCAAGAACAGATGCAGCCACAAGTCTTCGCTCCCTCGCACGCGAGCTTACGCTAACTCTGTGGAACACCAGCGAATTCACGAACACACGTCTTCACAGATTGGATCCAAGTTTGCAACTCCGTCTTCCACCAGGGTTGCCACGAGCGGAAGCAACACTTCTGTGCCGCCTATGGCTCGGCGTGGCATTCACGAACTCATATTCCTTCCGTATTGGAATGGCCGACAGCCCAGCTTGCGACACCTGCGGCTGCGAAGAGACGATCGCGCACCTCCTCTGTGACTGTCCACGTTACAATGTGCAAAGAAAAGTGCTCGTGGCCGTGCTCGAAAAACTGGACAATCGCCCCTTCACAGAAGAGAAAGTTCTAGGACACTGGTCCAGACGGGTTTCGGCACTCAAGGCCTTAAGGGCCTTGCTAAAGTTCTTAAGGACATGTGAATTGTGCGAACGACTTTGACTATTGTTGCGCGTAACATCGCGTTACTGTGTGCACTTTTCTTTTTTTTTCTTCTCTCTTCCTTCTCCTTTTGTTCCCTTTACCCCTTTCCCCAGCACAGGGTAGCCAGCCGGTATTTACACTGGCTAACCTCCCTGTCTTTCCTTCCCTTTTGTGTCTCTCTCTTTGTATCGCAATAATAATAAATAAGTAGTGTTGGAAAAACTAAGCAAAGTAAAAGAGAATACCAGTCTGGACCAAATTTATGTGCAAGAAGAGCTGTAACTGCAAAATATTGCATCGATTCCTTTTCTTCTAGTTTACTGCACGCGTCTCTATGTGAGGAATGAGTGTGCGAAATTCGCATCACAATATTCATTGGCAAAAAATTACGAAAGTTCACGTAACATGAGGTGGAGCAAAATCTTGTTATGAGAAAACCGTAATCAAATCTTCAAACATGTGAAAGTTATCCAAAGCAACACAGAGGCCTAAAATGCACCTTCTTCTTAGCTGCAGCCTCCGTGCGATGCGCATAAGTCTCCTTTTGTTCTTGTGGCTGTTCAGCGACAACATAAAATGAAAAGAGTATTTTCAATAATAGTTAAATAAAAAATAGTGCTAATTTTCGGTTCCACAATACGAGGACATAGGCTGAAAAACTCACCGTAATTCTCAAACTAATGGTTAGAGGAAGATAATTTCTCTTGCAACGCGTTTTGAATGCTTGGCAAAACATAAAATTAAAAAAAACTAAATCACATTTTTTTACAAAAAAAAAACTGAATTTGGAGGTGGCCTACAACCTTAAGTAGGTCCTCCTGCCCAGTCTGCTGTGGGTTACTATAATTGCTTATTATTTCGGGGCGCCATTGCGTGAGTACTTACCGAGGCTCGTGAACCCGGTGGAAAAGCCTATAGAATGTGATCTGAAAATGCGGCATGGGCCACTAAATTGTCCACCAAGTATTTGTGCCCCAGGCCGAAAACGGGGCAGATTTCTTGAAGAGAGAGAGAGAGAGACAGGAAAGGGGAAAGGCAGGCAGGTTAACCAGAGAAAAAGATCTGGTTGGCTATTCTACGCTGGGGAGAGAGGGGAGGGGGAGGTAAACTGGTAACAAAGTAGAGATAAGTAAAGGAAGGAGCATAGACACACAATCACAATCGGTCACTGTCACCGAATACTGTCATCGCACAGCACAGTGACACTTGCATCACTATCACCATCTGTTCAGGCTACAGCCGCCTGTCCAATTCTGTCGCCCTCAAAAACCGCAACAGTGCCCTCGTCGCCCTCTGCTGCGATGGCTTATGATGGCGGTATTTTAAAATAAGTTTCTCTGTGAGAGGTCTTTGGTCAAAGCGCGCTATAGCGGTTGCGAGTGATTGTCTCTGTAAATTATATCGAGGACAGTCACAAAGAAGGTGTTGAAAAGTCTCCTCGTTACCACAGTCCTCACACGAGGCGTCGTCGGCCCATCCAATTCGGTAAGCCAAAGACTTGGTGAAAGTCACCCCTAGCCATAGTCGACAAAGCCGGGTAGCTTCGCGACGGCAGAGTCCAGCTGGAATACAAAGGCGCAGAGAGGAGTCAGGATTGTGGAGTCGGTAGTCGTGAAAACTTCCAGCGTTCCACAAGGAGAACGTGATGTCACGGCTGATCATTCGAAGTTTTCGAGTGGCATCTGTCCTTGATAACGGTATCGGCTCCTCTTCGTCCCCTTGAAGAGCCGACCGAGCAGCGTTATCAGCGTGTTCGTTCCCTATAACTCCGCAGTGACTTGGAAGCCACTGAAATGTCACGTGGTGTCCTTTCTCAGTTAAGGTATGAATGAGTTCTCTAATCTCAAATACCAGTTGTTCGTGCGGTCCGCGCCGCAAGGCCGATAACAAAGATTGCAGTGCAGCCTTCGAGTCACTGAATATTGACCATCTTCGAGGTTGTTCTTGGCTGACGAGACGAAGTGCAGCGCGAAGGGCTGCAAATTCCGCGGCCATCGGTGTCGTTGGGTGACATGTCTTGAAACTGATGGTGGTGGCTTTCGCTGGGAAGACCACGGCTCCAGAGGAACACTAGAGAGTTGCCGATCCATCCGTATAAATATGTACGTGTTCGGCGTACCTCTCGTGCAAAAGGAGCAGAGTTAGTTGATTAAGAGCAGGTGATGACAGCTCAGATTTTTTCCTGATTCCTGGTACGGTGAGGTGCACTGTGGGTCGAGCCAAACACCATGGAGGAATCGATGGCTTAGTTGCGGGGGTGAAGCCTGATGGGAGGCAGGTGTTATACTCCGAAATCGTAGTACAAAATGCTGCCTGTGGCCTTTCTGACGGTAGTGTTGCCAGATGGTGGGAACAGGCACGGGCAACGTGCCTAATGTGCACTCTCAACACTTGTACCGCAATGTGTGTTTGTATAGGTTGGTCCCGAGCAATCGCAATAGTCGCTGCTGTCGATGTGCATTTTGGCAAACCAAGACAAACCCTGAGAGCCCGAGCTTGAATAGCCTGTAGAGCACGAAGATTTGTCTGGCAGGTGTTGGTCAGTACGGGCAAACTGTATCTCAAGAAGCCCAGAAAAAGAGCCCTGTACAATTCTAACATTCCATGCACTGACATTCCCCAAGTCTTTCCTCCCAGAAACTTGAAAAGTTGGGAGATTGCTGTCAGACGCTTTTTCAAGTAGGTCACGTGCGGGCTCCATGAGAGATCTCTATCAATGATTATGCCAAAAAATTTGTGAGTCTTCTCATAAGAAATTATCTGGCCATTTATTGATATGGCGTAGGGTGTCATTGGTTTGCGAGTGCACGCCATCAGTGCACATATGTCTGACGAGATTTCAAGATCTTAGTTGCGGAGGTATATAGCTGTTAGAGTAGCAGCTTTCTGAAGTCTTTCACGTATCTGAGGACGTGTCACACCTGAGGTCCATATACATATGTCGTCGGCGTACATTGATATCTTGATCGCTGCTGGCAGATGATCAACGAGACCAATGAGTGTGAGGTTGAATAGGGTAGGGCTTAGTACACCGCCTTGAGGAACACCTCGGTACGTGTAGTGTAGTGCGGTTTTACCATCACCGGTACAGACAAAGAACGATCTCATAAAAAGGTAATGAGAGATCCATTGGAAAACTCGACCACTTAGGCCAACCATCTCACGAGCATCGAGGATAGCCTCGTGAGATACGTTATCGTATGCCCCCTTGACATCCAAGAACAAAGCTGCAGATAATCTTTTGCATGACTTTTGAAGCTGGACGTACGTAGCGAGATTAACAACACTGTCTACTGAAGAGCGATCTCGACGAAAACCAGCCATGCAATTCGGTAACATGTTGTAGTGCTCCAGGTACCACTCCAAGCGGGCAAGGATCATCTTTTCCATTATATTTCCCACACAGCTGGCCAGCGCTATTGGGCGGTATGAGATGGGTTCAAGTGGGGACTTGCCTTGCTTCAGGAGAGGGACCAAGCGGCTTATCTTCCATTCTTCGGGAACCATGCCATCCTGCCAAGATAAGTTGTAGAGATGTAACAGTTCTCTCCGTGCTCCATCACTCAGGTTGTTCAAGGCGCGGTAGGATATTCCATCTGGTCCCGCAGATGAAGAACACCTGCATAGAGCAAGAGCCGCTTCTAGTTCCTCCATTATGAAAGGAAGATCCATGCGGCCGTCACGTGAAACAGGGATGCGACTGGGGGCTCGAAAGCCTGGACTGGTTGCTTGGCCAGCGATCCTTGCACAAAAGTCTTCTGCAACTTCAGCCTCTAGCCGCCCTTGGAAGAGCGCCAGCGCTTTGAATGGGAAGCGTTGTTCAGGGAAGGAACGTAGACCACGTGTGGTTCTCCAGATGTGGAAAAGTGGCTTTCTGGGGTCTAGTGACTGGCAAAATCTTGCCCAACGTCGAGATGCCAATCTATCCATGCGACGTTGAAGTTTCTTTTGTAGTCGTCTGGCTGTCCTAAGGTCTTCGATGGATTTTGTACGCCGGTAGCGCCGCTCCGCACGACGACGGAGTGCACGAAGTCGCTCCAACTCTATATCCATTTCCGTGTGCTTCGACGAAACCGTGACCGTGCGCGCGGCGTTTAGCATTGCAGACTTGATTGCTTCCTCTAATCCAGAGGACAAGCCCTCTCGACAAGCATCCTCCATGGTGGAAGTAAAAGTGGTCCAATCAATTAATCGAATGGTGTTCCGTGGGGTGGGACTGGACATTCCTTTGATGACAAGGTATGTGGGAATATGATCACTCCCGTGTGTCTCGATATCCAAAAACCATTTAACATATCTTGTGAAAGTGCTGGAGACGAAAGCTAGGTCAAGACAGCTGCCATACTTCACGCCTCGTATAAACGTTGGGCTGCCGTCATTCAGGAGTGAAACGCCGTGGTTACAGGCGAAGTTTGCAAGTCTTTGCCCTCTTGCATTTGTTCTTGCGCTTCCCCATGCTATATGGTGCGCATTAAAATCTCCGATTATGACATATGGGGCAGGGCACACAGACAAGATGTTCGTTAATCGTTTGGGATCAAAAATACTTGAAGGCGATATATAAACGCCTACAAGTGTAAACATAAGTTTGCCCTTTTTAATTGTTAGGCAAACGTATTGATTTTTATCATGAGGCGGAATCGGCTGGCGAACATAGGTCAGTTCTCGACGAATAAAAACGATGACTTTGCTGCATGCATTAGTTGTTGCGGATATAACAGCTTCGTATCCCGATAATCTGACTGGTTTTGACACATTAGGCTCACATATGACAATGAATATTTCTTGACATTGACAATATTTCTTGAATGATATGACAATATTTCTTGAATATTTTCAATGTTCTTCTAGATGTACCGGGCTTGTTTCAACATGCGGCCTGATAGGTAGTTTCCGTATGCTGTCTGCGAGTGCGAGAGGACTGTTAGACGTTCTTCTTGTCGCCTGCCTGTCGTGACTGCCAGGGCTATTGCTCTTTCTTCCACGGAGCCGATAACTTTACTGGGCATCGAGGCCGCTAGAAACTCTTCTCTTTGGCCATTTATATCGCTGACAGCGTGTGCAGCCCTGTTCTCTTATTTTATCGCGTTGATGCATCAGACGGGTCCTATTCTCGGTCCTCCGTAGTCCTTGCGTATTGTTTGTACTCTCGCTTGTCCGCTTTTCTTCATGATTGTATTGCGCTTAGTGTTACACTGACGGAACTAATGGACGAACATAAGCAACAAGACGCGGACATACGTGGTGCATACTACCAACTTGTGTAATAGTGTTAAAGAGCACGCTTATATGCGAAGTGATGTGGCGGGGGGGGGGGGGGGGTGGAGATATAGATTTTATATCTCAGACGCGTGATAAAGCAGCGAAAGAGCGTCTACCGCTTCTCCAGCGGGAACGGCAGCGGCACGAGCTCAGACGCACGCTTGACGCAAGCAGTTGTACCTAATGCCTGGGTAGCATCGCATCGCGGCAGCCCACTAGAGAGAGCGTGGACTTTGAAGAGGAAGAGGCGCTTTTTTCTACAGTTCTTTAGAAAGCACGACTCAGCGCCTTGGGGAAGCTGAGGGGGACGTAAAGACGAAAGAAAAAAGACAAGAGAGAACGTCGAGGCGATCGCAAAGCTCGGCACCGTTAGGTACCACGGCCAGCGTTAGCCATGCGGCGTATTCACCATTTACCCGTCAGTCCTGTGTGCTTTAGGAACCTAAGAAGGTGCTTCAAGGCGGAGCCCTTGTGCCGGCCGAGAAACAGCGGCTGGGATGGCGAGACCGCTGGGAGTCCGAGGCGTCAGATTGAGTCATGGCGATAAGCTGTTAAGAACGGCCCAGCTGAGGTGAAAGTTTTGCCAGCCAGTTACGACAGCGGCGGCAACCTTTCTTGGAACGCCACTGTTACGCTCTAGCCTCGTCGCCGTTGTGACTGAATGTGATCAGCGGACCAACTATTGTTACTGAGCCCGCCACCGCCGCCCTGGTCTGCCGCGAGCGGTCGAGTGCTCGCGGGAACGTCGTTCGAGGCTCCTTCCCACACGCCGTCCAAGACGCAAGACAATGGGCACCCGGCCGCGCTGCGGGGGTCAGCTCGGGGAATAACAGGCACATTTCCTGACACAAGCCCCGAGTTCTACGAAGTCCGTCTAACGTCGGGTCCGGACCGTGCACCTCGCGCACGGAAGTGTGTGTGTGAGTGCGTGTGCGTGGACCGTCCCGCAGAGAGGCGACTCGTTTACGATGACTGGTCGGGCGTTTCCGTCACCTTGGTATCGGGGGAAAACCGTGTGTTTATAAACCACTGCTGTGCGGCAGCTCAGGGTACTTTCTAAAGCAGTCATGTTAGACTGATGTAATTTCTCAAGCAGTCATGTTAGACTGAGGTACTTTCTCTCGCAGTCACGCTAGACTGATGTAGATATTGTAAATAAACCCATATTCCTCGTTTTCGATGAGAAGCAGTCCTTCCCTTCATCAACGTTCTCAGCGTGGATAAGTTGGACGACGGCATGGGCCAGCTACCTTCTACTTCATGCCGGACTCCAATGTTGACAACGGGCTACGAGCGATGGGATTCAGCCCCCAATTATAACAAAGCCCTCTCTTTAGAAAAGGCGGGACAGAAAAAAAGTAGATGGTCTATTGTTTCGTCCTCGCCGCACGCTGGGCAGGCCGGAGATGAAGCCAGGCCTTTGCTGTATCTCCGTGATGCCGTCCAAGAGCAGCCCATCCGGAGCTACAGCAGGTGAGACCGCTCCTGCCTTGTGACGCCGCGTTCAGGAAGTGGACGATGAGGGTGACCGTGGACGATGCGCCGATCCCGGTGGAGCACCATCAGGTGTCGCTGCAACGTGAGCCATGCATAGTCGAAGACAATTACAGCGCTGCTGACTGGTACAGGGGCGTGGTGTGCGCCTTTTGCCAGGGCGTAAGCCTCCTCGTTGCCCTGGACGCCGACATGAGAGCGGAGCCACTGCAGCGACAGCTTCAAGCCACCCGAAACAAGGGCGGGATGCTTTTTCGCTAGCAGGGCAACGCCAAGGCCGGTGGTCTCCGGTCGATGAAGAGCTAGGAGCGGCATTCGTGAATCGCAGATGATCACAACCGGATATCCGGGGGGGGGGGGGGGGGGGGGGGTCCTCCATAAGCATGTCCGCAGCCAGATGGAGGCCAGCTGCTTCATCAGTGGTGGAGCTTGCCGCGAGCAGCAGCCGGCGCACTCCCGAGCGCCGAAGTCAGGGGTCACGCAGGAGGCAGTGGCCGATGCGTAGTCTGCATGGAGCGAGCCGTCTGTGTAGATGCGGAGATGTCCGTACAGCAGGTGCTTCATTAGGAACACCGACGCCTGGCACAATGTGTAGGATGAGGATCGCCTTTTCGTGAGGCCCTCAAGCGTTGTAGAGACCTCCAATTGCTGATGGTGCGGAGTAGGTGGTGGGATGGCTAGCGTGGGAGGACGGCCTACAACATCCTAGTATAGCGGGCACAAGCTCCCCATGCACGAGTGAGGTCGGCTCCGCAATTTTGAAAGCAGAGGCGCGCTACCCGGTGTGCGATGTAGCCTGTCAACGTGATGTAGGCCAATCTATAGGAGCAGCACGGACAGCGGCGAAGTTTTTCCCTCAGCTAGGGTAGCAGCAATGTGAGAGGTCCCAGGCAAGCCAAGAATAATCCGGATGGCTTGCCGCTGCTTGAGCTCCAAGCGGTCTACGCGAACCCGTGGAAGGACCACGAGAGGGAGTGCATAAAGAAGCCTTGACGTAGCCGCGGCGGCGTATAGACGGATACCCCATTGCGGTATGCATCCCATGGCTTGGAGTAGCAGGCGGCCAACTTGTTTCTCCACCTTCGGCACTTCAGCGATGAGCGCCTCGGCAGCTGGCACCCACGAGAGCCGGGGATCAATCTGCAGGCCCAAGTAGGTAACCACCCGCTTCCATGGTATCCGGTTGCCACCCAGCACCATCGGGACTGTTCGTCGGCCTATGGCCACGCCAGGGTGGACGAGAAGGGCCTCCGTCTTTGAGGACGACACGGAGAGGCCTACTGTCTGGAAGTAGCAAACGTCGTCCAAGGCTGGCTGCAAGCAGGACCTAACGGCTGGAAGGCTTCAAGTGGGATCCTGCGTCCACAAAGCTACATCATCAGCGTATAAGACATCGTTACTTTTACTGCCTCCAGACATCGTTACTATTACTGATAACATTGTATTTAAACTAGCACTAGCTAATATTGTATAAGTAGCAGCTAATTTGTATTCACCAAACATTATTACTGTCTAGTTTTCCTAACCTGACCTTATGTTCATTTCACTTGTACCTTGACTAACATTGTATAACATCAGCAATGATTATTTCTTCTTTTTATTGTAACATACTTGTCAAGTATTGATGGTGAGGTAATCGCACTCTCCGAACCGGAGGGGATGGGGCGACAACAAACCCACCCCGCGTGCGTTTAGTGAGGGTTCGACTGCTGACCGGCGATAAGGTCCACGCCTGATCGACCGTGAACCAGAGGCATGAGACGGGAGGCGACGTACAACACACACACTCAATTTAATACAATAAAATCATGCGCGAGACATGCTCGAAAAAAGAACATACAAATTACCAGCAGGAGGGCCTAGTTCGCGGAAGGCGTGCGGGTCACACAACGCACGCCCTGACGCCACTCGCACGACACTAAGCCCACCACGTGGGAGCTATTAACACTCGCGAAATAACAAACAAAAGACGCGACGAAAATGAAAAATACACGCGACAATAAATAGGGCCAACACTACACTAACAGAACATACAAAAATAAACACGCGATGGATAAATAAATGAAAGATTAAACGCGATTAAAAAAATACAGTCCGGCGGAAAGTTCTGAGAGCGGACTGGAACACGAGGCTTAACTGTGGCGTGCTTGCCGAGATCCCGGTCTGAAGAGCGTGGGGGTGCTGGTACCTCGCTGCCGAAGATCCTGACGGACTTGCACCTAGTCGGTCGAACGGCGAAGACTTCGGCCTGGAGGTTTCAGCCTGCCGACCACATCTTCAGCTGTCTCCCGGTGCACGACCACCCTCCTCCGTCTTCCAAGCCACTCTGCCGCTCCCCGAGCTGCCTCGTCCCTCCGTCGCGCTCAGGTGACCCACGTGACCAAATGGTCTGGCGAGACGGGAACAATGGGGACCGCTCTCTTCCCATCGCCGTGCAAGCGGCACTGTAGCTGGGGCGGCACTGGCGGCCATCCCGAGAGGGATGCGGGCATGCACTCTGTGACACCACCCCGACGACAAGAATGTTATTCCAATAACATTCAAAACTATCACATAGTCATGCACGCGCACAATCACGTCGTCGTGTGGGTCACGGTTCGGGAAGTCCTCCGCAAAAGGCCCTAGTCCCCGCACATCGCCGCCTCGCTCTCGGCCAGTTAGTGCAGTCCACAGCCCAACTCAAACGCAAAAGAACAGAAAACTAGCGATAAAATAATGGTCCCGAGAATCCCCAACTTCAAAATGAAGGTGATAAGGCATTGTCCCCTTGGGCCGTGGGACTGGCGCAAACCACGGCATAACCGGTACGCGCAGTCTACACGCAACACGTATCACCCACACAAAAGAAAACATGAACAAAAAAAATAAGAGATCAGCGTATTGAAGGGCCGAAAATCAAACAACAAACGCAGTGGAACATTAAAAAAATATGAAGCGTGGCAATATTAACAAAACTAAATGATCAATGCGGTGCCGACTTCCCTTCTCAATACCTGCTTATTTCAGTCGTACTTGCTGGGGTCTCATTCCTGCCGTCCCCCAAGCTTTCCCGACGCATAGGTGGGGGGACGCACTAGCCGCTCCACAGCGACATATCACCTCACGCCCCGGTTGCCTGCTTTTGGCTTGATGATTTGGGTACACCGAACCCTGCCCGGTCCCCACCCACGCGAAGCGCCTGACTAACCGGGTGCCACGAAGGACGCGGCTCAGTGGCACCTGCCGAAGATAAACTGCATATCTCGCTCGCGCTCTCTTTCGCGGCGACGAGCAACGCTCTGCGACCGCCAGGCTCTGTCGACGCCTCTGTGACCTCTCCGTCGTTTTGCGCGGCCTCTTCCTCACCCTCCGGAGTCTGCCAGGGGTCCGCGCCTCGCGCCCCTGCGGTGTGTGGTAACTCGCCAGCCTCCGCCGCGCCACACACTTCGCCGCCTCTCTCTCGGCTTGCGATGTCGCCTCCATTTGCCTGCGCGGCGGCTGACGTTTTTCGTGGCCAGCCTCTGACCATCGTCACCCACCACACCGCCTGATTCCCGAAGCACCCGTCTCTCGTTCGCTTCGAGGGCCCCGGCACCGAAGGGCTCAGGTACGAGGGAGGATACGGGCTGGGCACGAACCTGCGCAAGGCTCACTCCAGAGGGATGAGGTTGGTCAGCGGCGGTGGTCGAGCCCGGCAGGCACTCTGCGTTACGAATGCTCTCGACACGCCCCCTCCTCGCGCGCAACAGCGCAATTTCCCTCTCCAACTCGAGGACGCGCTGGGAAGACCATGCCGCATCGCACTTATCGGCCTCGCGTTGTCGCAACTCATGCGCTTTCCCCTGTTCGCGACGATGCGCCTCTTCTTTGGAGCGCATGTCGCGCAAGAACTCCCGGAGCGCTGGCCCCTCAAGGCCCATCTGCCTTCCGACGGCCACGATGCGCTCCAATTCATCGAGCAGTGCATCAGCCATATCTCGGCCTTCTCCCGCTCTCGGCCGTACGCGTCTGTTCCGCCCGCTATGCCTCGTGGTCACGGAAGATCGCGGTCAGCGAGTCCTGTCGTGCGGACGCCAGTTGTCAAGTATTGATGGTGAGGTAATCGCACTCTCCGAACCGGAGGGGATGGGGCGACAACAAACCCACCCCGCGTGCGTTTAGTGAGGGTTCGACTGCTGACCGGCGATAAGGTCCACGCCTTATCGACCGTGAACCAGAGGCATGAGACGGGAGGCGACGTACAACACACACACTCAATTTAATACAATAAAATTATGCGCGAGACATGCTCGAAAAAAGAACATACAAATTACCAGCAGGGGGGCCTAGTTCGCGGAAGGCGTGCGGGTCACACAACGCACGCCCTGACGCCACTCGCACGACACTAAGCCCACCACGTGGGAGCTATTAACATTCGCGAAATAACAAACAAAATACGCGACAAAAATGAAAAATACACGCGACAATAAATAGGGCCCACACTACACTAACAGAACATACAAAAATAAACACGCGATGGATAAATAAATGAAAGAATAAACGCGATTAAAAAAATACAGTCCGGCGGAAAGTTCTGAGAGCGGGCTGGAACACGAGGCTTAACTGTGGCGTGCTTGCCGAGATCCCGGTCTGAAGAGCGTGGGGCTGCTGGTACCTCGCTGCCGAAGATCCTGACGGACTTGCACCGTCTGTCGGTCGAACGGCGAAGACTTCGGCCTGGAGGTTTCAGCCTGCCGACCACACCTTCAGCTGTCTCCCGGTGCACGACCACCCTCCTCCGTCTTCCAAGCCACTCTGCCGCTCCCCGAGCTGCCTCGTCCCTCCGTCGCGCTCAGGCGACCCACGTGACCAAACGGTCGGGCGAGACGGGAACAATGGGGACCGCTCTCTTCCCATCGCCGTGCAAGCGGCGCTGTAGCTGGGGCGGCACTGGCGGCCATCCCGAGAGGGACGCGGGCATGCACTCTGTGACAATACTGCATTCTTGTAACCTTTTGAAACTGTTCATACCATTCCTATCTGCAATGCCTCTTGGCCTTGAGGGTGATACAAATAATGAATAAAAATACGGAAATGTAGACGCGACGTCGGCGGTCTGCTGGGTTGGCACAACGAAGAGAAGCCAGCGCCAATTTGAAAAGGAAGGGGCTTAGGACGACTCCCTGAGGCACTCCGGAACAGACTGCCCCTGGGGAGTTCAAAGTCTTTCCCACCTTTAAGCAAAGGAAGCGCCCTGTGAGAAAGGCCGTGAACAAACGCCGGAGACCTCCCGTAGCCTCAAGATTACCCGAGATTGTTCAATGACCGGGTAAGGCAAGCCATCAAAAGCGCTTTCCACATCAAGAAGCGCAAAGAGTGCCACTACGCGAGAGCTGGCGTCCTCCAGAGATGATAAGACGTCCGCGATGGAGTCAGCAATGCACCATTTACGATGGAACCCAGTCCGTTGTTTCGGGAAGAAGTGGAGACAGAGACTAAGGCACACCAACGGCCCCCATTGGGGTGAGAGTGATTGCACTGACATTGAAAAAAAATATAGAGGAGTAGTTGATCTAGAAGACGGTAGCGTACTGAGATTCGTTTACAGCATGCGTGTTCGGATTTAGAAATAAGCGCGAATTTTTTTCTTAGTTTGAAGTGCGTGATTTAGCAAGAGTTCATTTGGCTAGTCGGTTTAGTCTATATTCGGTTAGTGCTTCAGTGGCACATATGCCAAATTAGGAGTTGTGATAGTACATTCCTGATTAATAGTGGCACTACTACATGTGAAAACATAGGATGTAGAATTTGAACATACTGATAATGACGTTTATACTGTGTATTATATCTTGGGTCATTTATTCAGAATTTTTTTTACATTTCACCTTTGCTCTCGTGCAGTGCGACAGTTGTGTTGAGCTCATGGCAAGATCAGAGCTAGCATTAACGGTACAAAATTTGGTGGCCAAGTTAGTAGGTAATTCAAAACGAATAAAAGTGAAGCTGATTTGGAAGGACCCGCCGTGGTTGCTCAATGGCTATGGTGTGGGGGTGCTGAGCACGAGGTCGCGGGATCGAATCCCGGCCACGGCGGCCGCATTTCGATGGCGGCGACATGCGAAAACACTCGTGTACTTAGACTTAGGTGCACCTTAAAGAACCCCAGGTGGTCGAAATTTCCGGAGTCCTCCACTACGGCGTGCCTCATAATCAGAAAGTGGTTTTGGCACGTAAAACCCCATAATTTAATTTTTTTTTTTGAGGTGCCCCAGTCTTCCTTCTCATTTCATGGCAACTCATTTAAACACTTAGATCGACGCGCACAGGAGCAGCAAACCACCCGTAATACATTCTTACGTGCCAAAAAAAAAAAAAAAACACTACTAAACGTCACCACCTAGCAAATAATCTAGAATAGTCCGGCAACCATGTGGGCTGAACACTACCCAAGAACTTTACAAGGCCCCTGAGAGAGCAAGGCGCGGTGTCAGAGGAGGTTGGCTTGCCGAGACCAGTGGAATCACGTGACGCTCCCTAATGGTGTTATTGAAATACAGCAATTATACGGACGGCCCAATCGCATTTCTGCCGTCGCCATCGCCGTGAGGTTTCGTATAAAGTACAAGCGCAATAACACCGTCGTCGCGCGCCCTACGCTGTATGTGCGATGAAGTTGAGAGCATGACGGAAGTCCGTCTGGTCGGGATGATGCATACTTAAAAGGAAGAGGTCTGAACACCGACCAAAATGGTTTAATATAGTTATATACGTTTCGGTGAACAAGATTGTGAACAAGGCTCCCGTGGGGGAGCCGAAACGTAAATACCTTTTTTAAACCGTTTTGGTCGGTGTTCAGACCTCTTTCTTTTAAGTATGCTGTGTGTGCGACTATAGGCGCGCGAGGGGAGGCGCTGATCGCGGCTCAATCCCGCCTGCGCGAAAGCGGTAAAAGCGGGCGTGTAGCGCGCCGTCTCCCGTCGTGGGCGAGTCACCCAACGTTGCGAAGCACTGGGAGGAAGGGAGAGAGAGGAGACGTGCGTTCTACCGCAGATACAACGCGCATGAGGCGCATGTGGTTGCCCGGCCGTATCTTAGAGCGATCTCTGTTGGGGGCAGAGTTTAGGCACATCGGCGGATCGTAGCTTTGTGCATGCCGTGTGTTCTCGGCGCTCGCTTTTCGTTGAAGGGATAGACAGCACGAATGTCACTTCGGTTGCTGATGCTGCCGCGTTTCGTCACGCCAGCCTTTCAACAACGAGTT
Source organism: Dermacentor andersoni (assembly GCF_023375885.2). NCBI lineage: Eukaryota > Metazoa > Arthropoda > Arachnida > Ixodida > Ixodidae > Dermacentor > Dermacentor andersoni. The sequence goes on along the minus strand of NC_092816.1, from coordinate 199,033,311 downwards.
TCCGCGGATAGAAGAATAAATAGAAGAACACCAAAGGGAAACAAAAGAAATACAGGTAACTGACTCTTATCATACCTTACTCGTCACCTCCTCATCTGCAAATTGCTACAAACTATTTTAGAAGTGTTACTTTTGTAAAAATAGCAAAATTAGTAGTAATTTTTGTTTCTAGGTAGCGCTACAAACGTCAAGGTAACGTTAGGGTGTGTGTGTGGGTGCGCGCGCACGCGGTTGCAACCGCTGTAGCTTCGTTTTGCGCACGCTTTTGCAACAGTAGACATGGTTACCGCTAGTTTCGCAGTCACATTTTTTTGGTCGCAGTATTTATTGTTTACGCTACAAATTAGGTTGTTCTTAAAAATTTATGAAGGTTACGGAATGAAAAATTATCGCTAATTAATTAACGGTTTTTCAGTGCCCTTATTTTGTACTTGAAAGGTTTTATAACTTAATACAATAGTGAAGCTCTGAACGGCTTTCGGACTCAGTTACTTAGTTGCAGTTGTGCCATGTTGTGCGGTGGTTCAAGCCTCGTGCTTTTTGATGAAAGTATTTTTTTTTCTTTTCGGACATCTTTCATAGGGGCTCACGTGGGCCGTCTAAGCACTTGTTATCGCGCTTTGATACTTGAGAGGCGCGCTGCCTTTCAAGGTATTTAGGCAGGCAGTACGAGCTTAGGAGAACCGCGACAAATAATTGTGCAGCAGGTGTACGGCTGTGCTACCCTTGTACACACACTCGTACCGGAAGGCAGTGTTGCACTTGACGCTTACGCATTTCGTTACTATGGCGGCCGCCGTGGCAATTTGGGGCTCGAGGTCGTGGATACGATCCCTGCAGAGGCCGCATTCCAAAGGAGCGGAATGCAAAAACGCTCGTGCATTGTGCATTGTATGCAGGTAGAAATTTCCAGGAAGTCAAAATTAATACGGAGTCCCCAACTACGACCTGTCTCATAATAAGATCGTTGATTTGGCACGTAGGACACCAGAATTATTACTTTTTTTTAGTCTGTAGTGGCTCATCGTATACCATAGGGTTAGTGTGATCACCTTTTGTGCCGTAGCGGTTAAGCGCGCCTCGATTTAGGTTGCGGCTAACGATGCGGCGCACCGCAAAATATATTTCGCCTCTTTGGGATTTGCGGAGAACGGCCAACCGATTAGTCACAGCTTCCGTGCGGTGACTGTACACGGATACACAGCGCAGATGAACAGAGGTGTGGTGATGACGTCGGCAAAGAACACAGCCGCCGACGGGCTCGCTTATCGCCTATCACCGTCAAAACTACCGCAGTAAGCATCTTTATCTAACGCGGCGGGTTGCCGTTGAAGGCGTACTGTACAATTTTAATAGGCGATAAACGAAACATGCCACCGTTCTCTGCTGCCTTTTTGAGTGGGTCCGATCCGAATGTGCGTTGCTTGCAGCAGCGAAAGGAGCCGCAATCGGCGCATTGTCGCCTAGAGCCAAGCGTCGCACTCGAGCACCGTTTGCGCGGCGAATGACGCGTGCATGAAGCTAGTAAATTATTTTTAATGGTACGTCCACACTAGCGACAAAAACGCGCGCGACACGCCGCGCGCGGCAAGCGGTGCTGTCGCGCGCGGCAAGATTCACGAAAAGCGGCAGCAACGCGCGGCAAACGCGCGAATGGGTGCGAGACCCATTTTTCGCGGCAGACGCAAAACGACCACCAATCAGAAGCGAGCTGCTTTACGAACCGCGCTGTTGTGGCGCCACCTGTGGCATAAGCTAAGAATCATAATCTATGGGCTCCGTGACACGCACGCCGTAAATCTCAGACACGCACGCCGTAAAATCTCAGAGGCCATTTCCAGTCAAGGGGGCTGTTTTTGTTAAGCCTTCCCACACTGCCATCGAGACATCGTCGAAGAAGTCGCAATGGAAGCGTTTTTAGAAACTGTTCGCGACTATCCGTGCCTGTACGATAAATCGAACGGCGATTTCAAAGATAAGGACCTGCGCGCCAACCGCTGGCACATTATTGGACAACAGTTTGGGATGACAGGTGAGTAATTGGTGAAATTTTCTTGATGTTTCGGGAACATGTGTGAGCATGTCATTGTGTTTGTACATACCATGCAGGCGAGCAGGCAGCGGCGAAGTTCAAGAACTTCCGCGACCGCTGGCTTAAGGTAGCGGTGGAGAAAAAGAAGGCTTACAAGAGTGGTGCTCCCGGCAAGGAAGGGAAGGCGAAAACGGAGTGGCCGTACAATTACATTCTTGACAGTTTTCTGCGGAAGACGCCTTACTACGCGGAAAAGTAAGATGCACTTGTGAAATCTGTTTCACCTCTGTTTCCGCTCGCACAGGGACCTGATCTGGTGCATATATTGGAATATTTGCTCCCTGGGTAAATGTATGCTCGCTAGTGCATGGGTGCATTTACTACCGTATTCAGAAATGCGACTTAGCTTTGCCGTGGCTCACGTGAACGGCTGATGCGCCGAAGGAAACGAAATGACCCTCTCGGGCATGTTCATTACAGACGATTCTTTAATCTTATGTTGACCAAGTCCAGCCGCGACATTAATTTCTGAATACGGCCGCTCTCTTATCATGTTCAAGAAGGGTGCTGTATTGTTCGATACTTTGAAGAGGTATGTGCCTACGCGACGTGCGCGAGGCGCATTCGTGCGGCGCACGGCCGGACGTATTTCTGTATTTCTTCGTTAAATAAGGATTTTTCATCCTAGAACACATTCATGCATGTCATTTTTACGTAGAAATAATAAACTCGGTTGCTCGCGGTTTTGTTTTCTGCCGGCCGTGCGCTCGCCCTTTCTCCATGTAAAAAGTGACTGCATTTGTTGCCACATACCTACCACTCCAATTCTCAATATTTTCCTGCCCCCGTCTGATGGCTGCGATATCCCGTGCTTGCAAACTCATATTTCACTGATTATAAAACTATTAAATTACTCTCACTTTTACGTTTCATTATTTTGTTGCTCGGGGGTTTTACGGTACGATGCAGGACAGCGTTTATTATTTGCATGTAGCCGCATAATTGAGAAATGTTAACCTATGTGTGTGTATCGTGGAATACAATACTCGCTGTGTGGTTGCTTTCCAGATTAACCACGAATATCCCACTGCCACAAGATGGGTACGTGCTAATCCTATATTTAACTATGTTCTTGAATGCTTAAATTAGGTGTTTGCATAATGATTCCTGCCCTCACAGACACCTGCAGCAGGCCGAAGAGGCACTGTCAACCAGCAGTGCTGCAGGCGATTGGTATTTTGTTTCTTTCTGTTTACGTACTGGGACCTGCATGTGGTACTCTGACAAATATTCATTCAAGATAGATAAATCTTATATGCAGTTGGCCCAGCCCATCGCCTGCTGAAGAAGTGCTGGATGAAATGTATGCTTTGTCACATTTTTTTAGCACTACCATGTATCACGTCTACGTACTTCTGTTTATTATTTGTTGATGTCAATGCAGATGCTCTGGGAGAACACCTATGTTCAATTCAGATGATGAAGAGAGCTGTGGGTGGGTACTTGTGAATTTATTGTGAATGATCAATCATAGAACACACATGCATGAAACACACTAGCTAAATGAAATAGTTTATTACTTACAAAGACGGATAATGTATTGCATAAATTGTCTTGCTGGCAGTAAAATGTTGTGCACCACATACTGGACGCTTCATATCCTGTTGTCTCATCGAAACACATTCTTTATGTATTTCAGCTTGCTCAGTCCAACCCCGACTGAGGCTGCAGCATCTTCCGGGTGAGTTTGTCTCAAGAAATTTTACATTGTATCTCTCTTAACAGATGATATTTTTCTTTTCATGCGTCACCAAGGTCCAACAGTGGCACAAACAGAGCCCAGCCGCCAGCGCAGCCTTCCCAAGTGCGACTTTCCTCGGCACCACAGTCTCGGTAGCTCTGCTGTTCATTTTTCCTGCAAAACATTTTATGTGTTTGTAACTCCCCATGAAAACTGCGGCATTGTCATTACAGAAAAAGAAGAAAGAATGACACGTTTAAGACGCTGTACAGGAAGCACTGGGTAGCTGCAGCAGCACACTGAGCAGGATTGAGAGTACTAGGAAGCTTGGAGTACCTAGGACCGAAAGCCCACCAGACGAATGCCAGCAGGCGGCCAACTGGATGGCCACAAAGCTGCGAAAGTTTCCGGCAAGGAAACGCTCAGAGATACTATTTAAGATCCATTCACTTATTTTGAGGCCGAAATGGAGCTGCCCGAATGAATACCGTGCTATATTCCGGCAATAAAGAATGCTCTCCAATTTGTGCAGCATTATTGTGAATTTTGGCGCCTGCAAAATATGTTTTGAGCAAATGATTGAAAACTGCATCATTACCTGTATTCCCGCGCGGGTCACTATCCTCTCCTGCCATGGCACTCGTCCTTCATTCATGAAGTAGGTTGCCAAGTGGTTGCGCATATCCATAGCTGTCCTGCGAAAGCAACAAAATGCAGCACCATCAGTGGCCAAACAAGGGAATCCTGATTGTGCATGCTTTCACTTGCGAGATAGTTTACCTTGCTGAATGATAACCAGACATAGTGATGAGGTCCCCCATGCCCGGCAGACTGTCACTGCCAGCTCTCCAGGATCCTTCTACAATGTTGCCTTCCCAGTCCTCATGATCAGTGAAACCCGGTGGACTGTATGCAGATCGCGATTGCGGCGAACTCAGCAGGAAGTTGTGCAATACAACACATGGCTTCACAATATTTTGTGTCGTTTCCTCCGATGCCCGAAATGGTCGCCGCAAAATTCTCCATCTGCTTGACATGATTCCAAAGGCATTTTCAATCAACCGTCTTGCTCGGCTCAAGCGATAGTTGAATGTTGCCCTTTTCAGGTACTCTTGCCGCTGAGCTGGGTCATTCCTGAACTTCTGCAGCTCTGAGAAAAAGGAAAACAGTACCCCTCAAGCAATTCTTCATTTTACTATATGTGCGAAGTGGCTAAACCAGTGTTATCTATCGTGCAGACTTATATCTCACTGATTTATGTCAACTGAAAGGTTTGAAATTTACATGCAGAGTTCAATGTAGCTTTAATGAACATTATAAAAGGATCAGAACACCATACTTTACTTGAAAAGCAGCATAAAGAGTGTGTTAAAGGCAGAGATATCAAGTGGAAATAACTTCCAACTGACCTCGTCTTGAATAGGGCCTCATCATGAATGGCTTCAGCGGAAAAGCTTCATCGCCAACCATGTGGTATGGAATGGGACCTATTGAGCCAATGCTCCTAGGCTGAGGAATGCCCAGCAAACCCTTTTCCAGCACTTCCAGCAGAGGTGATCGCTGAAAGATCCCGCTGTCACCTTCACCGCCGTAATGGCCAATGTCTACGTAGGTGAACCTAGAAGTAGACACACATTAATACAATAAAGAATACACCCCTATACATTCTCTATTTATTTTACAGTTGCCTACGGAATTGGGTACTGAATTTGTTTTTCTAAGTTTATAATAAACACAAAGTTTGCAAAGGCTTCTGTTGCAAATTGGAGCACACTGACAGTTGAGCTTGCTGTGGTGACATGAGACCTCTTGAGTGCAAGCTGAAGAAATCAACACAGTAAAGTTCCAAGCATTGAAAGAATTGACTTACTTGTAATGTGCATCACACACAGCTAGGAGGACCACACTGAATGTTTTCTTATAATTTAACTTCATCGATCCTGAGTTGTCAGGGCATTGGATGTGCACATGTTTACCGTCGATGCTTCCTATGCAATTGGGAAAGTGCCAAAATTCTTCCATGTCTGCAGCGATCTGAAAATAGCAAAGGCAAACCTATCACCCATATTACGTACTCGACCATTACAAACTCGTGATACAGAACGATGTTATATTTAACTATTGCATGGTATCCTTAGAAAGCACTGCTATACCTTGTTTACTCAGATTTCAGACAACATAAATTACACAGCTTCTCTGCTTACCTTTAGCCACTCCTGAGAAGTTGCCGGAAACCTTAAATAGGTTGACTGAAGAACGTCCCAAAGGGCGGAAGTTGTTTGTCTGACAATTTCACATGCCGTTGACCTCCCTGTTAGAAAATTGTACGATAAGCTCCTGAAGTTGTCTCCGTTCGCAAGGAACCTGTAAAAAATTCATATAAACCTTTATTTTGAAATTAACACTCAACACTGTGCTCTACAATATATTATCTGGGTATTCCACACTAGCAATGCAAATATAATTTCAATAATAACATAAACAGTTAAGCAAATAATTGCTGACTAGCCTGTCAATTTTTGCACAACCGAAAATACTGAATGATGATAAACTCGGGCTTGACGTGCGAGAACAACGAACTGATCATGTGGCATGCCATAAGTAAGCGTGTGCGTGCGTGCAGAAGCGGGGCGGGGGGGAGGGGATTTTTGGTCGCCTACGGTTCGGAGCGTGCACCAATGCACGGGACAGAGGCATTTCGGTGCGTTGATCTCGCACTGAAACCACGGGCTGTGCGCTAAGCTTCCCGTGCGTAAATAGGATTCCATTTAGGTGTCGGTACAAGTGAAGCATGGACATTCGGTATTCCTGCATTACAAAAAGAAATAGGATTGAAATAAATCTTACCGTATCGTCATTGCTAGTCGATCAGGAGCAGAAATGGGATCCCGGAACGGTGTCGCCTGCCGCTCAATCAGGGGCCGCACGAGACTGAGCAAAGTGTCGAAGACACTCGGCGGCATTCGCAGGTAGCTACAAGAAACGGCACAATCATTTGTGAGACTCTACGATCTGCAGGTGGCACGCACCTAATCGAAGAAGTAGTTATCGATCCCACTTACTCTCTGAAGTATCCTTCGTCTCTCGCGCGCAGGCGGGGAAGCAGAGTACGCGCCTGGCCCTCGGTGTCCCTGTACCGCCATATAGGGCGCACCCAAAACCTTCTCGTCCGATTTCTGGCACGTCGGCGTCGCACAAGTAAAGCACAAATAAGTATTATAGTGTTCACAGTCACGAGTAGCTCCTCGTCCGTATCCGACATGCCTGAGCGTGGTCGGCAGTGGCGCAAGAAAACAGACACTTCCGATGGAACACGAAATCGGCAGAACGGAGAGCGCGTTGTCACGAGAAGTATCGAATGGAACGAGACAGAGCGTGACTCCACGCGCCGTTGCCGCGTGCCGCAAAACGCGAATGTGGACTTGCCCGCGCGCGTCGGCCGCGCGGGCACTTGCCGCGCGCGGCGTGTCGCGCGCGTTTTTGTCGCTAGTGTGGACGTACCATAAATTACTGCGCAGACGCTACCGCGCAAAACGCGCAAGGGCGTGTACGCGACTTTCTGCACACAAATCGCGTGGGATGATCGGCGCCACGCCGGAGCGGCTAGCTTCAAAGAAGCGGTACATGTTCTCACTCGTACAGGCACGCTCGCGCTCGCATCGCTCTCGGCGTATCCTTAGGTCATTCCTTCTGCTGGACTTCTACCCAAGGATTCAGTATCTGCTTGGTATCGCCTATGCACTGCCACGTGGACTTTGGTTCTGCGAGAGAGCCGGGAACATTTTTCCCCGCTGTGAAACCACGCTGTGCGTCTTCTAGCTAACATTTACCGTAGCAGCCCATTTCTTCCTTTTCTGGACGGCACTCGTAAAGACTCGGAAATTTTTACTTGCCAGTACAGTGTGTACTTCTATTTCGTGCGTAGTTATGTGCAGTGTGTGGCAGATTCTTAATCCGCGTAATCTCATTTTCTGTCCGCATTCCCTTCTCACAGTTTACGCATGCAGCAAATTCCCAGGTGCTAAAGTGTTCTACGTCAAGAGCACCTTGGCGTCGTACAAGAGACACCCGTTGATATGTGGCTGATTCACTAGCAAGCTCGCATCTCTGTTGCCACTCTCCATCAAGTGGGATTTTCAACTATCTTTTGTGCTGCTCTGTGGTGTACTAGCTGCCGCATGGATGTTGTGAAGGCTCACTTTCGATTTGCTCTGGCGTTCAGTAGTAAAGGATGGGCTACCCTTTGAGCGGAGGCATTTACTTTTGTTTGTGAGAATGTTTACCAGCCTAACCAACTGATACGTGCGTACTGTAAACAGCAGCACGAACAGAGGCGGACGACGAAATAGGTAAGAGCATACACGAGCGCAAGCTCAACTGAAAGTCTACTTTTGATGACAGAGGTATTAGAGACACTGGGCATCTTGACAAAGGTAAAAAGCCGTGCATGCGTGGCAGAAACAACCACGTGCGACAAGAAAAAAAATATAAGAAGGCCATGTCATGTAGAATAAACGTGCATGATAAACGAGAAATATCGGACAAATCGGGACAAATCTTTCAAAAAAGTGAAAGATTTGTCCCATAAGTGATACTACCCAACGAGAAATAATCATTTGAGAACTGCAACTTTCCCACTGAGGGCAATAGGTAACTTGGTTATGCATTTGTTTCGTTTGTGATCAATAAATATTCCTTCTGGAACTCCTCTGGTGTTGGGGTATAGAGCAGAAAGAACAATTGCTTAATCACAAAGACCAGAACTCAAGAGGATTTGTAGAAGCATTATTTATTGATCACGAACAAAAATTCATAAGCAAGATTTAGGTGACCCCTAGTGGGAAAGAGTTGCTGCAGTACTTGCTAATATCACTTACAGGACGAACCTTTCACTTTTCATGTTTTTGTTAGTGTTTGACGTACATGTTTATTCTACAGGACGTCTTTCGGTCCTTTTTTGTTGTGCTGGGTTGTTTCTGCTGCGCATTCGTGGCTTTTTCTTTGTGAAGTTGCCCAGTGTGTTTAACATCTTTGTCTCCATTAATAAACTTCTAGTTGAGTCAGCGTTCATGTGTGTTCCTACCTTAATTCATCCTTCTCGTCTCTGTTTGGGTGCTTGTCAAATATCAATGTACATCGAATTGGCGAAGTGTCCATAGAATTGATACATGAAGTTATTTGCGCTGTTTATTTCAGGAAGAATGCTATAGGGTCTTATCTCTTTGTTTTTAACACCGATGTACATTTTCTAGTTCAACTTCAAGGAGTCCCCTGAGCAAGCCAATAAGAGTGATGGTAACTTCCTTTGTGTGTAAGATTTATGAATTTCATCCATTCAAGGCATGGCAGGTCACATGCCTGTTTGTAGGTATGCAAGCATTCCTAGTTATTAAACATACTAAGCTCTACTTTTCGGTTCTCATGACGCTGCTTTGTACTGTGCTGCATTCTCCAGGCTCAGCAACCTTTTCTCAGCAACCTTTTCTTTTTTTGTATATATTGGAGAAAAAATTGGCGTGAGCTTAAATATGCATGTACATCACTCCTAATTTTTTTTTCAACACGGGTGCTGTATCCCCCCGTGTTTGTTACTGCTTTTTCTAGATCATTATGCAATGTTTATGTATTTTATGCAATAACGTTCTGGTAGGATTTTAATAACATTTTACCTGCGCAATTGAGGTCATTGGTATTTCGTATACGCATTTATTTGCGTTTTTCACTGTCACACTAATCTGGCCTTTTCGAACCTTTTCGAACCTTTTCTCATCCTTTATGACTGTTTTTCGGGTACTTGATACTGCAAGTACAGGCGACCATTTATTTGGCTGTTTGGAATTGTGTTAGCCGTGTGTTACTACCAATTTTCTGTGCTGAATAACTTTTTCTCTTATCGTTCAAGGTATTAGCCTTGCCTTATCTCTTTATTGACTGAGGTACCACTGAGTTGCTGGGTGCAGGGAAAAAGGCCCCAAAAAGTGCTCTAATTAGCTTTGTGGAAGTCCAGAAAAATTACCTGAAAATGAGCTCACTAAATGGGGGAAGTGCCACCAACAAACTCTTCTGTACCCTAAATTAACATAATCAAATGGTGTGCTGTTTGTTCTTGACTTGTGCCAGGGTGATCAGCTGCATTCATTACACAAAAGTTTTACAAGTTTATTTCTGAAGAAAGCAAACCTGGCTCGTCAGAAACATGATTCAGGTGTTCACCATGCCCGACAACTTTCTATGTGATGTCTCGTCAGTTAATAGCCAAGTTGAGTGGTGTTATTTTATAAAATAATTGGGCAACATGAAAATATATGCATCTCGAAGACAAAACGCTCAGGCAGGTCTACTTTGGTACTTCATTAAGATTTAATCACGGTGAAAGACGTGTGCTAAAGCTTGTATATATTTACGTGAAGTCATTTGTTTCAAGTCTGTTATTTTGCCTTCTCACAGTCAGCCGTAGCTCTTCCTGTGATGTTTAGTGTGCGAAAAACTTTAATGTAACATTCACATATCTTGTGTATTCACATAGAAGCAGCTTCAAGTGTTCACGTGTTCAAAGTTGGTTATACAAGGGTATGCTTAAACCCTGCCTTTTGAGTCGCTTGGACTTCTAGCCATAAACATAAGTGGAAAGTGAAAACCACAATGATCGTTTTGATTGAATTAATATGTATAGGTTTTTTGCAGATGTACTTACACTGCTAGAGTGCTGTAGGTACTAGCCTGTCTCCAGGTTCGATGTAGTGGTGCCTTATGTACTGTAATAATGTTTCATGTGCACGGATCTTCAGTGTAAATAAAGGCACTTCAAATTGATCAGTCTCTCCTTTGCTTTTGTTTGTGTTTGGGAAAGTTATGTGCAGGTACCGGGGCATGCAAGTGTGAACAGCAAAGCAATTCCAATATATGAATAAAAATCCACTAGCCCAACGAAACGTCAATCATATTTCAATGACGACTTCTGAAATCTGAATGTCATCTCAACTGGGCCACAATGTACTTTTCAGTGCTGTGGCAATAATAACTAAACAACAGGTCAACAGAACTACGACAACGTCAGTTCAACGCAGAATCAATGGTAACCCAACAACCATTCAACAAAACAAACACAACGGGCCGTTTAAGCACTACGGACTTTCAATGGTAACTTAACAATTATTCAACATTGAGATGCCCAATGGTGTTTCAATTAAATTTCAGTGGCCAATATTCAAGAGCTTTCAAAACTCAACCCAGCAGTTCTCCAACAAACTCTCAATAATTCCTTAATAAAAAATGCAACATCACCAACGATATTTCAATGCCTTAATAATTTTTTTTTTGTACGGGTTAAGGAGAAAGTACCATATGCTTTGAATGGGAAGGGATGAGGAGCTAGGAAAGAGTTGATGCCTCCAGATGACTAAGACAAGCGTGCCGTTTATCCCCGATTTGGGTTAGGACGTACATGGTAAAGATGGAAAGGGCGATAAAAGAAAATATCAAGTTTATTCTCCCACACAAAGAGGCCGTTTGATAATAACGCAGCAGATACCAGGTGGCATTATGTCGATAGCATCGTGTTACTTGCCGACAGATAAAGTAATACGCAAAATCATGCTAATATTGTGGAGACGAAGGCGAAAATGTAGGGTGGAAATTGAGCGTTAAAATATTGGGTCTCATGGTATTCAATGAATAGACAATGTCAGGCAATGTGAACAGACAATGTAAAAACAGTGCCCGGAAGTAACACTAGGAAATGAATACTAACATCTTATTATATAGATAAGCAAAGGCAACAGGTGTATGGAAACAAACTAAAAACATGATCAAAGGCAAGGATAAAGGCGGCCGTTATGAAATACAGAGCACTATGGGGGTGCAATAGGAGCATGTTGCCCCTGGGTATGTGGAGAGGTTTAATGGTTCTCGCACTTACATTCGGAAATGCGATCATTTGCTTAAAGTCAGAGGTACAATCAGGACTCGATAGCAACCAAAGCGCAGTGAAAAGCCTCGCATTCGGCGCTCACAGGAACACTGCAAATGAAATCGTACGGGGTGGTACGAAGTAGAAGGCTTTGAAGTGAAGAAAGCTCAGAGTAATATTGATTTTGAGAAAGGATGTAATACTATGAAAAGAGAAAAGTAACTTGGTTGTGAGAGTTCTAAAACAATTCTATACAAAAAAATAATTATTCAAAGTGAGCAAAAGAGCTAGGAAGCCTACCAACAAGTACGGCGGCCACTGTAGTAAGCAACATGGCAACGAAGAACATTAAACGTAAAGTCAAACAGGCTGAGCGAATCACCTGGGCGGTGGCAATTGATATGAAACCGGCAATGTGTGACTACATAAGAGGTAAAAGCGATATCAGGAGAGAAACATTTGGTGATACACCACAAAGAAAAACTGCTTACTTTTTGGAGTGAGATCAGGATTTCTTAGCACGCGAATTATTAACTGATGTAGACCAAGGAAAAAGAAGCACGTTCTTGCTGAGAAGAATCTATGAAACGATGAAATATGTTTTATTAGTGTGTGAAAATATACACTTGGCGGTCGGCTTAGGCACCACTTCCATGCTGGAATCCCTGGAGTTCAGGGATAGCAATGAGAAAGCAAAGATGTCCAGACCTGGAATTAGTAAAAGGCGATTGAAGGTTCGGTGGTGTAGAAGCATGGAGCCCAAAAGCAACGGTAAACTACAAAACCAAGTTTCCAATAATGTCTCAACGTTTGTTGCTGAGAATTCATTGTCTGCAACTAAAAGTTCGTAGGACGTTCACAAAAAACAAAGAAAAACAGAGCTTGGCGGCGCAAGTCAATCATCCGTTTGAAAGGGGACGCTCATGGCATCCACCCATTCATCCATCCATCCATCCGCCGTCACTGCGTGCTTGATTGGTCTCTGAAAGACAACTGCGTGATCAGATTGGTCTCTGAAAGCGGCTTAGCTGCAGGCGCCGTAGCTTAGTCCATATCGCGGCAAAAAAGCAAAGAACCGGCCCAAACCGGAAGTACAGTCGTAGAAAAAAGCGAAACAAACAAACGAAGAAAACTATTTTGTGGCTGCTCGCCCTTTTGCCACCACCCTGTGAAGACTCCAGTGCGCTAGTGGACACGAAATTAGACAGACAGCCGTGCATGAGTGCGATAACTACATTTTATTCCGTTTATACTTGAAGGATTAAAAATTTTTCTTGTAGCAGGAGATTTCTGAGGCGACGTCATTTAATTTATGTCATTTTTCGGTCATAAAGAAGTGTTTTAAAGCTCGTTTAAGAGTAAGATGAGCCCAAACAACGTCCTATCATTAATAAGAAGCTTTGAAAATAATTACTGAACCGTCATTTATTCTATTTTTGCATTATACGAGGTTCAATAGGAGGTGTCACCGTGCTCTCAGTGAAACAAGGCGTCTTGTATGCACTTGTTTCAAGTGAAGGGCCGGTTATGGGCAATATGACGGTGGACTTCAAATGTGTGGACTAATGATGGCTGTAGTATGTAGTTAAGTTTACAAGTGCCACGGGTGGTTAATAAGTGCCCGAGAGTCTTATATACGGTCACGGTTTCATATTGGTAGTCATATGCAGGCAAATCTTTAAGGTATGTGTTTTAATTAACTGCAAGTGAAATTCCGAATGCAAGTGCTAAAAAAAAACAGCTTCGCTGAAGATTAGTTTGTGATTCTATAAGACCTCACAATGCCGTTGTCGTGCCGTTGCGTTTTTGTGTGGTGTGACGTGTCACCACTCCTTTTTTCTGTTCTTTGAAAGCTTGCAATGTTCTTCAGCTGTAGTTATTATTAATTTCAGATTCTGCCTTAACATGATACACGCCAAACAAGGGCCGGGATGAGTGAGTGACGTCTAATAAGCGTAACCTGATTCCCGGCAAAGGGTTTGTAACACTTTGGCGGCACCGCGCATTCTGGTGTGAAATGTTTAAGGTGGTGATGACTCAACGGCGGAAGAACAATTATTCTCTTCTTTGTCGGGCACGCAACCTGAAGTTGACAGTAAAATCTGCAGCTGGGTGTCTGCACGACGGGGTGGAGGGTAGAGGCAAGGGTAGGGGGAGGAGAAGATCAGTCAACACAGCATTTGCTTTCAAGTGTTTTTATGAACGCTCTGAGAGCAGCGGGCCCAATAATTTTGATACGCGTGACGCTGAGGACGACAAAGTGCGCACTCTGTGGCCAGCGATCTGGCAAGCCAACCTGCATGCACTACCCCACTTGCCGTCCTGTGCAATACGAAGAGTTTCGTCGTTGAACTCGAGGTGCAATGCGCATGCCGAGCAAGAAGGCAGCTCTGGGTTCTATGTCATAATAATGGCACACGCTTGAACTACACACAAGTGATCCTCAACCGGTGTCCCTGAAACGGGCTTCTAAAGGAGCGTGCGGGACAGTTGAAGAGCCTGACGCCATAGAATATAAGAATGCGTCACCAGACAGATGTCGCCAGCAAGCACATGATGGGGAGCTAAATGATTCCAATGTAACTGCCAGAACGACTGTATCTATTAGAGCTACGGAAACTGCAAATGTACAGCCGATCAAATCTATATCCACGGGGTGCAGGCGCCACGCTTTCTTTCCTCCAGCGCCTCGCGATGTAGAAATTGTGTGATTTCGTAAATGTAAAATGTGCCCGTTTGTGCACGAGGTTAACATCTACTATCTCGCAAATTTACTACAACATACGGCTACGGAGAGCATAAAACTCCTTGCTGGCAGGGCTTAGAGACTTAATCGACTGTACGATCAAGATGTTACGCACAATCTCACGTTTAAACGGATACGTTTACACAGGAAAAACTGGGCGAGTTGGTGACTGAACATATTCCTAGGGGTGGGCAGTGCAACCCGGACGAAGGACAAAAGGAAGGGGACGATACGAGGAGCGTACGGTCACGCAGGAGCGGTAATCGGCATACGGGAATCGGAGGATTGTAATCAAGTGTGTCTTATCCTGCTCATGGCCTTGAGCTTGCAGATTGACAGAATGCCGGAAAGCTGCGCAAAGGGCATATTAGGGCCAGTGATTTTTGTTGTTGCTAATATGAAATTAGATGAGACGTTCGCACCATTATTGGCGCCAGCTACAACTTTTCTCAAGAGAAGCAGTAATAAAAGCGCAATAAAATTGTATCCACTGCTCACAGTGGAACATCACGAAAATTCACAATGTTCTACCCACAGAAGAAAGTAAAACGACCTAAAAAATAAATTATGAGATTTTACATCTGAGAACCACAATTCCATTGTGAGGCAAGTCATAGTGAGGGGCTCAACATTAATTTTGATCTCCAGAGTTTATTCGAGGGGCGCTCACTGCATGGTACACAGGTGCGCCTGCAGGGAACCCCTGCAGGCGCACCAGGTGTTGGATGTGGTGAGAAGAAATCGTGAGGACTCCAGGTCACTTGCGCTCTAAGAAACCTGTGTTTATCCACGCGTTCCTTGACACCGCAAGCTCTCGCCTGCATTTTGACTTCACCCCAGTAATCGCTATAAAGAAATTAATGCATAAAACCGCAGAATTAATTCGCAAGGAAATTCATTGGCAGTAGCGACTTTCGAACATATGACCCTACGCTAGGAAGCCGAATTTCTTACCCACCGTGCTAAACCAGCATCTCTTATATAGCAGGCTTGTGCGATCTTCTTTATGAAGTCATACTACTTGGACCGAAAGTTCCATTGCCCAACGCGGCATGACGAAAGCGGTGACGTCAAAATCACTGCAGTGTACTCGGGAGCGTCCCCATTAGACTCTATGGAAGTCGGGCAAGATAGCATGATGTCACGGATGAAATTGCGCCTACCTCGAGCTATCTAGGAGGCATTTGACCACGCGTCACAACGCGGTCGCTTGTGCGCGAGGAGCGATAACTCGAAGGACTGCTCAGCGGCATTCAGCAGAACAATAATGCTTTCGCATTCACAGCTCATAAGAAGTGCTTCGGTTTCCTAGGATTTTTTGCATTTCATCTTCATCGAAGTGCGGCCGCTGCGCCTGTTAGTCGATCCCCCGCTCTCTCATGCTTATTAGTGCAACGCATCGTCATGAAACGCACACTTCCGTAAAAAATTGAAAGTGTACCGTGATAATTAATGTTTTCGGAAAATTATTTGCAACATGGTGTTGGATAGGTTGTAACGTTTTTTTTTTCGCGTTACGTTACGTGTGTCCGTATTAATGGAGGCGGAATTGTGCCGGTCTTCGTTTCAATCTGCCTTAGTGCGCTTTATTTCTATGCAAACTACCTGTGCCCACCCTCACACATATGATGCTAGTCTGTTAGCGCGATAACTTTTTGTGTGGACCAGATCAATCTTGCGTGTATTTTGTATTATTGAAAAAAAAATTACATAGTACATCTTCTAAGACACTTTAACTTCATTTTGAATGTTTTCTTTTCCAGAATAGCGGTCTTTACAGTAGTCTTCAACTATTCTGTACATGAAAAGGCGCTATACATTTCACAAACAACTCATACGGTCAAAGCCTTAGTTGCGCTTTATGAAACGCTTGAAGAGAGTGCAGCTTTGCAAAAGATAAAGTAGGTACAAAAGTGCGTGAGAAATTGTTCATACCTGACCATTGAATGGTTTACGCAAAACCACCTGATCATGTTGAATATCATGGTGTAAGGGCGCCTTGGGCCAGAGAGCCCCTTCTACACATCTGTTTTACTCCCAAAAGAAGGGCCGAAAGACCGATTTTTCAAGCACATCACCACAAAGAAGCCAAGAACAAGACGTGGGGAAAGCTTGCAGCTAAAGCATCACCGATAGGTACCCGGTGAAAGTGGGGATGGAACCCTGCACCTCCGGCCCGGGAGACGGGTGCTTGAACTACAAGGCCCGAGATGTAGCTACAGAATAACCTGCTGAACAGTTTGTATTGTTCGGAAAGCATTTTTTGAACAAATAATTGGCGAGTAAATGTATCCTTTCCAATACTTTTAGGTGTGAAAGAGACCTGGATGGATCAAAAATTTCATTTACATGCATTAGTGAAAAGAACTCATGGAAAATAGATATTGTATGGCACTTCAAGTTCATTTGGAATGCTTTATTACGTAATAAAGTGCTTAACAGTAGTCTTTAACTACTGTATACATGGACGAAAGCACATTTAACAAACACACAAGTTTAGACCACCACAATGTCTAGCTCAAAATAGAGCGCACTGAGCACTTTAAAGTCTTTCGAATGAAATCATGTTTTGGACATTTCATTGAAGAGTAACGTGAGTACGCGTAATGTACCCTTCCGCCCACTTTTAAATTATACTCTAGAATTTCTCGAAGAAAAAAGATTTTTCGCCCATTTTTACGTTACACCATACAATTTTTAAAAAAGGTAACTCCTTACAATTACATTTTAGAGCAGGTTTCTAGTTCTAGAAGAGAAGAGCATTTATAAACATTCTTGAAAACTAAGAAACTGAGAACAGAACTATTTTTGACATAGCCCTTGAACCTGTTCTGTGGGCAATGGTTCCGCCTGGCTTCGCCTTCGGAATATGACTAACATTGAATTGATGTCCTCAGCAAGAATACTGGGACTGCCTCCGTTACGAGCTCCCTGGTTGCGGAGATGATGGCAGTAGCCTAGTTTCACTACTGCAGAATATTGCACACCACTGAATAGAGGCAGACTGTGCCCTCACACAGTTGCATCACTCACAGCACTGAAGAGCGACCAAAGGGGTGCCACTGGCAGCACAGTGTGCATCTATGGAGACAAATGTCGGCGACATGTTCTGGAAACATTGTGCCTTCAGTTTGTGCCTTCAGGAGTCTCCAAGGTGGTTGCTGACGCACAAGAAGACGATCACATTGATGAAGCTATTGTTCTGCAGTGATGGCGCCATATTGAAATGCGCTCAGTGCCCTTTCAGTTATTGACCCACTATGTTCCGTATTTTTCCATCGAGTGTTATAAATAATCATTGTTGGCCCATCTTAAAAGAAAATAAAACGTCATAGAATACGTGCAGTGAAAACCACACAACAATGAAAGCACTACACGACCAAAATTTGCTTGCCTCACTTTTGCACTTCACGACTATCAGAATCTGAAATTCTTCTCAACGGCAAGCACATCGTTGTGGGCCGCAGTTAGTTGTGCAGCATTACGGACTAGCGTACACATTCGGGGACGCAAGCAGTCATCTGTTCGGATTGAACCAGAGGCCGTCATCTTGTGTCCGCCGAACAACATGGATTGGATGCAGATTAGACAAATATGTTGCTATGCCCTCAAAAATAGGAGCGCTGGCGTTTGCGTATCTTTATGCTGCGGCAGATTTTGCGCTCTAAGGTAAGAAAAGAAGTTTACGTGTGATGGAATTCTTCACCTGGCAAATATCCTTTTACAAACCTACTTTGCTATATAGCCCGGAAACAGAGAAAGGAACACGAAAGAAACATCCGGCAAACGAAGGGGCCCTTTGATTGGACTATTCAAAAAATGTCGTGCGTGCGCAGACACCATTTGCAAAACCGTTGTCGCCACGCGAAGAAGCATTGGCAAGGAAAAGGCATTCCTAAAAAATCGAACCTCTAGTCGGCTATCGCAGTAGCATATGTGAGTAGTATATCTCAGTTTGATTTCGTCATTCATCATACGATAGCTTCTGTTCGATTTTAGAAGAAAGCAGCCATGTCGTAGAAATGTATCTTGACTTTTTTGTGAGCACGCTCTGTTAAAAACTGCACTGAATACCATCATCGTGGAGCCATACGAAGCGCAGCACGATCGAACAGCCGTTTATCGATTTTGTTGGGCAAAGGAACCGATGAATAGCGTGGCCATTTCCTCTGCGACTGCCGCTCTTATTAGGTTATCGATCTGTCCGCGTAGTACTACTCTACATGCTGTGATGCTGACTACGTCTCTGCCGCTCACTTGCTCTTTGATAGGTACTTTTTCCTCTGTCCTGAACCACTTCGCACTCCTTCCCCGAGCCGGCCATTTTTCACCGTATTCCGTAGTACATTCCGCCTCCTTAGAGCAGCATCCATAATCAGGGAACACGGTTTACATTACTTTCCGGAACAGTCGCGCAAATGGTGCCGTCCAGAAGAGCGCATGCACAAGTTAGCAAGTGACTGCGCCTCTACTTGCGAAAGTCAAGGTGCTGACAAATTATATTTGGCTTAGAGCGCGAATGGAAGCTCCTGTGTAGGAGCCACCGTTATTTGAAAGCAGATCTTTGTCACCCCTGTTCCTTCGCCACACTTCGATTCTTTTAGCCATTATATTTTCTTCCGCCATAAGTAGTACTTATTTTCAACTGTTGGCAATGTGAGCCTACGTTGTTTTTTGAGGAGGCAGCAGGGAGCAAGCACTATTGTTAATTGATGCCGGAAGCAGATGTTTCTTAAGTGGCATGCATAAAGATGCTGAACTAATGCGAATATGACGCTCCGGTTGGGCATATATTTAGTGATGTATTTGTTTCATTGACCAATGTGAGTGGCAAACTAGTTAAAAGGGCAACTATCTATATTCTATTCTTGTTTCGCCTTCCATCAGAGCGTACTCCGTTGATCGCTGTTATGTATTTTGCTGGGGTCTGAGCTAATAATTCCCTATTTACGTTCTTATTTCGTTTAGGGCGTAGTTTGCAACCGTGCATGCTCCCGTGCCTTATGACTACACCACCTTTTGTTTCCCTTCTTTTAGTGCCTGCTTTGGAGCTCCCATGGTCAAGTTACATTATTTTTCTCTTTAGCTTTAGTAAAAGTTGGGCTTATCACAAGTAATATTGATTGACATTGTCATCAAGTTCACCGCTCCTCTTTTTACTGGCGCATCGCCCACTTTATTTGTGCATGGTTTCATGCGTAATTCAAGTTTTACTTACCCATGATAATAATTTAGCTACATGTCTACAAATGTTTTACTGCATGCTGTGCCTTTATTAAGAGAGGGTGTGGCATCTCTACTCTTGAGATATTTACACGAGCACAAGTGCAATACCTCTGTCTACTCCATACGTAATTTCTTCCGGTGTTCTTGAGCTTAAAAGTCCGGCTTTACACGTATTCCTTAGCCATTGTGCAAAAGGCGCTCATTAGTCCAACATGTCGTACAGCCAGCCCAGATGTGCTGTCTAGAAAATACTTTACATCCCTGAAATTTCCTGCATTGGCTGCGCGTTTTCTTTCATAAGGTCCACTTTTATTACGCGTTGTCGTATCCCCAACATATCACGCCTCCTTTCGCATTCCATCCTGATGGTTTCGATGTCCAGAATGGCACTGCAAGTCCAGCATGGGATGTCCCACTGGGATGAAAAGATTCCCTTAAGAGAAGCCGAGCCAGCCAGCTGGCCACACTGATTACCTATACTTTGCGAGAATATACTTGGGTAACTGATACCAATCTGCTCGAGGAAACGATTCCTGTTGTCTGTACACGACAGTACAACCAAATGCTACACGATGCAACACGAACGGAAATAATTATTCAAGACACTGGAAATAGAGAGAGCGAGAGAGAGAAGGGAAGAAGGAAAGGCAGGGAGGTTAACCAGACTGAGTCCAGTTTGCTACCCTACACGTGGCGAGGGGAATGGGGAGTGAAAGAGAGAGACAGAGAGAACTTAGGTGTAGGTTGTTTATAGTCGGGCACTCAAGTCTGTTGCCTTTAGGTAGTGAAAAAGCGCTCGAACTGCTTTCTGCGCTAATGAACTGTGGGGCCAGGCTCCCAAGATCTTCGCTTCCGTAAATGGCCTGTCATCCAGTCTATTCAAGGCACACTGGAGAGTCTCACGTTGATTATCGAAGTGAGAACAGTGGCACAGAAGGTGACTGATCACGTGATGACAGTGGCACAGAAGGTGACTCTTCACACTTGCACTTAGCGCACATTGGTGAGTCCGCCATTCCTATGCGATAGCTGAAGGAGTTGGTGAATGCTGCTCCTACCCACAACCGACGCAGCAGTGTGGCGTCACGTCGTGGAAGATTCTCTGGTAATTTAAGTTTCAGTGATGGGTCGAGGCTGTATAAACGACACTTAAGTTCTGTGGGGCATGCCAGTAACTTAACGTGATGGTACGAGCGATACTACGAAACTCTCTTGCAGCGTCGACTCTCGATGAAGGTACAAGGAGTGTCGGTGAGCCAGCCTGGGCACGTCGGGCAGCGTTATCGGCGAGGTGATTAACAACGATGCCACAATGTCCCGGCAGCCACTGAAATATGATATCATGTCCTCGTTCAGAAGCACAATGGCAGGTTTCGTTGATTTGTGACACCAGCTGTTCATAATAAGACACAGGAAATACATTGAAAAGCACATGTAGACCTACATCATAACATGCATAGCAGTAAAAGTCATACCTAAATTCAACGATATTATGTTGCATCTTATTTGCGGTTTCTGCAAATGTAGGCTGTGTTCTACAGTGCGCCTACATTTGAATAGGCTGTTAAGAATGCTTTTGCTTCACCGCACAGAAGGCTGAGATTCGCTTCGAAGAGTGAAACGGAAATGCATGACCATAAGCAGTAAAACAATTCAGTCTTGTACATAGCTACCTACCACTCTTTTTCCTACTGGACGAATCAGCATTCCAAGCCTCCCATTTCCTTGTTGGCCTCTTGTGAGTACTTCATGTAGCGAAACCTCGCCTGATCGTGAAACGTATTCTTTGCGCCGACAGCAATGAAAGAAGGAGCTAGGGCGCAACTGCTACGCGGAGCTGTAGCGGTTGATGTCGTTACCACGGGGCAAATGCAGCATCGGTGAATATTTACCTGAGTTATTAAAGTATTAATGAAATAATTCTTAGGCTTGGCCGAGAAACTGAAAGAAAAACAGCATCGAGCAATAGGTGCTGGTTACGCTTCAGACTGTGCCTTCAGACTGTTGTGAAATGCTGAAACCTCAAAATGAACCAAAGTGCGCAATCCCAGACCATTTCGTACGCTATGGGGACTTACTGTTAGCATAGGCTGTTAGTCAATGACAAGCAGCCCTTAAAAACAGAAAAGGCTTTTGCAATTCTGGGCGATATGTCCAATCTTTTTCATCTTTATTGAGCGTAACATGCAAAGGATAATCTTTTCTGTGGTATTTTTCATTCCGAACCACAGAACATGAGTATACGAAAAAAGAAGAGGGTGGTCATGCAAAGTGCAGCTGGAATTTTCGCCAGTGCTCTTCCATTCAAGTTTGGAGAAATAAGGTGATTTCCAACCTTAAGATAGAAGAATAAAAGGCGTGAAAATTGCAATCCTTGCATCCTACTCGCCAAATGCATACCCAAACATCAGTCTCCTGTGATAGCTTACTTGAAGTTATTGCTTCATGTTCACTTTGCTGTGCCTTTTGCTTCGTCTCTCTCTTTATAGGTGTTCCATTTGAACGGGTCTCCGCAACAGGGTTTCGCTAAGTGCATCTTCAAACACCTCCGCTAGCCCCTTTGGCCCCCTCGCACGGATGTAGGGATGGATTTCCAGGAAGATTCGAAAAGGCGGTATAGTGACATGTATTCTTAAAAGATTTGGTTCTGTGTGTAAGGGTTCTGCAAGCGATTTATATTTTCAACGCTCCTATTTCACATTTTCTAATATTTTAGAATGGACGCTATAGGCGAAAGCTATTTTGTGCGTTACATGTTTCGAGCATTCCGAATCTCGCTTCCTTTTTGATATTGCGATGTTCAGGGCCGACAATGGTGCAGAGCTGCTGCAGAACAAAAATTCAAAACAACAGCCACCACAATGCACCAGTACCAGCAGATACTGAGCAGCTGCCAAGCAAGAACCCAACAAGCAACTGAAAAAAAAATTCAAAAAAGAGGGACAGTGGCTCCCTAGATGGCTGAACTTTAATAATGAAGCGCTTAGCTTCTATGAGATGCTATATATGTGCATGACGCTACATACACTTTTCCGTGAGTTTCTATCTGTTTTCATTTGAAAGCCATTGAACCATCCAATCTGGCACTTCGTGTCGGTGATGGAAAACAAATGTTCCCGGGCGCTACACAATAGCGGAATCTAAATGACGCTATTGCTTTAGTGAGGTAGCAACAGTAGAAGATTACACGAGCGTACCCTCAACGCTATATGCTAGCCGTCTGCGTCACGAGGACAAAAGCGATATATCATACTTGCCAAGGGAAGGATGTGGATGAAATTTGTATAACAAAGTGCGACACATCTCTAAACACATACAATGTTTTGACGTGTTGTGTGACAGTGACGCATACATTCAGGGGGATTGGCCAAGATTGGACACTTACCCAATGACACCTACCTATTGCACATAACCATGACACATAGCTATCGCACATGCGCAGTGTCGCACTTTTCTCTTCGGGCACGTACCAAGTGGCTCATGTTTCGTGCTTGGCAAAACAGGTGCTAACGCATACTCAGTGACTGAAGTTGTCTGCATATATCCGGAAATATATCCGGGGAAGGAACAACGACATTCGCCGAATACCGTTGCACATTCAAAATACCATTCTACATTTTACATGCTAGTCAATATCATGTAATAATGATTGTTACGCTTTGTCACTATCGGACCACTTCTCCGTAAGAACAGTGGGTAGTTACTTGTCTTATAGCATTTCTAATCTCCGACTTAGAGATCACACAATGATTCCGTTCGTTAAAGAAATTTTTGGCGAACCTATTGACCTCGGCGCTGTTGTTCAATCCGATTTGGCTGCACACCCAATAAAATGCAAGATTATGACCTTGTGCTGACGCATCTTCAAAATTTTCCGCAACTCAGCAAATTTTTTCTGTGTTTTTAAACTCTGATCGCGCTGCAAAATAATTTAAAAGGCCGAGTTGCTGTCAATAGAAATGACCTATTCTCTTGCTTTTGTTTCCTCAGAAGTGAATTTCACACGCCCCCACCCCCTTGAAATAGCAAATAGCAACCTAACTAATCTTAGGATGACTATCGATGCTAATGCGCTTATTATTAGCGCAATGTATGTGACCCACCGTATTTCTCAAGTCAAGTTCATTCAATTTCTGTAGTTGCTCATACGAAACTTCAGTTGCTTCGCCTAGATGTGACGTCTATTTAGATTGATTATTTGATGACCATTCCTTGTGTACGTCGGGTGTTTACTATCTATCTATCTATCTATCTATCTATCTATCTATCTATCTATCTATCTATCTATCTATCTATCTATCTATCTATCTATCTATCTATCTATCTATCTATCTATCTATCTATCTATCTATCTATCTATCTATCTATCTATCATTCTATCTATCTATCTATCTATCTATCTATCTATCTATCTATCTATCTATCTATCTATCTATCTATCTATCCATCCTCTTACGCCGACAGGGTGGTCCAGGCTGTCTTCAAGCTAGCAATACTAGGTATGTGGCTGTCCACCTCATTCCAGCTCTGGCTCTCCCCATGCCATAGTAATAGAACCATCATTGTCATGCAGTCGCCATGCATTCGTTGTAAAACTGTCTTCATTCCGCCATCGTGGCTATTCTATCGTTGGTAATCCAGCTTAGTTAGGTGACCATGGTCACGCTGTCGTCGTGACACAAGCTTTCTGGTACAGTCATCGTCCTATAATTGGCGTCATATATTCGTGGTCTTTCAATTATCCTTCTACAATTGCCATTATGCCGTCGAGGTCGTTTCATCGTCGTCATTCTAACTTCAGCATGCTCCCGTCGTGCCGTCGTCATCACGTCGTCGTTGTCTGGTATTCCTTATCACGCTATCTTAACATTGTCATCACTTAGCAAAGCTATTTCATTGTTGTTATGTCCTAATCGTCATATAGCCTACATAGATCCGTCGAATTTATTCCGTATTCGTCCTTATATCGTCACCAGTGTGTCAGCGTCGTACAGTCATTGTCATGCGGCCATGCTCGCGATTTACTTTGGCAAGCAAGTGCCATAGCAAATTCGGGCGATACCGGAGTTTGTCTCATACAGTCGAAGCAACGGAAATTTTAATGTAACCAGTACATCTTTAAGTAAGCATAATTATAGCAATACAGTGTCACTACAATTATCAAATGCTAATCGCAATACGTTCGACAGACATCGTGAAATGGCTTATGCCGCATTTTTTTAAATTGGTAACTTAGACACATTGTCTGGGATGATGGGGCTAAATGCAGATGCAACTCCCAGACGAAGGCCCCCTTATGCGTACATTTCTCTGAGGCGCAAAGCAATAATAACACAAAGAAACAATTCAGAAACATAAAAGAAAAAATGTTTGCAAAAAGAAACTAAAAAAGTTATACAAGAAGAGAAATATTCTTTACTATTTTACACCCATTATAAGCAGTAATGGTGGAATTATTAGGAATAATTCAGACAAAAGACAACGTTTAGAAAATGTGCAAAACTAGAGTGCAAACTAGAGTAACAAAACCACTGCAGAACCGCACCGCACCAAGAACGTTATTCAACAGAACTAATCAAGATATATTCCCTTACATTTTTGTGGCCACAAACTGACAACTACTAGTGAACCATATTACCATTTCACGATTTTGTTCAGGAAATCAGGTATTGGGTAAGCAGTCGCCTCCGTTATATATTTAGTTATGAACATTGGTTTTCTATGTCGCATGTGCCACACATGGTATTTTGTATTGACCGGCAGTGAAGTAGTATAACGTGGCGCTATAACGAAAAGCTATTCCAAGCTTTTCCATTCCAAATCTGCAATCAGCCCTCCACTTTTGCTCAAAAAACTTTCGAATCATCACCCACTGCTTTTGTCACGCGACGACACAAAAACAGCTTAAACGCCCATCTAATATGATGTGTGCACAATGATTACGCATGATAAGACCGAACGAAAGAAAAATATTAATTTCTGATTCCATGCTTACTTTGCATTAGCGAAAAAGCCGTCGCTTGATTATTGCTATTGGTCAAACGTTTTTCAGCTGCACCCACTTAACCTGTCTGTCACGCGACGTCACAAAACCACGAAAACTCACGACGTCAAAGTGACATGTGCGCGTAAAAACGCATTAATATGCAGAACGAAATTGAAAATTTTTCTGAATGGCCGGAGACTGGTTCTCGAAGGAATAGAAGATGACTGCAGCCGATCACTGTAACAGTTGCTACTCAGAGCTGTTGGGGACTATGAATGTATTAGCTTATAATATAACATTTTGCGTCGCAGTTAACGTTATGTACACTTTTCGGCACGTATAGGACATCGCTCTGCCAACTGTACTTTGCTGGGGGTGCGTTTTAACGGCATTCTTAACCTTCCGTTGCAAGTCGTCGTGACCCGCCGTGGTTGCTTAGTGGCGATGGTGTTGGTATGTTGAGCACGAGGTCATGGGATCGAATCCCAGCCACGGCGGCCGCATATCGATGGGAGTGAAATGTGCCGACACCTGTGTATTTAGATTTAGGTGCATGGTAAAGAACCGTAGGTGGTCCGAATATCCGGAGTCCCCCACTACGGCGTGCCTCATAATCAAAAAGTGGTTTTGGCACGCAAAACCCCATAATTCCATGCAAGCCGCCGCAATTTTTACCAGCGACACCAAGTTAAGTAAGGAGAAACGCACTAATCGCAGACGTTGGCACCACACCCCTAATCCTCCTATCTACTATCACTGCGCTGGCTCGGCCCCATCAAATCTCTCTTCATTTGAGCATGCTGCGTACCTTTTATGAGCCAATAAAATAAGAAAAACTGCTCGGGTTAGGCAATGGTATTCGCTTTGAAAGCAAAAGAAAGTAACATCCCATAAACTAGAAGCACCTTTGATTGGGCTTTTCAAACAACGCTGCGGGTTACCACCTGATGCTTGCATCGGTGGTTACGGAAATTTGACGTCAGGAGATGGGAATAAAATCATATCGAAATTGTTTTATGTTATAACGCCCGTCATATAGGATTTCCTTCTTTGTATACATACCAAGCATGAGTTGCAACAGCTGGTTAACTTTCAGTACGATCAGCTTTGAAAAGAATGGTGATGTGTGGCCTTTTCGTTTTAGGTATTCTATGCAGCGTACAGTTTCTTTTTGTAGAATTATTAGCCTGTCTTATATTGTCTTAGTAGTGGTACTCCAGGTAATTATACAGCGGGGAAGATGATAATGAACAAGGACATATTATAACTGAATTTTGAACTATCTTGGGCCTTTCTTCGAATGTTGTACACGGTTAAATCCCGCTACACATTTTTGCTTGGAGCATGTTGACTTGACGTGTCCAGTCCATGTATTCTTCGCAAATAACACCAAAACATTTCTATATACGCACCTGTACAATAGCGCAGTTCTAAAATTTAATGCGAGAATAATAAGCATCAGGCATACCTCGTGTTTTCAAAATCATAAAACGACTTTTCTTAACGTTCATTTGAAGTTGATTTCAATCTAAACCTGTGAGATTTTGAGTAACCATCTATGAACTAGCTTTTCAAGATGGAGGAAGTGTTTACCTGTAAAAAATGTACTAATGTCTTATGAGTGCAGTATTATGTCAGGAGCGTCCGGCATATGCACGATGTCATGTATATAGACAATGAAGAATAGCGGTCCTACAATAGAACCGTGCGGTACGCCATAATTTTTTTGGCTAGAGTTGAGACCAATAACCATGTAAACAAGGTAATTGCATCCTGCAACATAAGTAACTACGGATCAGATTTATTCGCCGCGGGCACTGGAAGCACACCGTAATGTGGCAGCTTTCGAATAACATGGCATGCTTGATTGAATCAAGCGCTCTACAAAAATCCAAGAATATTCCAAGGGTGCATTGTTTATTATGAATAGCATAAAATATTTTTCTTTATTCTCCAGTAGTGCAATTTCTGGTTATTTCTTTTCAGGAAAACTAAAACGTTCTTGACAAGTATTTGAATATCATCGAGGAACTTGATTTATCGTGATTTTATAGTGTACCATAAATGTTTCGAAAATAAAGGTAGCACCGACATAGGCTAGTAGTTGTTCAAGTCATTGCGACAGCAGCCTATGAGAATCAGTTAGAGTTCTTCGTGCCGTGACTGCCGTCACCTACGAGATCGCCCCGGACGCCCCATCTGCTTCCCAGTGCAGTGATACCGTGCACGTTACACGACTGAAGCAGTATCACCCTCCCAGTGATGACATTTAGAAGCTCCGGGACGTCACTTCTGCCACTGGGGGATTATGCTACACGCGTTAGGTATTTTATTGTTTGAACGAGGCGCGTGGGCGCCATCCCTCGAAACAAGAGGAGGAAGAACGAACTGGGATCATGGTGTGAATCTAACTGGTCAGCGCTGCAACCGCTGTTGTAAATATAATCTGTAAATAGTTGCTCATCTTACTGACTCATCCTTCGCATAAGAATGTGACTAAAAGCAGCAATTTAGGATACGACTATTTCATTTAAACAGAGTCAAGAAAGTAGAATTCGTGTGTGAAGAAGCTACGCACTTTATCGTGTCTTTTGGTGTGTATATCTGAATTGCTGCACCTGAAATTAAGTAGGACTGGTAAAAGTGTCCATAAAATTAACTTCAAGGTCCTTAAAGCCATCAATTGTTGTTGTTGTACAAAGATTATCTTGTGTTTTTCCTGCCTAAGAAAGTGCGAAATTTCATGCTTTTTCATTAATCGTGGACACGGCTGCCCTGCCGTGACGATGTCACCTGAAGTGCCTTTGTATGTGCAGGTTTGCGCGTCGATCCTGATCCTAGCCTCCGCCACATCGCCGTTTATGGGGGACATTGGACGGCAGCGCTCCGATTCCCCGGCTCCGATCGACGAAATGCTGTGGCAGCTTCCTGGATTTATCGCCGACGCCCATCGCCGTGCACCAAATATGACTGATCATCGCCTCGTGGAAAACGACCTCTCCGCACCATCGATGAGCACAGTGACGTCACACCATCGTGATACGTCACGGAGCCTGCCAGCAATAAATCTGCTACCGAGACCTACGATCATCAGTGGACACGGCGGCCCTGCCGTGACGATGTCACCTGAAGTGCCTTTGTATGTGCAGGTTAGTGCAAAAGGATACGGTTTTTGTGGTGGCTACCTTTGTCTAGTAGCGCTGCCGTGTCCACAAGTGCTGCTTGATTGTGTCTGCGACTCTTTTTCAATGGCATGCATACTGCTTAAGCTTTCAGGGGATGTAGAGGAAAACCCGGGGCCTGTTTTTGAAGCCACCCTAAATGAAATTCTACAAACCCAAAAAGATATTTTGGCCAAAGTTGCTCAAATTCAAGAAAAACAAACTTCGTCTGAGGCAGGTATAGTGGAAATACAAAGAAGACTCGATTCCATCGAAGCAAAACTCGTGGTCCTAGAGAAATCCCAAATAAGGCTATAAAATATTCAGGCTACTATGAGTGATTGTCAGGCGGAAATCGCTGCACTAGCTAAACAAGTCGATGGCTTGGAAAATCAATCCCGGCGTAGCAACCTGATTGTAAGAGGTATACTGGAAGAACAGAATGAAAACGAAGAAACATTGCTGAGAAAAGTAAACGACGATGTTTTTGAGGCAAAACTCGGAGAGAAGCTAAGTACCATTCAGAGAATACACCGTCTTGGTAAGGTGAATCCGGGTAAGCATCTTCCAGTTATCCTTAGGATTGGTGTTTTAGGGAAAGAACTAAGATTATTAATAATTGCTACAAGCTTAAAGGAGGGAAAATAAGCATTTCAGAGGACTATTCTAAAAGAGTGCATGATATTCGGAAAAAACTCTGGAATACCACTGTTGACGAAAGGAAAAACGGGGCCAAGGTAAAGATGGTATTGGATAAGATGAAGGTGAACAAAATCATTTACGCCTGGGACGAAACTACGAAACAAAGGTACAAATGCCATACCCCTTCTGGGAGTGGCAATTGACGCAGGAACAAAGGGTCAAAACCGTTCAAAATGATAAATGTGAGTGCCAGAAGCATATTAAATAAACTTGTCGAATTAGAAAGCCTAATCATAGAACATGAACATCACCTAATAGTAGTCACCGAAACTTGGCTGCACAAGGATGTACTCGACACTGAAGTCACCCCTCCTAACTATAAAATAGTAAGAAAGGATCTAGAAGACAGAGGGGGGGGGGGGGAGTTGCGTTAATTATCAAAGACAACATAGCATTTTCTGTACTTCCAGATGTGAATGGCCTAGAAGCGCTATGGGTCAAGATAAAATTAGATACACAAACATTCTTCATTGGGGGTGTTTACAGGCCTCCAAATGCTCCGTTGGACGTCCTGGTAAATCTACGAACATTTATGGACACTTACCTGCCTCAGGATAGTAGGACATTGTTACTTGGAGATTTCAACCTACCCGGCGTTGACTGGTGTTCGCAATTACCTGGAACACGAGAAGTGCCTAGTTGTGAGCAGTTACTTGAAGTGGCTTTTTGTCATAATTTAGCTCAAGTTGTGTCTGATTACACAAGGATATGTCCTACAACATCATCCATACTTCATTTAATTTTTGTTTCCGAACAAATAGAAAGTTCTGTCTGCGAATGTGAAACACTGGAGGGCTTGTCAGATCACAGGATGGTTCTGTTGTCATTAAAGGCATCACCAGATGTCATAAGTACTTCGTCCAAAAATCGTTTCTTTAGTTTTCATGACGCTGATGACGCTGCTGTGATACACTGTCTTGATTATTCATATTCAGATTTTATGGAGCTGTATGACTTAGGAGCTAGCACGGACCAACTATGGGAATTCTTTCCGGAATTAGCAGAACGGTGCCTTAATCAGAAAATTCAGGAAGAAAATTAAGAAATCAGAAAGAAAATTAAGCGCACGAATAAAAAGATCCCCTGGTTAACTAGAGATATACTTCACCTCAAACGAAGACTTAAACGCAAACGTAAGGCTTACTCACCCAACCCAAACACCGAAAATAAACTATGTATTCGCCGCATCGGTCAGGATTTAAAGAGACTTCTTAAGGAATCAGAAGAGAGATTCTATAATGGTGACGCTCACAAAATTTCTTCGCGAGTCACGTGGCAAATTCTGGCGCTATATAAATCTGTCTAAAGTTCTGCACCCTGCTCAGACCGAGGCGAACGCCCATAAGCGCGCCGAAGATTTTATCTATATTTTCCATCTGTTTACATACGTGATAATGGTATACTACCTCCTTTTAATGATGAAAGTGAAGGACCTCCTATTACTGATTTACAGATTGACGAGCAAAGTGTTCTAAATCTGCTATTACATATTGACATTAAGAAAAACCAAGGTCCAAATCGTATCCCTAATGATTTTTTATATAGATACGCTGAATGGGTATCTAAATACCTGTCCAAATTTTTTCATTCTTCTTTTAGTAGCGGATGCTTTCCAACTGATTGGAAGCGAGCAAAAGTTATACCGGTTCATAAAAGCGGAAATAATTCTGTTAGTAATTATCGCCCGATCTCGCTCACTAGTACAGTTTCGAAGTTACTTGAACACATCATATCCAAACACCTGCTCGGCTATCTCGACCAGCATGATATCCTGTATAATCGTCAGCATGGCTTTCGAAAGGGACTGTCCACGATTACCCAACTGATAGAAATAGTTCATGACCTCTCAGAAACAATAAATTCACGTGATCAAACAGACATTATCTACCTTGACTTTGCAAAAGCATTTGATAAAGTTTCACACCAAAAATTGTTATATAAGATTAATGCGGTCTTAAAAAATCAAACCCTCACCCAATGGTTTTCTGCGTATATATCGTCCCCTGAACAGTGTTTAACTATTAGAGGTTGTCAGTCCAACATACTGCCCGTTGCTTCTGGTGTACCGCAAGGTAGCGTCTTAGGCCCACTCCTATTTTTGATCTTTAATAATGATTTACAAAGTAACATTGATGTTCCATTAAGACTTTTTGCAGACGACTGTGTGATGTACAGTACCGTAAATACATTTGATGATCAGATTAAACTAAATATAAACCTGCAAAGAATAGTGAAATGGTGTAACAACTGGCAGATGGAGTTAAACTTTAAAAAGTCTGTGTTCATGTCAGTAACTAGAAAGAAAAATGTTCTTGATTACAATTATCAAATCAACAGTTATATGCTTGAAAGAGTGGATCAGTATAAATACCTAGATATAACATTTACATCAGATCTACGATGGAATACCCACACTGAAATTGTCATTTCCAAAGCTTTTAAAACACTACGGTACCTGCGACGCACTATGCACAGTGCTACTCCGGATGTAAAGTGCCTCGCTTACAAAACCCTAGTCAGACCGATAATCGAATATGCTAAAGTAATATGGGATCCTCACACAGCAACTAATCGTCACAAGCTTGATAGGATTCAGCGACTCGCGGTAAGGTTTATCTTTAATAAATACCGCCGGAACCATTCTTCAACAGAACTCTGCCAACAAGCCTATGCTAGAAACCAGAACCAGATATGAAAGGCTAAAAACTCTTTACCTCATTATCAATAATTATCTTAAAATAAATAAATCAGATTACTTTGAGATCAAAACTAATGAAACATCAAGGCATCGTCATAGTAAGTTTATCCCATTACCGACTACAAAAAATAATTGTTTCAAGTTTAGTTATTTTCCCCGAACTTGTAGAGACTGGAACTCTCTTCCAGATTCTGCTGTTCGGTCGACATCATTAGCTGAATTTCTACGCCACTTAGATAATTTCATCTATGGCACTAGCATAGGGCGATGAGGTCAGATTGCTGCTGTATAAGATTGCTGTTCTGATTTCTGAGCGATGCATTTTTGTTTTTCTTTATGTGTGCATTTCACGAGATGATCTTTTTTTTTTCTTTACCTAATGTATAACTATGGTTTTCAATATGTTCTGTACTACTTATTTTGCTGATCAGTTTCGTTTTGTTTTTCCACGCCTGTTACAGCCACTGAATGAGGCTGACAGTATTCATAAATGAAAGGAAATGAAAATGAAATGAAATGAAATCAATCATAAGAGACCGCTGCAAGCCTGGCCTGGTAATACCTAATTGGAGTTCTCCTTAGGTCCGAAGAATGACGACGAAGTGTTTTTGATACAGCGCTGTTCTTTCTAGCTCCAGTTTATTTTTGTCAAAATCTAAGTCCATCCGCTGGTCCTCGCTCCCTGCTCGGTCGTGATGGACGTCGACGACCCCACACGTCTGCTGGCTACGGCGAAGTCAGCGGCGGCCGCCTCCAGGAAGCGGATCGGTCAGCAAAGCGACAGCGACAGCGAGGGCACCCATGTCTACTCTCTCAGCAGTGAGGACCCTTCCGATGACGACTTCCAGCTGGTGCAGAGCCGCAGAGCGAAGAGAAAAGACACCAAGACGTCCTCATGGTCAAGCACGCAAACAGTAAGACACACGCAGAGGCTGGGCGCCAATACCATCATATTTGTGCCCTTGCTTCCCACCATCAACATGAAGCTACTGAACAGGCAATCTGTGTCGATGTCACGGGAAGCCCTGGTGCCTAATGAAATATCATACATTCGAGTCAACATCCGAAAAAATCTACTGGCGGTTGATGTCCATCATGCGGCTGCTTTGACCACTCTACGCAGCGTAACGGACATTGATGGCGTTCAGGTGCGCTCTTACATCCATCTAGGATCTGACGTAGTCACCGGCGTTATCTACGACGTAGACATCACCATCCTTAATAACAACTTGCCGATTCTTATCAAGCCAGCCAATGATGAGGTCATTATTCATGTTAAGCGGCTAGGCAGTTCCCCGCTGCGTGAAGATTGCATTCAAGGGTAAATATATACCCTCGCATATTAAGGTTGGACACTTCAGACATGCAGTGCGGCTTTTCATTGCGAAACCTCTTCACTGCCGCAAATGCAGAAAACTGGCACACGTGAGCAGCGTCTGCGAAAATCAGGCAGCATACCCTCGTTGCGCCGAGCCCCTAGCTGCAGATAAATGTGGTGCGAATGTAATGAAGTGCTCAAACTGCGGAGGGTCACACGAAGCTTCATTGAAGAAATGCCCGCATATTAAGAAGGAAATGGCTATTTTGAAAGATATGGCGAAAGATCATCCATCTCATCGCGAAGCCGCCGATAAAATCAGGAAGCGACGTTGCCATCGCCGGTGCTCCTCAAGGAAGGGTGTTGTCTCTGCGACACGCATGCCACTTCCTACAACACCACCTCCTCCTCTGCCGCCCAGACACTGTAGAAAGGACCGCGAAGAACAAAGCCACTGAGAAGACCCCATCTGCAGAATCTTGGCCGGCTCTACCGAAACGACATCCACCGACAGAGTCACAGCAAAATTTTGCTGGGCAACCCCTGACGTCTGCTGCCGGTGATTTGTGCGACCAAGACAGGCAGGTGCCTGATATGCTGCAATCGCTAATTAATACAATGCGCATCATACTGAACAAGCTGCAAACCCCAGCAGCTCGAAGTGCTCTGCAAATACTAGATGCACTAAATCCAGTGCTTGCTAGCATCGTTTAAGCATCATGGCTCGACCAATAGTCCCCTTCCGCACTGAAGTTAAAAGTGCGTCGATCTTTCAGTGGAATGCTAGGGGTCTAAGGACCCGTATAGCAGACTTTCGCCAATTCATTTTTACAAATCGCTTTCCCATACTGGTCATTTGCGAACCAAATACATCAACTCCACTCAGACTGTCCGGTTACGAATCTTTCGTCTCGTCCACATGCGGTGCGAGCACAAAAGTAATCATCTACATCCGCACTTACTTTGCATATGTCGCTAACGCGGTAGAGCCTCATTACGACAACCAATATGTCTGCCTGAATATCCAGAAGGAGGATGTGTCATTTACACTAATTGAAGCCTACGTATCCCTAGCGGGTCACTTTGACGGCGAACGACTCAAGAAAATATTACTGATGAACAATGGCCCCTGGGTTATCACAGGTGACTTCAACGCGCATCACCAGCTATGGGGAAGCACTAAAATTGATTCCAAAGGCAGGAGTCTCGCCTGAATGACGGCAGCCCTAAGTTCTTGTGAAGCATGACCTATAATAGCTGCTTGGACTTAACTTTGGCGTCACGGCGCTTCGCCTCGAGCGCCCACTGGTTTACGGACATTGAAACACATGGAAGGGACCATATTCGAACATACATAAAGATTAGAGGAGTTGAGCAACGCTCCTATACTGTCTTGCGTACAGTTGATTGGACAAAATTTAAGAAGGATATGGATGACGCATGTCGCGAAGGCCTTTCAGAGACTATCGATGATGCAATCGCAGAGACATTGAAAACATTCATCTGCTCGCTCACAAGGTCAGCAAGGCGAACAGTCTTGGATATGGAACTGGAGAGGCTACGCGCGGCACGCCGACAGGCGGAGAGGAGGTATCGGTGCACTAAGTGCGTTTTGAATCTAAGGGCTTACGCATATCTGAATCTGACCCATACAGAAGAAAGTCCAGCGTCGTATGGATAAATTGAAAGACAAGCGATCGAAAATTTTCTGTCAGTCACTTGATCCCTGAAAATCGCTCTCGCACATATGGAGAACGGTTAGGGGTCTTCGCTAATCTCAGCATCAAAGGAAGCCGCTTGCTGATCTAGCCCTCTACCAACTCCGCTCGGAACTTCAAGTGGCTGAAGAGTTCTGTGCACGGGTTGCTGGGTCCGTGGCCATCATTACTGACGCAGCATTGAATGACATCCCTGAGGCACGTGTACCAGGAACGAACGTTCTCTTTTCACTCGAAGAGCTCGATGCTGCGTTGGCGACCTGCAGGCGTTCTTCGTCAGCAGAACCTGATGGCATCACGTATGCTGCTATGCCACCTTGGACATGACGCACGTGATGACCTGCTCAGCTACTACAATGAGTCTTGGCAGAATGGCGTCGTTCCTAGACAGTGGAAATCGAGCTCCCTGATCCCCATTCTGAAACCTGGACAGTCTCTGGTTGAGCTCTCATCATATTGTCCGATAGCGCTTTCGAGCTGCGTCGGTAAAGTGATGAAAAGAATTATTTTTGCTCGCTTAGAATGGTACCTAGTGCGATTCAACATCTATCCGGACGCCATGACGGGCTTTCGTCGAGATAGCTCGTCCATTCACAATGTCATTGACATCGTAACCTGGCTCCAAAACTAAAAAAGCCTCAAGCGCCTATCAGTGGCACTATTTCTAGATATAAAAGGAGCATACTACAGCGTCGCCCATGAGGCCATACTGAACTCATTTGAGGCTGTTTGAGTTGGTGGCTCGATGTATCAATGGATTCGGGACTATTTGACTGAGAGGTGCTTTTCTTACAGACTGAAGACGGTCCAACTTCGGAACATTACATCTGCCGTGCTGTGCAGCAGGGCGGAGTGTTTAGCCCCATTGTGTTCAACCTCGTCTTGGTAGGACTAGAGGAGTACCTACCGCGGTCAGTTCACGTCTCAATATACGCCGATGACATTTGCATCTGGGCTTCTGCGGTGACTCGCCCTGAGGTACGAGCCAGGCTTCAGCGGGCGGCAACCATGACGGCGTCTTATCTCCGAGAACAAGGCCTCAGCGTGTCTGCTGAAAAGTGTGCGTTGGTTGGCTTTACGTGCAACAAATGTCATCGTATCCTGTTTCAATCAATGGTAAAGCTGTATCCTATGCTAAGACGCATCGCTTTCTGGGTGTAACCCTACGCACCTGTTTCGGGCTGCCTCGGTGCACGTCAACAGCAGCAACAATTGCCATCGCTGGGGACCATATGATCCAGACACACGTAGCTGTCGACTCTCAGAGCGCACGTTCGCCATCTGTCAAGGATCCCCGACCATCATTTGGCCTCCCTACCAGCCGAGAGATCTCAAGCGACCTTTCAAAGAGTGATTAACACTCATCAAGAGTGCATACCTTTATATTTTACACCGGCGACGAAGCCTTCATCTGCGATGTGGTGCCTACGACAGCCTCAAGTGAATTTTGCGATTCCTTCAATTACAAAAAAGTCCAATCATCCATCGCCGGCTCTGAACCAACTTACACTTCTATTACTGAACCAGACGTATCATGACAGCATACATATATATATATATATATATATATATATATATATACCATGGTTCGACCTCAGGTGCCAGCTCAACTGCCGCATTAGTCGGTCCAGCAAAGAAGGTCATAGTTAAATTCAAATTGTCGCAAACGACTACATCTACATTGGCAGAACTTGCAGCTCTCCATGCCGCTATGATGTACGTCACCAAAGAGCTAACAGTGAAATTTTGTGACTCTAAGGCAGCCCTTTACGGCATTAAGTTTGCAATGCGTCACAGAACCTACGAGCAGATGATATCTGACATCAGGGAAGTGTACCACCATGCTCAGGAAAGAGGGCACACCATTATATTTCAATGGATCCCTGCTCACTGTTGCATCGTCGGCAACAACGCAGCTGACACGGCTGCCCGGTCGGGCCACGGAGATGCCCAGACGCTTTCAATAGCTTTGGCGAGGTCGGACGCTGCCAGGGAACTTAACCTACATGCACGCAAAAAGTCGCGAATCTCTGGGGTTCAAGTGCCTTCAATTGCCGATTATATAAACTGGACCCCACGCTAAGGCTACAACTGCCATCTAGCCTTTCCCGCGGTGAAGCAACCTTGCTGTACCGCTTGTGGCTGGGAGTAGCGTTCACGAACTCAAACTCCTATCGTTTGGGAATGGCCGAGAGCCCGATGTGCGATTCCTGTGGGTGCGAGAAGACCATCCAGCACCGATTGTGTACCTGCCCCCGCTCCGGTTTACAACGCCAATCTCTGCGGGAAACACCGACTGGACTTAATACCGTTCACCGAGTCAAAGATACTCGGACCGTGGCCACACCCGTCACTGGCACGGAAAGCGAATCGCGCATTAGTGGAATACTTGAAGTGCACCGGCTTCAGTGACCGTTTATGGTGTCCCTGTGCATAGTGTCCCGCCCACACGCACTCAGTGCTCATTCTCTCCCTTCTTCCTCTTTCTTTCCCCCTTTCCCCCACCCCAGTGTAGGGTAGCAAACCGGATGACCTACTGGTTGACCTCCCTCCCTTTCCTCTCTTTGCTTTCTCTCTCTCTCTCTCCTTAAGTCCGAGTTTAATTTCTTTGAACTTTTCTATATTGCCACCTGGTGTTTTGAGCCAGCGTTGCGTGCCCAGCAAAAACGGTGATTGAAGACGACGAAGTCAAGGATCTTGCGCCAGCTGGTGAACCGTCCTCCTTGTGTCTGACATTTTCGTGTCTGGCTGCTGATACTGCTGCTTATTCTTGCCTTAGCGCGTGACAAACTGGTGGAGGTGCTGGGTAATCTAATCTATGCACCAAACCCCTCCGGGCAGCAGGAGCTCCAGCCCCGTACCGGTGGTTACGCCTGTACACCGCGCCAGCAGAAGGATCCGTGGACAAGCCCCTGAGTTTGGACTCCTCCCAGAGAAAATGGCAGCTCCAACCACCCCAACCGGTATGGAAGGCACAACGCCGATTCATTGTGCGCTATTCAATCCGCGAACGCCGAATCCCTTCCATGGCGCCATACATGAGGACGTTGAAGATTGGCTGGTGCACTATGAACGTGTTGCCGCGTTCAACAAGTGGGATGACGCAGACAAGCTGAAAAATGTCTATTTCAGCCTTAACGATGGCGCACATGTTTGGTACGAGAACCGTGCAGATGCCTTAACTTCATGGGCAGAATTCAAACGGCGGATTCTTGAGACGTATGCGAGCTCTGATCGCCGAGAGCGAGCTGAGCGTGATCTCCAGTCCCGTATACAAATGCCGAACGAGGGTGTCGCAATGTACGTCGAGGACATGACGCGTCTCTTTCGACGAGCCGACCCCAGCATGTCGGAAGAAAAGAAGGTGCGGTACCTGATGCGCGGAGTGAAAGAGCAGCTGTTCGGCGCTCTCGTGCGCAGTCCTCCCAAGACTGTGTCAGAATTTCTTTCCGAGGCCATCACCATGGAGCAGACTCTTCGCCAGCGGACACCATCATACGAACGTCAAGTGAACACTGCCTCACCTACGGACTTCTTCGGAGCTCTCGGGGGTCACGTCGATTTCTTTCGAGAGCTCATTCGTTCCGTGATCCGCGAAGAACTCCAGAAACTGCCGGTACCTTCACAGCCGACGCTCAGCTCCTTGTCCAGCATTCTCCGTGACGAAGTCCAGCATGCGCTAAAAGAACCACCCTTCAATACAGAAGCTCGAGCGCTTAGAAATGACAGCCCACATATGTCATATTCGAAAGCCTTGAGGCAACCTGCCCCACCTCCCTCCCTGCTTCGCGCCGCGCGCCCGGCCATGCTAGAGCCCATCCAAGCTGCCTCGTATTACCAGGACCACCGACAGGCCCCGAGAAAATCAGACGTGTGGCGGGCACCTGATCACCGTCCCCTTTGCTTTCATTGTGGCGAAGCTGGGCATTTCTACCGACAGTGCTCCTATCGAGAGCTCGGACTACGCGGATTCTCAGCGAACTCGCCGCGACCTAGGTTCGGCCAGCGTCCTCCTGAAATTGAAGAATACGTTGCCCAGCAGCGCGGATCTCCATCAGCTCGACACCAGTCACGCTCCCCTTCGCCGCGGCGGTTTTCTCCGACTCGCCGTACGTATTCAAGCGTGGTGCAGGGTCGGTCGCCCAACCCACGACGGGAAAACTAACCACTGCGACCTTTGGGGGCGAGGCCGCTTAGTCTGGCCGTGCTCAAGGACCCCCACTGACGAGTACGCGGACCGACGATACATCGACGACGACAGTACCTGCTGATTACAGAAAAAGAATTTCCTTGGACATTGCTGTACTGCTTGACGGTCGTGAATTGACTGCTTTAGTGGACACTGGAGCGGATTATTCTATAATCAGCGAAAAACTGGCCACCCTTCTGAAGAAAGTGACCACGCCTTGCAATCAAACGCCAGTTCGTACAGCTGGCGGGCACATCGTCACACCACTCGGCATGTGCATGGCACGAATACAGATTCGCGGCTCTAGGTTTGCTGCCAGTTTGAGCATTCTCCCTCAGTGTTCTCGAGACCTAATCATCGGCATGGACTTTCTCAGGGAGCACGGCGCTATAATCAACATTCGACAACGCCTCGTCACTTTCTCGACAAAAAGCGCCACAGCGACGACCAACACCATCCACCCTCGAGCATCTCTTCGTGTCATCGATGACGCTGTCACGTTACCACCGCGTGCAAGTGTCGTGGTTCAAGTGGCATGTGACAAG
Source organism: Dermacentor andersoni (assembly GCF_023375885.2). Classification (NCBI taxonomy): domain Eukaryota; kingdom Metazoa; phylum Arthropoda; class Arachnida; order Ixodida; family Ixodidae; genus Dermacentor; species Dermacentor andersoni. The sequence continues at coordinate 198,993,340 of NC_092816.1, read as the reverse complement.
CTCATACACGGTGAAGCAGTCGTAGAAAGCAATCGCTCTCTCCTGCTTTCTCATGGTGTTTGCGTAGCAAGAAGCCTTGTCGATCTCCACGATGGCCACTGTGAGGTTCTTGTCACCAACTTCAGCTACGAACACCGGCACCTTTTCCCCGGTACTGTCATCGCCTACGCCGACCCGATCGCCGATGTCACTGAGTGTTTTGTTTCCGAGGCAATCGGCACTGCTGAAGTACCTCTATGCAACGTCGGCATTAGTCCAACGCTTCCTGAAGAGAACAGACAACCCCTGCGCGAGCTGTTGCTTGAGTTCCACTCTTGCTTTGCACGGTCGTCGAAGGTACGTCAAACATCGATTATGAAACACCGTATCATCACCTATGACGACGTGCCCCCCATACGGCAACAGCCTTACCGTGTTTCCCCGACCGAACGACATGTTATTCAAACGCAGGTGAAGGAAATGCTTCAAGACGGCGTAATCCAGCCTTCATGCAGTCCCTGGTCATCGATAGTCGTTCTTGTTAAAAAGAAAGATGGCACGCTTCGATTTTGTGTAGACTACCGGAAGCTAAACAACGTCACAAAGAAAGACGTGTACCCGTTGCCTCGCGTCGACGATTCTCTGGACAGGCTGAGGCACGCGAAGTATTTCTCCTCTATCGATCTGAAAAGTAGCTACTGGCAAATTGAAGTAGATGAGCGTGACCGCGAGAAAACTGCTTTCGTGACTCCGGACGGCCTTTACGAATTTAGAGTACTCCCTTTCGGCCTCTGTTCCGCTCCAGCCACATTCCAGCGAATGATGGATACCGTTCTCACTCACCTCAAATGGAAAAGCTGCCTCGTCTATCTCGATGATGTCGTTGTGTTTTCGGAAACTTTTGACGAGCACCTTCGACGCCTTCGGAATGTACTCGAAGCCATTCGATCGGCTGACCTTACACTCAAGCCAGAGAAATGCCACTTCGGTTACGAGGAACTGAAGTTCCTTGGTCACGTCGTAAGCGCGGCAAGTGTTCGGCCTGATCCTGAGAAGACTGCTGCCGTAGCAGCTTTTCCCGCTCCAACCGATAAGAAAAGTGTGAGACAATTTTTGGGCTTGTGTGCATATTATCGACGCTTCATTGAAAATTTTTCGAAGATTGCAGATCCACTATATCGCCTTACACGTGACGACGTGCCATACCTCTGGACTGATGAACAACAGACTGCCTTTGCGGAGCTACAACGTCGATTGTCTTCTCCTCCCGTGGTCGGTCATTTTGATGACGATGCTGACACAGAAGTACGCACTGACGCCAGCAATATCGGTCTCGAGCTATCCTGGTGCAACGGCAAGACGGGACTGAACGAGTTATCGCCTACTCGAGCCGCACTCTGTCACGGGCAGAGTCCAATTATTCCACCACAGAGAAGGAGTGCCTCGCGGTTATTTGGGCTACCACAAAGTTTAGGCCGTATCTCTACGGGCGGCCATTTAAAGTTGTGACCGACCATCACGCTTTGTGCTGGTTGACCAACCTCCGAGACCCTTCTGGACGATTGGCACGTTGGAGTTTGCGACTCCAGGAATCTAACATCACCATCGTGTACAAGTCAGGCAGGAAACATGAAGATGTTGACACGTTATCACGGGCGCCTGTTAAATCTCAGTATCCTGATGAGGAAGACGACAGCGCCTTTCTGGGAGCACTCAGCGGGCCGGATCTGCTCGCTAAACAGCGATCGGACGCTGAGTTAAGACCCGTCATCGATCACTTAGAAGGCGGCATCGCGTCCATTCCTCGCCCACTTTCGCGACGGTTGTCGTCATTTTGCCTACGAGGGGGCATCTTATACAAAAGAAACACAGGTGCCGGCGACAAACCACATCTGCTAGTAGTACCTCAAGCCCTTCGCGACGACATCCTATTAGCCTGCCACGACGAGCCAACATCTGGTCACTTGGGCTACTCAAGGACTCTGGACAGGGTACGGCAACTGTACTACTGGCCTAGACTGACTGCGTGCGTCAAACGCTACGTGAAAGGATGCCGTGAATGCCAGCGTCGCAAATCACCACCCTTCAAGCCTGCAGGCCTTCTACAGCCCATCGACCCTCCGCGTACGCCGTTTGATCAAGTTGGAATGGACCTTCTTGGACCATTTCCCTTGTCTTCCTCCGCCAATAAGTGGATCATTGTCGCAACTGCATGCTTGACGCGTTACGCTGAGACGAAGGCACTACCACGCCGGACAGCATCTGAAGTTGCCCAGTTTTTTATGCATCACATTGTGCTTCGGCATGGCGCACCGTCATTCATCATCACTGACCGAGGGACGGCATTTACGGCAAAGCTTCTGGATGACATCTTCAAGCTGAGCTACACGAGTCATCGAAAGGACACTGCATACCACCCTCAGATTAACGGCTTGACAGAAAGACTAAACAAAACACTGGCAGACATGCTCGCTATATACGTGGATGTGCAGCACAAAACGTGGGACGAAATCCTACCGTACGTAACGTTTGCGTACAACACTGCCACGCAGGAAACTACACGCTTCCCGCCATTCCGCCTCGTTTATGGTCGAGATGTCCAAACTGTGCTAGACGCCATGATGCCATATGAAGATACCGACCAGCTCGAGCAGTTAGCTCCTGACGTGGAGGAGTACATTCAGCGCGCCGAGGAAGTGCGTCAACTGGCCCGCGTGCACATAAGACAGCAGCAGTGTACCGATGCAATAAGGTACAATCTCCACCACCGACAAGTGACCTATGAGCCTGGTGACCAAGTTTGGGTTTGGACACCCATTAGAAGGGCGAGGCCTCAGCGAGAAACTCCTCAGCAAGTACTTCGGACCATACACAGTACTAAGGCGTGTAAGCGACGTGAACTATGAAGTGATTCCAGATGGAGACCTGCCATCGCCGAAGCGCTGTTTACCACGCGCACAGACTGTACATGTGGTCCGCCTCAAGCCGTATTTTACACGGTGAAGTTTACTAGTGAAACAACCTTGTTTTTTTTTTGTTTTTGCTGTCGTCGCGACTTCCTCCAAAGAACTTTGAAGCGTTCTTTTTTTTTTTGTACCCGACCACAGAACACATTTTTCCGTGTGCATTTCCGTATGTGTGCTAGCGCGCTCCCCCCCCCCCCCCACACTTTTTTTTGTTTTACCTAATTTGTCTAGTTTCCATGTACGTTTTGTGTTTGAGCATCGAGTCGATGCTCCATTGGGAGGGGGAATAATGCCACCTGGTGTTTTGAGCCAGCGTTGCGTGCCCAGCAAAAACGGTGATTGAAGACGACGAAGTCAAGGATCTTGCGCCAGCTGGTGAACCGTCCTCCTTGTGTCTGACATTTTCGTGTCTGGCTGCTGATACTGCTGCTTATTCTTGCCTTAGCGCGTGACAATATTCGTGTAATATTGGCATACATCTTAGTCTAATAAAGTTAAGAAATGTCTTATCTCGCTCTCTAATTCTGTTCTAAATATCTTTATTTTTCCATGTTTTTTCTTAACTTGCTGTACCTTTTATAGTACTGCAGCGGGAAGGCATCATCATACACGCGCGTTACATACTTCAGAAAAAAGTCATGCAATGTTTTTGAAGTTTGCTTTCTGTAGACACCGTTCCACTCAATATTCCTTATTCTAACATGAAAAGCAGACAAGGCAATGACATTAAACGAGCGATAGGTAGCAGAGGGGTCGCTGACACGCTTTTTTGTTTTGTTTTTATCGCGGGGAAAAAGCAATGTGCTGAGAAGCAATCGCTGAAGTCAGTCGTTAGCACACCAGGACTGACGTAATTTTATCGTTGCTATTTATGCAGATATCCTGAAGGATTTTGCTTCCCGTTGTTATTCTAGTTGGCAAGCCTATTACATTTTTGCACGATAATTATTTAATCACATCTCAAAATTAGCTGAATCGTGGTCTTTGTGTCAACAAATCAATATTAGGATCACCGCAAGGACACTACGAAAATTCTTTAACGATGAATGTACAAAAACACATGTAATAAAACAAAGAACCCTTGAATACCCCTTAATGAGGGGCAATAAACTGAGGCAATGGGTGATGCTCCACTTTTAACAGTAATCGATTAAAAATGTGCACAAGCACGAAACTTCAATAAAAACGGCGTCCACGATTTGATCTTTGATACTAATGATACTCCAGCTCTACTGCGATTCGAAGTATACGCACCTCCGGCCTTTTAACCATCAAAAGTCTACATCATGCGCTCTAGAATACTAGTTTCAGGTAAACACAGAAAATCAAACCTAGGATCTGAAGATTGTGACAGTTCTTCGTTTCAAATTGTTTGTTCTTCAGACAGCGTGCATTTGTACGAAAAATCAGCATTTTCTCCAATTTCTTTTAAAAAAATAATCAACCCTTCCCCTACCGGAAAATGGTTGTAAGCAAAGCTTGTCTTGTGTGCACGTGGCCTTCCCTTGCGTACTACTTTTCCTTATCTTGTGCGAGTATTTTCCTCCCCTGATGCATGTCTTTTGCTAAGTAATTATTTTTTTACCCGTTACCTGTGGCTTAGTTAACCGTGACGAAGGTGAGGCGTACGCAGGAAAAGCTTCGCTCACCCCCATTTTCCGGTAGGGGAAGGGTTGTTCCTTTTTTGTCGATGTCAGAAACATTACACACAGATAAAGTACGGTGGAGAACAGTGCGTTTATTGGTGATGTACCACAGTATCCTCAGGAAAACACACAGTGCGTGGCCGTCCGATTTGTTTTTCTAGACTGAACTGAGCAGAAACGGAGCCGCCGCAGTGCGCGCGAAACCACATCGTGCCCTTTCCCTCCCCGGCGGAAGCGAACCGGCTTTGATTGGTTGCGCGCGCGGCGTGAGTGCGCGCCTATGCAGCTGTAATGCTTGCTTATTAGTGAGGCTCTGGCGTCGGCGCAGCTGTCAACTCATCGAATCGCCCTATGGGGAACCAGCGCTGTAGTTTTCACGACACCTACAGCGCCACCCTGGCGGTCAGAACGTTCACAACTCAGCCGCTCTCGCGGAGGAAAATTGCTACTGGTAGTGGCGTTGCGTGCGCTGAAATTCGAAGGAAAACAAAAGGACGCCGACAATACTGTTGCGTATACAAGTGCCGCAACTACGTCGGGATGAGGCAGGATGTATCCTTCTGTGTCTTTTCATCTAAACCCTACGAACAAGAACGTAGGCGGCGTTGGATCCAAGCAGTCAGGCGAGCGGAGTAAGTTCCTGTCTTGTCGCCCTGTCAAGCGGTGTCGGGCTGGCTTCTAAATCGAATTTCGCGTGTGTGCTTGGTTTATTCGATAGTGAAGACGGTCAGCCATGGCAGCCAGTACCAAACAGCAGAATGTGCAGACGGCATTTCGTCGGAAACAAAATGAGCAATAGCATGCACCATCCGGCATATGTACCAACCATTTTTCCTTCGAAATACCACCTCCTAGCCCCTTCCAATGCCACCGCACGAAGCGAACGATACGAAAAGTAAATATTATCCGTTCATTGCCAATAATTATGTGGGAGGAAAGCTTCCTTGTAATACGAGTTGTGTGAGCATACTGCCGGAGCACGCGCACTAAGCCGCCTATGTTTTTCTTTAAAATGCGCATGCGGATGAGGACTCGGCGCTGAGATGCATCAGGTGAGTTTATGTAATTGGTGCTAAATGTAGCCAGCGTTGTTACGGATCCAGCAGCGGAGCACTCAAATCCTTGCTTGCGCGAGTCAGCTGATCCGATAAAGCTTTCTTCTCCATTGACTGCTGTGGCGAAGTAACATCAGAATTTTTATGTCTAACCAGTGAAATATGGAAAGTCTTCAGGCCAACTAATACTTCCGAAACCATAGCGCAGCACGACCGGAGCCATAGCTGCTAGACTTGCGAAGCAGGCTGCGCCGCACGCATGGCAACGGCACACAGCGCAACCATTAAAGAAACACACGTGCTCGCCGCGACACACTGTGAAAAATACATAAAGCTTAAAAAGCTTCTTTCGTCATTTTTTCTCTTGATGGCGCTAGCTTCTTTACGAAAACTGTCCACTTGAAGCGGCGCGAAAACGGAAACATACGAAACTATAATACGGCCGCGCACGTGTGCGTCGTCTGGTCGAGCTGCTGGGATATGCCGCGTTTCGTCGCCAGGGCGGCGTGCAACGCACTCTTTTCGACGCGCTGCCTATCCAGCGCCCGTTGCGGGCGCTTTCCCTCAGCGTTTTTTGCTTCGTGAACTGCAGTTTACATGCTTTGTGCGCATTGGCTGCTTCACGCCACACATGCCTGCAGTGCCACGGTGCCCACTTGCACTGTAAAAGCTGACACAAGAAAGATGCGCTCATCCTTCCTCTACTCAGTGTTGTGCACTCCATAGCCATCGCTCGTAATCGAGTACGTATTCGAGCACACAACGGCTACGCAGCGAATCGGCATTTTTGCAAGAGCTGAAATCAAGAGTGCAACAGGGAGAACGCAAGCCGAAACAGACGCTCGTCAACACGCAAATGATGAACGAGCATTGCGCCTTACTGTCAAGGCACAACTGAGAGATCAAAATTTGCGTACGGTTCTTCAATATTCGTGACATCCGCAGCGCTACCGCTTTGCCGCCAGGTGGACGTGTCGTCCCTGTAGGCGCTGGTTAATATGTGTTGATTACAAAATTCGCCAATTACCAGCCATGTGGCTTTGCCATGATTACTTTCAGAACATACGCTAGGGATATATAGTAAATTTAGCTAAAGTGAACGTTCGTTGCAGTTACCTTTAATGTACAAGGGTTCCGGTACCGACAGAAGCAGTTGAAGCAACGGCCACTTTTATCCTGCAAACGACTTTGTCGTCATTCGGGAGACAAGGATCGAAAATGATGAGGACAGTTCAAGCGCTTTAGAACCCTTTTTGTGAGTACAATGTTTTTGTGTCACATGCTAGTGGATTTTCTGCCGGTTGCCTTGTGTTTCTACCATTGATAAGTTTGCGATATCTTGTTACGTAGTGTACTATAGATCATAGTTAACGGTTAGGTATCAAATGCTTCCGCAAAACGAAATGCCCTTTTTGAAACTCTAGCTCCATGATTGGGTCGTGACGGCAGTCTGGTTCTCTTAGGCGGTTCAACTGAGTGTTTCGTTTTGCAAAGTATATCGTCGTATTCTGCATGCGCAATATATCGCTGTGCCCGCGCCACTCAAGGCTAGAACGCATCTGTCCCAGCCCCCCTCCCCCCCCCCCTAGCCAGTATTCGTCAAATTTTCATCAGTCTCTGGGGCGCTTTCCGCGTCCTGACTTGAGGCGATGGACGCGGAACGTTCCGCAGGCTCCTGCGGCCAGAAGTCTGTGACCGCAAGCTCTTCTATGACTCAAGGCACCTGGTCAACCACAAGTGAACGCTCAATAGAGGCTCCTACTCTCGTGGACATGGATGCAGAGCCTATTGCCCGCCCGTCTGGCCAGAGCTCTACATTGAAAAGTTCCTCAAGGAGACGAGGCACCTGATCCAGCAGCAGCGAAGACACAGAGATCTACTCAATCACAGGTGACGACTGATCCAATGCCAGCTTCGTGTTGGTCAGGAGGTGAAGGGCAAAAAGGAGCCTTATCAATGCATCGCCACCAGCGAGTACTCAACCACGCAGGCAGGAAGTGAACACTGGCCGCACACCACCCCCTTCATGGCAGTGGATTCTTCCGTCAGCCTTCGAGTATTGAACAGGCAAGCTATCTCTGTTTTTCTTGGGGGAGAGGCGCCAAACGAGATCAAGGAAGTCCGGCTGAACAGACGAAATAATGTTCTAGCTGTCGACACAGCCCATGGAACTACGCTCAAGACGCTACAGCATATAACAGATTTGGGCAACATAAAAGTACGACTGGTCTTACCTATGGATGGGGCCTGCACTGCAGGTGTGATCTACGATATTGACTTGACAATTTCAAACTTGGACCTGGCAATTCTGATAAAATCGGCATACGAAGCAGTGGTCATCACGCACGTATGCAGACTCGGAAACAGCCGCTGCGTGACGATAGTGTTCAAGGGAGATTCCGCCCTTTCGCATCTAAAGCTTGATCATTTCCGACACGTCGTACGGCGGTTCGTCCCAAAGCTGTTTCAATACCACAAGTGATTCAGGATAGGGCATGTTAAAGGCGTCTGCGCGAACTCCACAATGTGCCTCCGGTGCGCGGAGTCACACACGGCACATGTCTGCTGTGCAGCAAATTTTAGGTGTGGCAACTGTGAAGGCACCCATGAAGCTTCATCTAAAGAATGCCCAAGAATAAAAACAGAGTTAGAAGTTCTGAAGCAAAATTTCTGAAGGTCCCCTTACAGTATTGAACTTTGGGACCTCCTCCTGTATATCTTGTTACTGTGCTTTTATTTTCGTGAGTGAATAAATAAAATTCTAAAAGAATGGTCACGGATAAATCACTCAACCCATAGAGAAGCCTCAGAAAAGATCCGGCGTCTACGTCGTCATCGACGGAAACGCTCAAGACAGGGTGGAGTTCGTGCACCACCTGCGCCAAAGCCGTCATCTTCAAACCGAACGCCCGAGAGCACAAGGAGGCCTCAGGTGGAAAAGGCTGACCCCGGGGAAGAGTGGCCGGCGCTCACAAGCTCTCAGTCTTCTAAAGAGCCTCCACGCTTGCTGCTTCATCGAAGGCCGCTTCTGTTAGTGAGGTTTAAACAATGGACTGCCAAATGATCCCGGTGCTGTGATCTATTGTGAATGTCATCAGGGCTGTCCTGACAAGCACTGACACCCCATCTGCTTCCACGGGGGGTACAAGCGCTCCACGCGCTGGGCCCCGTCCAAGCAAGCCTTGAGTGCAGCCATGACTGACAATCACCAGCCATTTCGTAAGTAGGTAAGAGAAGCGTCGATCCTTCAGTGGAACGCGAGAGGTCTAAGATCACGCATCCCTGATTTTCATCAATTTGTCCTCACTAACAGGTTTCCATTCATTGTCATCTGTGAATCAAGATTATCACATGCAATAAGACTATCCGGCTACGAGAAAATATTCTCATCAAGCGATAGCAAAAGTAGCAAAGTCATCGTGTTTATTCGCCGTGAGCTCACTTACGTCGTCCAGCCAGTGCAACCTCATGAAGACAATCAGTATGTGTGAATGACGGTTGAAAATAGAAAAGTCACCTTTGCACTCTTGCGGGTGTCTTTCTCCATAAAATCGATTTTACAACAAGAAACTAGAAGACATCTTAAAAACACAACCTGGTCCCTGGATTATCAGCGAGGACTTCCACGCACGCCATACCATTTAGGGAAGCTCAAAGGTTAACGCGGCGGGACGACGACTAGCTTCCTTAGTTTCCAACGATGGTCTCTACCTGCTGAATGACGCGAGTCAAACGTTTCTTCGTATAATAACGTACAGCAGCTTCCTCAATTTGACTTTCGTCTCCCACCGCCTCGCCGCACATGTTAAGTGGCTTTGGGCATTGAAAGACACGGAAGGAACCACATCCCCACTTACCTCAAGATCAAGGGGATGTCTAACACGTATACGTCCACCATGATACGAAGAATAGATTGGACTATCTTGAAATCCTAGAATAAGGACGCTTGTGACAAAGGCCTTTCTTGTGAACTTCAATAGGCTATCAAAAAACGGCACCAACAGCCACGCACATCCTCACGTGTTCTCCAATGTATTCTGAATTCGGCCTGGAATTGGAGGGGCTTCGTGCGATTCGCTGTCGTGCTGAAAGAAGATATCGACGCACTAGGTCGATTTAGGATCTAAGGACAGCCCGGGAAATTCAAAAGAAGATACAACGCCGCATGGATAAACTAGAGGCACAGCGGTGGTCGAAATTTTGTGCGTCGCTAGATCCCCGCAAACCGCTCTCTCAAATATGGAGAAGTGTGCGAGGTCTACGTTCTGTTCCACAACAACGTTTTTCGTTTAAGGCCCTAGCACTATTCCAGCGTCGACAAGATATTGATGTGGCGGAAGACTTCTGCGGTATGATTGCAGGCCAGCCAACTTGCACAGGTTCGCTTACATTGAACCGTATTCCAGATTCACGAGATTCACGCACGCATCTGCCTTTCACGACACAAGAGCTTGACGCGACGCTCGCCCTGGGTAATGAATGGATTGTCATCGTTTGGTCAGGATGACATATTTTACCGTATGCTATGTCACCTTAGTCAACGGACACAAAGCGCGCTCCTTATTATCTATAGCGAGTCCTGGCAGGGCGGCAAAGTTCCTCAAGATTGGAAGATCAGCCGCTTGGTACCGCTTTTTAAGTCTGGCAAGTCTCCCTTAGAGATTACTTCATACTGACCAGTTCCACTGGCAAGTTGCGTTCGGAAGGTAATGGAGTGAATGATCCTCGCCAGACTCGAGTGGTACCTCGAACATTACGAAATCTACTCACCAGACGCCACGGCTGGCTTTCGACATCACCGATGTTTTGTCGACAACGTTATCAATCTCGTAACCTATGTTCAACACCAAAAGACGTGTAAGAGGTTATCTGTCTCAATGTTCATAGATATAAAGGGAGCCTATGACAACGTTCTTCATGACGTCATTCTTGAAGCATTGGAGTCAGTGGACCTACGCAGTCAATTATATCGTTGTACATGCAGTTATTTCATAGCTCGACTCTATTTCTTAACACTGAAGCTGGCCCCAACGTCGCAATATTATACCCACCATGGAGTTCCACAAGGCGGTGTCTTGGTTCCCACGCTTTTCAACCTTGTACTCATTGGTCTCGCGCAACGACTTCCGAACACAGTTAAAATATCAATGTATGCCGACGACATCTGCGTCTTGGCATCTGGTGTGACACGGCCGCATGTACGGGCAAGGCTTCAAGAAGCTTCGACGTCGACATGGACGTACACCCGTGAGCAAATATATACGAACTAGGCATTGCGTGATAAAACTGATTTTCTCCTCTGCCTTCGAATGTAACTTGAAATTAAAGACTGCAGTCCAAACTTGGCGTTGCGAATTTTGTAGTGCACTTGTCAGTTTCCGTTTATGCCTGTTCATTACTAAGTCATTCTGTTCTTCCGGCGGCCCTGTGGTCCGTATACTTCTGCTTACGTGTGTACCTAAATCAACAAGGCCTGGATATCTCACCAGAAAAATGCGCATTGGTCACGTTTAGCCGCAAACCAATGAGATCATACGATGTCTCTATTGACCATGAAAGCACACCTTATGTCAGGACGCACCGATTCTTAGGCGGAATATTCGATCGTGACCTCTGCTGTAATCCTGATGTGGCCTACCTAAAGACGCGCCTTACGGATGTTTCTAATGTGTTCAAGTTTCTTGGAGGAAAACCCTGGGGTACATCAGTACATGCAATGATGCAACTATACAGGATGCTCTTCCTTGCGTATTTGCGATAAAGCTTGCGTGTGATGACCAACACCTGCAAAAGTAATATCCGTACACTCGAAAGCGTCTATGTCCAGGCACATAGAGTGTGTCTTGGAATGGCGCGATGCTCGTCGACAGCTGAAATAATTGCGATTGCACAAGATTTCCCAACCCCAAGACCCACATTGTCATGGAAGGGCTGAGAGCGCACGTAAAACACCTTGCTCGAGCCCCTGCCCATCATCTAGCCTTACTTCCAGAGGATTGTATATGTACCTCCTTTTGTGAAACAATCCTGTCCTATCGTGCATACCTTCCATGAGGTTATACAACTCCAAAACACCTTGCTCGAGCCCCTGCCCATCATCTAGCCTTACTTCCAGAGGATTGTATATGTACCTCCTTTTGTGAAACAGTCCTGTCCTATCGTGCATACGTTCCATGAGGTTATACAACTCCAAAGAGATTTATGATTCCCCCATGGTGCTTGGCTGAAGAAAACGTTCGAATAATGGTACCAGGAACACGAACAAAAGCCCAACACTCATCTCCAGCACTCAAGCAGCTTTCACTGCTCTTGCTGTACGAGACATACAACGAGCACCATCCTCTACTACTGACGCTTCAACCTCGGTGAATGGCTCTGCAGGATCGGTGATCTTTCCTTCAAAAACCTCCACGATAAAGATTCGAATACCTCACCAGGCCATATCGACTGCCGCGGAGGTCGCTGCTATTGGTTGTGCACTTCGTGTAATTTCTCATGAACTACTCAAGAAATGAAGCATGTTCAGCAACTCCAAGACTGCTCTTCATTGTTTGGTTTCTGCCTTACTCCGTGGACCCCACGAACAACTAGTTCTAGAAATCAGACTGCTGCTTCACCACTTCGTCGAGCAAGGACACGTCATCACGTTACATTGGATTCGAAGCCACTGTGGCATAATGGGCAATGAACATGCCAACGCAGCAGCATGATCTGCACATGAGGAGGGCTTGCAAGACTCCATTCCATTCTCAAGAATAAACGCCGTAATGAAAATTTGTGTGCTTGCAAATGAAGACATCAGAACTTTATGGAACACACAAACATTGAAGCACACACGTCTACACTGACTGGACCCATCCCTTGGACTTCGACCCCCACCTGGACTCTCTCCACTCGAGACAGCAGTACTTTGCCGACTGTGACTTGGTGTCGCTTACACAAGATCTTTCGTCTTCCGAGTCAGTATGAATTAGAGCGTGGCTTGCCGTCACTGCGCTGGCGAGGAGACTATAGAACATGTACTTTGCCACTGTCTTCGACACAGCGCGCACCGGCTGTCACTAGCGACCGCATTGGCGCGCCTTGACGACAGGCCAATTTCAGAACAGTCAGTCTTGGAATGCCGACTTGAAATGTCGTCGTACCGAACGTCTGTCAAGGCTTTGTTGACATTTCTACGTGGCAGTGGCCTATTAGAAAGACTATAATTATCCCATTCCGTACCTTTTCATTTCTTTTCATGCTTTTATTTTTGTCACTGCTCTTCTTTCCGTCTTTACTTCCCCTTTCCCTTCCCCTAGTGCAGGGTAGCAAACAGGTAGTTTTAAATCTGGTTAACCTCCCTGCTTCCCTCTCATTTGCACCTCTCTATCATGCCCCCTAAGAGCAACTTGCCCCCTTTCCCTTTTAGCCCTTTACGTAGGCTCGTTCAGTAAACAGCAGAGTCCACTGATTCCTTGACATTGGCGTGCGTCACTCCATACGTCACCATACGAAACATGCTGTCAGAAGCAAGATAAGGATCGATCACTGCACTGGGGAACCCCCTGAGCCTAAGTCCTCTAACGGCTGCTGGTTACGTGCCTCTTGAACTGAAATTGGAAAGCCTGAGGCCACCAGAACTACTACGGCTAAAGGCTGTTTCACATGCTGCGACTGCAACGACGAAAATCGGTGCTGTCGCACGCGTCGAATGCGACTTTTAGAGGGCTCATTTCACATGATTGCGATTTCAAAAGTCACCGCATATGCAGTATTCGGAATTCGGCTGCCACGAAGTTGTCGTGTCAGCCCAGCAAGATCCTCGCGCTACCCGTGCTCGGCTTCAGCATCTGGAGAAATGATGCGTGTATATTGCCCGTCATTGCGCATATGTGGTGCCTGCTGCTAGCCATATTCTTGCGCCAAAAGCAACAAGAAGCACCAACCCGAACCCCCGCGTGTGCACCTGAACGAAGCCTCAAACGATCTGTGTAATTACGATGTGGAATAAAAATTTTCTGTGAAATTCAACCTTACCGCTAGCCTGGTTCGTCCATCGCCGTGCTTACGCTGCGACTATATATATGGGAGCCCTCTCTAAATATTTCTAAAGGCGCAAAAGCCGACGCATCAAACGTTTCGAGCAGTTACCGTCACTTTTGTAGAAACCTGTACGTTGTAACATAGCATTCTAAAAGACACGCTTCTCGTCCACTTTGTTGTCCCGTGTCTCGCGCTGGTAGTATACTCAGAACTTCTAACAAGAAGACCATATCAATACAAGCTATTCATAATGCAGGATTGTAGGCCCATGGCAGGCGCACTTGCCGTAGAATTTTTCAGCTTTCTGCTCAGCTTCGCACGCCTCTCACGGTTAGCCTGTTTTGTGGAAATAAATAATATTATTATATTATTAATGTTATTAGATATTATAGTTTCTTCACTGTAATTTATAGCAATCATCCAGATTTCTCAAGCTAGTCATGCATTTAACCTGTATTAGATCAACATTGTTACGACATGCTTATGGGAGTCATTTCAAACTAGATTGATCAGCCAAAGAAAGTACAAATGCAAGCCTCAATGGTTATTCCAATTTGGTATTTCTAAACAGATTATATTGGCAGAATTTTATGCCTGCTTGCATTTCCTGCAATTCAATGTTCAGAGCTGGAAAAACTGATTCCTTTTCTTGCTGTCGAAAGGCTGCTTCAATGTCGATCGCAAGCTATAATTATTCATTTCGAAAGTGTTAAGCAATGACTCTATGTCGAAGCTTATCGATGCGTATTTGTTCCACGAACACAATTAAGTTTTCTTTCTCCCTCTCATTGATAGCCATGGAATGAAACCGTTCACTTTCATAAGTATCAGGATTCAAACATTCTGGAGTTTGTCCTGAGCATTTGTCTGCATCCTATAGTGTGCATGTTTGTATCAAGTTCTGGTGTTACAATCGCAGTGATCTACGCATATTGGTACATTGCAACAAACAAATTTATTTAACTTTGTTTTCAAATCTACAATGTGGCCATGCAGTAACGACTACATTAATAAGCAAAAAAACTGCAGATTCAGTGTACGTGTTGGAATCTATGCGAAGTGAAGTTTTTGGCAAGTGGTCAATTAAATTCTGTTAAAGTAACTGCAATATATACAATTAGTCTTATTTTCAACAATCCAACATGTCATCTTTTGCAAGGTTTGCTTATGCACCGCATAGGTCACAACCTTAATGTCATGTAATCTTTATGCATTACACTGTTCACAAACCATACCGAAACGCAAACGGCAAGTTAATGTCGATGCACGCTGCGAGACATCAACACAGTGACGTTTGTTGAGCAAGGAATGGTGCGAGGTGTATGCAGATGAATGAATGACGTGCTTATGTACTTATTTGCTTATATACCTCGCAGGCTGCAAGGTTGGAGTATTATGCAAGGGGGAATAAAAAAGTTGTTACAAAAGGAAGAAGGGCACAACATTAAGAAAAAACCAGCAAAAAAAGCAGTACCAACACATTGCACCAACTAGCCCAACGTGTTTTACTGGCACAACATTATACAATACTTAACAAACAATAACAGAAAAAGTTACTGCCCATGCATCCTGTACAGACGGTGAACAAGCGAAGCTGAAATGTACGGCCCCGGTGTTTATCACTGGGTTAATTCCAATGGTTTATTAAGGTATTTCTATATTATTGGTTATGTCTGTGTTTCTTAATGAGGTTATGCACATGTTTGGCTTGGGTTTATCACATTGTTTATTTGGAATGCCACACATTGCACTTTGCAAGATCACCATCATGGAAAGTGCAATGAGTGGTTCATTCATTCATTCATTCTTTATTTACATCATATTTTACAAAATACGAAAGCCTTACTGGACCCATAGCCATTGGCTAGTCCTGGGTCCATAGTGAACTTAGGCTATAAAACGCAACACGCGAGCACACAAAAGCAGCAGACATATTACATAATAGTAATATAAACATAGATAACTCAGACACGAATGTAAATATAACTCAGCGTTCTTTTATCCTCAACGCGCGCGAGCAACAAAACAGACATAATACTTAACAATGACATTGACATTCAGAACTTGAGCAATTGACATGTATAACTTAGACAGGAATCTAAATTTAAAGTAGTTTCTTTTTATCGACTGTATTTTTCAAAAAAGTATTTTCTCACAGCAGACCTAAAGTTACGGGTTTCTTTTATATGTATTGGCAAAGAATTCCCAATAAGTACGCCGTTAAATTCCACGAGTCTTTTCCCGTACAGATTTTGACATGGGGGCAAATTAAAACACTGATTACTTACAGCTCTTGTATTTCGTAACGGGATTTTAAACAAGGTAATTGGAAGTGGAATATTGTTTTCGATAATACTATGAATTACCTCAGCAATTTTCAATTCATACAATGCCTGCACTGGCAACACATGCAATGAGCTATACAAGTACGTACTGGATTGTGTACACCTAGATGAGGTTATAATTCTTAATGCGCGTTTTTGCAGACGGAATACAGTCTCAAGGTAAGTTAGAACGGTGTTTCCCCATGAGTCAATACAATACGATATGTGGCTCTGAATGAAGGAGAAGTACAGAATGCGTAGGACAGGATATCCGAAACGTTCACGAGCCTTAAGAAGAATATAACATCCGTAAGCAAGCTTAGAACAAAGGTGTTTAATGTGAGTTTTCCAGTGCATGTCTGAATCAAAGAAAATACCTAAATATTTGTAGGAGACAACTTGTTGTAGTTTAATGCCACGTAATGATATGTCCAGTATTTCAGTATTGAGCTTTTTCTTCCTGGAATGAAAAACTGTATACTTAGTCTTAGTAAGATTAAGGGTCAGTTCATGGGACGTGAACCACTTAAAAACATTATCTAATTCTGCATTTATTTTATCCTGTATATCGGGCAGACTGTCTCCAGTAAATAGAAGAGCGGTGTCGTCAGCATACATCAAAGCCTGTGAATGCCTAAGCGTTGCAGGGAAATCATTTATGTAAAGTGAGAAAAGCATGGGCCCAAGAACGGAACCCTGTGGCACACCAGTTAGTACAGTTTGTAAAGTAGACGTATAATTTTTAAGTAATACTTGCTGTTTGCGGTTACTAAGGTAGCTTCGAAGCAGGTTCAGGATTTTGCCCCTAAACCCTAGATTGTTAATCTTGTTCAGTAATATCTGATGGTCAACTGTATCGAAGGCCTTTTTTATGTCGAGATAGACAACGACCGCAATTTTATTTTGCTGGAGAGCCGTATTAAGTAGGTGCGTTAGGGTGAAAACAGCGGTGGAAGTTGATTTCTGAGGTCTGGAACCGTGTTGGTGGGGGCTCAGTATATTGTATTTCGATATGAATTTGTTTATGTGCACAGAGAGTATCATTTCAAATACTGTGTTGATCACGCTAGTAATAGAAATCGGCCGATAACTTGATGGACTAGAGCGATCTCCGTCCTTATATATCGGAATTACTTTTGCTATTTTTAATTCTGAGGGATATGTTTCGGAATCAAGGGAATGATTAAATAGTTGAAGGAGGGGACCCGCTAATATGTCAATGTTGTCCTTAATTAGCTTAACAGGTATTTGGTCAAGCCCAGCTGCCTTAGTTCTTAGCCCATTAACAACTGCTATTATTTCATCCACTGTGATATCCTCAATTACCATAGTATTCACCACTGATTGGATAGGCTGCGTACATTCGGTGACTTGAGGAAGTTGGTTTGCTAGTTGCGGTGCTATATTTACAAAATACTCATTAAATTCATCAACTGTTTCCTGGTTAAGTACATCAGGCAACATACGCTGCTCTGAACGAAGCCCTACTGCACCTGTTACAATATTCCAAATTTTACCTGAGTTGCCCTGAGCATTAATGATAAGAGAAGAGTGTTATTCTTGTTTCCTTTTACGCATTAGAGACACCGACAGGTTCCTGAAACGCTTAAACTGGCTTAGATAATAATTATTGGTTTTAGCACGTTTCCACTTCTCGTGCCATTTTTCTTTCTCCTTCAGTATGCGTAGGATGTCGCGAGTCATCCATGGGCATATAGGTGCAACATATCGACCAGAGAACTTGTGTGTGGTGCTCTGCAAGACGGCACTCTGGACAACTGTAAAGAATTTAGTATATTCTTTGTTTATGTCTGTATCATATGTGTCCAAGAAGTTTACTTGCCGCAGGTTCTCGCGAACTAATTGATAGTCAATCTTTTTCTGCCGTTCATGACCAGATATGTTCGCAGATATCTTTCCTTCGATTTTGACAGCTAAAAATATGGGCATGTGATCGGCTATTGGATCTAGGTAAGTTCCACCCCATCTGTTACATGGGATGTTCGTGAGCGCATGATCTATTAAAGTGCTTGAACTGCCTGTGATACGCGTTGGCTCTTTTATAAGATTGCATATGTTATATGACTGTAGAAGTACGGTGTAATTGTTAGTTTCTCCAGAAACATCTATATTAAAGTCTCCTACAATTACAACACGGTTACTTTTTTTAGAGGTTAAGATTTCTATAATTGATTCAAGTTTCTCAATAAAAAGTGAAACAGCAGAACTGGGAGGCCGGTACACCACACCGACCGTTATACCACACTCAGTTTTGATAAAAAGTGCCTCAATTGTAGGGTCACTGATAGTAAGGGCAGGAAGGACTTCAAAATCAATACTTTCTTTTATAAAGAAGGCAACACCACCTCCTCGTGCCCTTGAAACTCTTGGCAGAGAGGAAAGTTTGTAGCCTGGTATAAATGGTGATTCTTTATCTTTGAGCCAGGTTTCCGTAATAGCGATCAAGTCAAAAAGAAATGTGTGCTTTGATAGGTAGGCACTCAGTAAGTTCAGATTTTTTTGGATACTGCGCACATTGCAATGAAAAACTGAGAACACATCTTGGTGTTTCAATAATTGATCAACTTGATCCCAACTAAATGTCATGATGAAACAGAAAGACAACGAGAAGATATGCACAAGAAAAAAAGAAACTATACAATGTGAGCCAGGTCGCTATCACTTTCAATTCTCAATACAGTTGAGGTTTCTATCTTCCTCATGAAGATCTTTCCTTGCGAAACCCAGGCAAACTTCCATTTTTTCTATAGGCGCAGTTGACGTGCTTTGCTCAATAGTACTTTGTTCTCAATACAGAGATGCTCATTAACATAAACCGGATTGCATTCTTCGAAGCCAAGAATTCTTGTGGTAAGCCTTGCCTTTCTAGCTGCAGAGAAGAACTTATCCCGCACAGCACGAGTGGAAAAGCGCAACACAACATTAGGTCTATCCTTGTCCTTTGAACGGACGCGGTGCACAACGTCAATGTCGTCTTCGGAGACATCGACACCCACAGATGTGGCCGTCGTTTCCACTGACTTGCGCAGATTCTCATCAGGCACCACTGGTATGCCTTTTATTTCTACGTTCTGGCTCCTGCTGTATTGCTTGAGCTCGATAACTTCTTTCTTAGCTTCCAATAGTGCCTTCTGCATCTGCTTAATTTCATACTGGCATTGAGAATTCTGCGTTTTGACTTCAGTCACCTCGCGACGGAGCTCAAAGACAACCTTCTTGAACTGCTCAAAATTCTCATTCATGAAACCCATAGCCCCTCGTATTCTCTCTAGTTCAGAATGGATATCAGTGTTTGATGTTCGCACGGCTGCAATTTCGTTCGTCACGTCAGTTGCGAACTTGTCAAGCTTCCCTAGTACCTCGCCTAACACTTTCACAACCTCTTTTAAGCTATTCGGTTGCTTTTCACCAAAAGCCGTGAAAACGTTCCCGAGAGTACCCGTGTTTGCCGTACTTCAAAGAACAGAGAGCACCAGGGAACCGCGAATGTCCCGGCAAACACAAATTTGGCGACAAGCAGGCAATAAGCAATACACTCGTTACAGCAACAGCGACGGCGCGGCGTAATATTTCCACAAATAGGAACGGAATTACCACCAACCTGCGAAAGGTAGATCAAGTTGGTTATGACGCGTCTGTACGCCGCCGCTGCTGCTGCCAAAGTGAATGCGGCACACAGGTATGCCGCCCCCTCGATGAAGCCGATAAGCCCAGGAGTAGTCTCCGGTCAGCGAAAACAGATGGCAGCAGGCGTGAGTCCTGTTGCACTTGAAGTACTGGCCTTTCTTCAGGATTGGCAATGCACGAAGGCAGATATGTTCCGGAGCCCTTACAATATGCTGGCAGCGCGCTTGTCCTGCTCCTGCGAAAGGTAGATCATGTTGGTTATGACGCGTCTGTACGCCGCCGCTGCTGCTGCCAAAGTGAATTCATTCATTGTGTTAATCATTCATTGTGTTAATCCAGCGGGTCCATCAAAGTCTTTCTGAATTATGTTACGCACTTGTCTTTTGTAATGCGTTAATCATAATGTTTGACTCAGTTATGCACTGTAGTTACCGAGTGACACACAGGGGCTGCACATTTCTTTTCATTAATTGCAGGCACACATTTTCGAACCTATTGGGAAGTCGGAGAGAGACTGCTGCACCCGCGCTCTGCTGCTAGAGAGAAACGACGTCACTATCGGTCTAGCCAATGGCCCATCACACCTTTGCTGCGAGGTAATAATGACATCATGATCTTGTCTTAACCCCATCCCACTCTGTGTCCCTTCCCTGCAATAATACGCAGATAAATGTATGTTTGAAATGCATAAGCATTTCTATGTCTACCCAACAAGAAATTTCTTCGTCCATATTGCATGACGAATGCAATGGCTTACATCTCCTTAGACAATGGCTCATACCCCTACACTAGGGTTTTTGGGACTGGACCATAAGTGTTTCGCCTGGGCATATACAGCTTCACTGTAAAAAGAATGAACACCTTTCTGCTACAGACCAAGACAATCATGAGGTGTATTAACAAATGAAAGTTTATTGAACATGCCGAGTAAATGCTGTTCAACAAGCAATAAATCGAATTTACACAAAAAGCAGAAGCGAGATCTGATGTGTGTCCATACAGATCCCAACAGGAAACGCATCCATCTCTGAAAGTGTAACAGCGGCCATGCTGACACAAAATTCTCCCAGTGTATTTGCATCTACAACTTCCGTAATTTCTCTAGGCAGCGGGTCTCCACAGAATGCTAGCTTCTTCCTCTACAATGCACTCTCCACATCTGAGCGTGCACTGTAGAGGAAGAAGCTAGCATTCTGTCCAGATCGGCTGCCTAGAGATATTACGGAAGCTGTAGATCTAAAAATGCTGGGTTAATCTTGTCAGCACGGCCTCCGTTAGAAATGGATGCATTTCCTGTCAGGAAACGCACATAAATTTTTGCTTCTCCTTTTTGTGTATGTTCAGTCAATTGCTTGTCAGCAAGCATTTACTCGGTGTGTACATTAAATTTTGGTTGTTAGATCATCTCGGTTTTCTTTTTCGTCCTATGTGTTCTCTGGTGCCATTTGCAGCCAGGCTACTCGTTTTTTTTTAGACTGCAACAAGTCACTTTAATGGCCCTCATGATACCTTATAAAATCTTTCATTTGGCCAATGTAGCCAGAATGTACAGTATGAAGCAGTAAGAACAGGGTACGCTAACTTCTAATTAAATGGTTTATTGTGAAAATGCACTGATCTATGAAGGTTACCACAATGTAGTACAGCAATAAAACCTGATAAAGACTAGTGCTTGATGAAACCAAACATAAAAGCAGGAAAGGGAGAAAATACATATAGATATACAAGTCCAGGGAAAAAAAAAACATTGTGATCACCAAGTGTGCATGTGGCTACCTTCCAGGAAACTCATTTCTTTCCCAATGCCATGGAACTGGAAGAATGTGCTTGCATAAGCAAGCTGTCGGTCTGTCTATTGGAATAACAACAGTGTTTCTTGAAAAGTGCTGGCATGCAGGATTGGCAATTGTAATGATTTTTTCGTGCACTTGGAATTTTCCTCTATTTTCTTTCTGTAGCATTTTTATTTATGGTTGGCTGCATCAAGCACCAATATTTATCTATCCTTCAAAGATGTCTGTCTTTTTCTGGGGAAAACTCGGGGAAGGCGGGAGATGGAAATTCAAGATGATGAGAAACATGAGAACAAGGTGAAAGTAGGACCCAACGTTCATACAAGTGGACCTTGAAGAAGACAAGTGCACTTGTCGAAACGTTGGCTCCTGCTTTCACCTTGTTCTCGTTTTGCTCATCGTCCTTTTTTTTTTCTGGTAATTTATATAACTCGCCGCATTTTACAAATGAACCTCAGTTGAAAGTTAGTCCTCATGCATATCTAGTGTCATCCTGTTGATACTGCTTCATGCTATGCACTCTTGCAACATTTGTGTGTGTGTGTGTGTGTGTGTGTGTGTGTGTGTGTGTGTGTGTGTGTGTGTGTGTGTGTGTGTGTGTGTGTGTGTGTGTGTGTGTGTGTGTGTGTGTGTGTGTGTGTGTGTGTGTGTGTGTGTGTGTGTGTGTGTGTGTGTGTGTGTGTGTGTGTGTGTGTGTGTGTGTGTGTGTGTGTGTGTGTGTGTGTGTGTGTGTGTGTGTGTGTGTGTGTGTGTGTGTGTGTGTGCACACGCGCGGATTTGGATGTGAGATCGGGCCCTTGGGCAGAGGTGTCATTCTTCTCCTGTGCAGCCTTATGAATTCATTAACTATAGCGCAACAGAAATGCGATGGACAGGAACGAAATGAACACACAGAGCGCTTCGTTCTTGTCTGTTGTCTATCTGTTGCACTTTAATTAATAATGAATACACACAAACTCATCTAGTTTTCAGCTATTATGTCGGGCTTATAGGCTCGCTTGTGTCCTGGAATATCTGCATGGCTATGTATCCTGTAATTTAATTTCTAGCCATGTGCTTGCAAGTTGCGTGTCAATCTCCCGATTTTCCTGACAATCTTGTGTGATGTGCAGGCCCAGGCAGTTTCTGGTGAATCCATGCAGGGTGTTGTGCAAGGTGTAATCTGCACTACAAGCGCTGCTTTCATTGCTTTCATTTCAGCTTTTCTAGGTGTAGGACACGGAGCAAGAAAGATTTAGGAGTGGAAACTCCGCTGTTTGCGGCGGCCAGAAAAGGTCACACGCCCGCGGAGCCGTTATCGTGCTGGCGGCGCATGGCGGCCTGGAAAGAAATTACCGTCGTTGAGAGCGCGCCGGAGCCGCCTGCCCGGGCGCTGCATTTTTTTTTTTTCGCTGCGGCTTCTACGACGCGCCGCATGGCGCCGCCACTGTATGCGGCCCCGTCGGCGCATGTAACAGTTGTGACCTTACCTGGTCGCCCGCGCTCGCTCGCGCTGACGGGAGTTTCACTTCCTAAATGTCTTACTCCGTGGTGTAGGATGACCTGGAATGGTACTCACTTATATGGGCTTTAGTTTTATGTAGTGTCATACTACTGTTACACTGCTATTGCCAGATCAGTGTACTATATGTGCCTTATGTTTGCTTGCATCTTCATGATTAGCAACCTCCTCTGTGTGTTTGGCAGTTGGATATAGTCTCCTGGCCTAATTGTTTGCCCCTATATTTCACGGTATGGGCCTGTTGTGTTTTAAGTTCAGGTACTCCCGAGGTTGTGTTTCTGAAGGGAGGGGTAGTCGTCCTTGCATCTCATATGCTAGCTGGCGTAGTATCTTGGGACGAGGTTCTGAGCTCTTGAGACAAAGAATTTGTGCTGCAGGCTGCATCTCTACTCTGTCTACGTGCTTGTTCGTTAGCTCTTTCTCATAGAGCTCTTCAAGCATGGTAAAGTTGGAAAGACCTGTTATTACTACCCGATGCCTGTATTCGATGAATTGTCTTTTTTGTGTGCTGCTGGTAATTCATACCGTACCATACCCTAGACACGAGCATAGCATCTGCGATTTTCTATAGTATCCACTCGTCCACCCCCACTATTTCGAGATTATTCTTTTCACCAGGCGGGGAAGTTGCGTCCAGGCATTGCATAATTATTTCACCCACGTGCTGGCTCTGCCGTCATGGGCTTACACTAGCTGAGGATTTGTGGTTGTTGACTTGCGGGCATATTTGTCCAGCTAAGTGGATCACAATGTGCAATCTGGGGTAGTTCTTGATTCTAGTCTTTCTTTTTTTTCCGACGTCGATATGAGCTGCCTTATCAGAGAGCGAGAGGCCAGACTGGCCAAGAAAGTCTGCAGTTTTGTCGAGGGCTTGTTGCATCATTCTTGATTTCTGTATAAGATAGCTTTCCCATAGACTGTAATACACCATAGGCTGTAGGGTTTCTTGTAGTATGCCCGTGTTGTTGGTGTGTGTGGGCCAAATGTACCTCCAACTCTCACCTGGAATTTTCTGTCTTTCAGAAAGTTACTGTTTAAGTGCTCTACCAGAAATGTTTTTGCTCATCGTTCCTCTTATTAGAGAAGCATGAGGTACTGCTGTTAAAAGCCTCTTCACTCTCTTCATTCTTTCATAAGCGGTATTACACAATGTCCTGAAATAAAGTTTCTGCTGCTTATGGTCCACTCATATCTGCCAGAAGGGACAACTCTTGAAAACGGTTTTCTTTGTGCTATGTGTGCGACGTAGTATGAGCATTCATGCCTTGACATTTATACATTTGTAGAACCAGCTTCCTGACAGAGTACTTGCTATACCTGATCATGCTTATTTGTGCAGTGCTGTTGAACAATACATATTGATGCAATGAATATTTACACACTCGAATTATCACGAAAGATGGTTGTTTTACAATTCTGCCCTTTGCTTTCTATTGCTTTTTTATTGGTCTTAGATTTTGCTTAAGCATGCCCCCCTATGCAATAGTATTTTGAAGTGTAAGGTTTCAATAAAAGGTGATGAACTAAATCTAAGTGCAAGAGCTTTTTTTTTTCACCTATGACTCCCATCGAAATGCGACTTCCATGGCTGACAAATACAACAGTGTGTAAATGAATATACAATTTTGTTATCTGACTGGTTGGCGACCAACAAACTCCAGCTGAACGCAACTAAAACAACCTACATAATATTTAGGGCGCCTAATAAAAGAATTGATAGTAGGATACAAGTAAAATTTAACAACTACCTCATTAAACAGGTCAAACAACAAAAGTTTCTGGGAATACATTTCAGTGAAGAATTGTCATGGAATACACATGTAAATTCCCTCTGCGGTGAATTATCAAAAAACATCGGTGTAATCTATAAAATTGCACACCTGATCCCTCTATGGCTGAAAAAACAACTATATAATGCACTTATTTATTCAAAGCTTTGCTACGGGATATTGGTTTGGGGTACGACCACCAGAACAAATTACACGAAATTGATTACCTTACAAAAAAGAGTTATCCGTTTATATGCAAATTACTATGGCCGTTTTTCAGATCTAAGAACCGGTCCACTATTCCAAAAATATGATATTCTGCGTGCGGACAGGATATATTATATGCAAATTCTTCTGGCAATCCGAAAAAGAAATCCAAGCGCTCAATGTAGTGAATGTAACCTCTCCGGATACTCCTTGCGACACAGCTCACGACACACACCAAAAGCAAGGACCAATTACGGGAAACAAACCTTTCTCTATCAGTCCACAAAAATAATGAACAGTTACAGTGCATCTGTATCCTTAAACACTTCTTTACAGACATTTAAAGAAAGAATAAGAGATTGGTTAGATAGGGAAGACATATACTTTAAAATTGAATGAATGCGTGTAATTACATGAAAAATGTTTCTGCCATGAATTACATATTTTTTTTTCAGGATTCACACATTTCATTTAACATCTATTGTTGGGTTTCGTATTAACACAAATATGTTTGCATCCACGTATTGTTCCCAGTGTTTTATTACTTTTGGCACACAATTATGATGTTCTTTTTTCTTTTTTTTGCGCATGTTGTTGCTCTATATTGCTCCATAAATAAGCTGACGTTTATTTCATGTTTAATTGTACAATTTTAGCATACCATTAGCATCTCAAATACTTACCTGCACTTAGCCGTTGTTGTACATTGTACCATATATTTGTAGAATCGAATGACCATGGACATTGCTACCATGAATTTTCACAGTAACCAACGCTGTTGTAACACGCAAAATTGTGCATATGTGTGTGACCTGCTGTCAAACCTGTCGTTCGCGGGGGCTGAGACCTTTGTCAGGCTTTATGCCTTTAGTCTCAGTCTACCCTCGTTTGAATGAACGAGAAATAAAATTCAAAATCCCTCACCTTGTGTTAGCAGCAGAATGCTATAGCCACAGTGGCAGGTGAACAAATTGAAGAACAATATTTCTGTCTATATTTTTTTTTCTTGCCTGTATGTAAGTAATGTTTGGAATAAGTTTGTGATTGAAAAAAAGCCCCATTTGTGGTCTTTTATTGAATAAACCGCATATTGTGTATAGTTGAAATGCAGAAATTTGTTCTAAAATCCTCGGGTGATATATGTTCTTACAAGTAGCATAGTATTTCATTACTTATATAGTAATCGCAGTGGACATCGTTAATTGGGTTAATTGGGATCACACTAATATGTGTGATCACAAACTTATTAGAAACTTACTAGAAACATGTAAGGCATGAATGTTTCTGCACACTTCATCAGCTTTGAACGTGCAATAACTGCTTGTACTGGCTGGCTTCACTGCACAGTTTTGATTTACTTCTTCAGCGTGTCGTTTTATACTGTTTTATCCCCACAAGAACAGGCCGTTTGCCTGTTTTTCGCATTGTTGCATGAGTTCTACATGATTGTGCAGGAGGGTACGTTGTCACTGTGCCACTATAGCAAGCAATTTACTTAATCTACTAGCTGTACAGTTAATTACCTTGCAGAGCAAGTGTTCATACAGATGCAGTAAGGATACAAAGTCCGCAACATAGTCTATGTTTATTGGTTTCTGTGCATGAAACAAAATTCTCCAGAGAAGAGGTGCAACTTAACGTGCATGTAATATTTTATTCAAGCCACCGATTTAATGCTATCGTAGCAAATTCATTACGATAGCCTGCACTTTTGCTCTGTCAAATTTAATAAGAGGCAAGATAAGCTTTCAAGATGCATCGGGAAATTCATGCTCGAAAACCGACAAGAAAATGCAACTGAACGGTACCGCGCTCAGCGCAACGTTGAAACTTCGGGTACTTTGTTGTCTTGTCATTTGCCCTTGCCGACGTTGAAATAATTCAAGCTGCTCCGTAAACGCGATTTTTGCATGCTACTCAACAAAAGAACATTGTGACGACCTCGTCATCTGCTGGGGATCGAACACCTCCTAGCACTGACAACTCGCAAAGGCGTACGAAGCAAACGTGAAAATGCACTTCATTTGCTGTGTAGCGTGTCAACAGACGCCTAGAAATCGGAGAATGCAATCTGCGGTACAAGTTTTTTATTCTCCCTTCGCGTACGTACCGAATTCGACAATCCACGTCTCCGCGCATTGCACTTGTCGTGCGAGACGCCATTTTCCAAAATAAACCAGCGAAATAGCTCCGTTGACAGCTCTCCGCGCAATTTTGACGGAAAATCGCAGCGATCGGTGCGACGGTGCGACTGTGTGACCAACCGGTTGGTCGCAGCCGAAAATCGGGGGGTCGGCACTGCGACTGTGATTTTCATCGCAAACGATGGAAATCGCACTTCCGGTGCGACGAAAATCGCATCATGTGAAAAAGGCTTAAGGGGACATGGCGGCAGAGGTTGTAAACTGTTCAAAGAGAAATTTGCGTTCTTTTTGCAAGAAAAGGCTACCAAGAAGCCAACATTAGAAGCAGCCGGAGCAGCGCTATTCTTCAGCGTAGCCGGTGAGAATGCAATTGCACTGTTCAACAATTTTTCGTTTGCCGAAGGCGAGAACCGAGAAGACAACGGCGCGGTCGTCACCAAGCTAGAAGAGTACTGCGTCGAGCAACACAGCGAAGTCGACGAACGGTATCTGTTTCGATGACGAGTGCAGGGCGAGGCGGAGCCAATGCAGTGCAACTTTGGGACAAGTGCGGACGACATGGTCCGCTACGAAATTGTATTATGTACGAACTCGCCCAAACTAAGAGAAAAAATACTGCGAGAGAAGAAGCTGACTGTTGGAAATTGCGTGGACTTTTCGGCGACTGCGAGGCGACTGAACCATCAGCACGTCAGAATAGATTTTGAAACCACCCGAAGAACGGGTTCGAAGTCAATGTCGGCTCTTGGAGCGTAACCGGAGTAAAGACGCAACCGTTGTCCAGGAGCAGTAACTGCAACCGCGCTCAGGCCCTTCGACGTTGCCTTGCCTATGGCAAGCACTTGCTGAAGTAGTTTGCTACACCTGCTAACCTTTGTATTGCCTGCTTCTTTTGTGGTTTGGGCATATTCCCAACGCTTCAGACTAGCGCTGTAATAGCGCTTATTCCTTCGCTCCCACCGACCCCTTCCCAAGAAGGGGGTATGCAGTACCCTCGGCTCTTTCAGGGTTCTGAATGCTTACAACGCGAATACAAGATTCTGCTGCGCAGAGGATGCTCTACCCAACATTCAGACTGCTTGAATTGTCCACATTGTTTTACAGGAGCCTTTGCGTGCTAAGCTGCACTGAAAGCACCGGGAAGGAACCATTAGGAAGGACAGCGACCCACTGAGTAAGCCCGACCGACTGCGTAAGTCCTGCAGTCATTGCTTATAAGAAAGGCGGCTAAATGATTGTTTACATCAATCGCAGCAGGATCAACAGCCGCCTAAAGAGATAGCACTACCCGATGCCGTGCTGACAAGACGTCGAGGCGGAGCTGACCGGCGCGAAGTTCTTTTCGCGTCTAAACGCAAACTAGAACTTCTACTAGATCCCACTTGATAAGCGCTCGTCAAAACATTGAACGTTGGCAACGGATTTCGGCCTTTACTGCTTTCTTCGGTTCCATTTCGGAATCACGTAGTCTAGAAGGGTATATGAAAAGGCATTAAATGAGGTGTTTGATGATATCCCTGCTATACGGGTGTACGCGGATGACGTTCTCATTTCGGGTAGGGCCAGAGAAGAGCATAACGAACGTCTTATGTATGCACTAAAAGCAGATGAAACTGCAAGCCTGATACAATCTTGCAAAATGCGAGTTCGGCGCCGAAAAAAGAATTCTTTTGGGAGACGTCATCAGCAGCGATGGAATAAGCCCTAGGGCACCGTTAGTTGACAGCGCAAGGAACATGCCAAATCAACAAAACAAGCAGGCAGTAGAAAGGTTAAGCGGAGTAGTAAACTGCTTCAGCATGTACTTACCATACCTAGTCCTGCGAACACCAGTTTTGTGCAGCCTTCCGAAGCGAAATGTTATCTTCAGATGGACAGCCAACCTCGAGAGAGAGATAGTGGAAAGATATATGCGACGCGCTCACCAGGGCACCATTACTAGAAATTTTCCACCCAGAGCAATAAACAATATTGACGTGAGACGCGTCCCAGGATGGCATCGGTTCGGCTCTGCTGCAGCGCCATGGTCCAATTTGGAGACCAGTCACTTACGCATCTAAAGCACAGACTGGGTGCGAACAGCGATATTCACAGATCGAGAAAGAAGCCATGGCTCTCGTATCTGAATGTGAGGAGTTTGACCCCTTTACCTACGGTCGCCCTGTTTTGCTTGAAAGTGATCATCGGCCACTGACAGACATCAAAAAATGACGTAACGAATGTGCCACACAAAGCGTGTTGGTGTTTTAAGGATGCTGAAGATTTATTATGTACTAACGTAAGTTTCCGGCAAAGCGAAGCATTTGGCAGACATGCGCTCTTGGTCGTTGCCTCACACGGATGTCAGCTTCTTGGGCAAAGAAGTTGTTGAAGTTCATGCTATCAGCGTGGTGTTCGCACTGGTGTGTGACATAACAGCTGCACTACTTGCGCGGCAGAGGGCATGCAACACCTGTGTCAACGTAGTGCTACAGAACCTTTACAGACAGAGATATGGTTGACGGTCCGGCCAAATCTGTGGCTGCTGAACATTCAGTAGCAAACGGGTCACTACTCAAAGAAAAAAATTTTGTCTTACAAGTATGCGGTCCGACTCATAGAGACGCATTCATGCAAGGAATCTTGTCATAGCTAAATGCAGAGCAAGGGCAAGGCAGCTGGTGTACTGGGCGAACATCAGCGCTGATGTTGAATCGCTTAATGAATGTTGTTCTATCTGCAGGAAGTATACTCATAACCAAACCTCAGAGCCACTGATGCTCCACACCACTTCAACCGAAGCCTGGTACCGTGTTGGCGCAGACATATTGCAATATGCTTGGAAATACTTCCTCAACGCTTACAATTCAATGTCACGTTTTCCAGATGTCGAGGTGCGGCGCGTTCCAACAGCAGCCGGCGTCACCGAAAGACTTGGAACCATGATTTCTCGAATAAGAATCCCGATGGCAGTATGCACAGCTCATGAGCCACAAATAACCAGTCATGTATTCGCTCTATTTGTTAGCGCCATGCATGCTACGTTCGCCCAACATTCGCTCAATCTAATGGACTGGTCGAATAGGGAGTGAAGGCAGTTAAACGAATCCTCGACAATACCACACAGGCGAATGAAAACTTATGGCTCTGCAGGTTGAATTACAGAACAAGCTCATTGGAAGATGGCCAGCCACCCGGTGAGCAGCTGCAAGGGTGGCGCCTACGGACGCCTATACAACACTTAGGATCCCCCGCCTGTCATACGTGTCAAGAAACTTGAGCAGACGAGTCACACCGCCCGACGACTGGCTCCTTTTCGTAACGAAGACGTCGTGCGTCTCAAAGCCTCACGGGACGGCCAGGCCAGCTTAACGGCATCGGCAGGGCCCCGCTCCTACTACGTACAAATCGAGAACCGCAAGTTCTTCAGGCGCTACCGACAGCGTCTTCTGGCAGCGAAGGAGCAATTCGACTCTGACGTCTCGGACATCGATGAGTCCAGTGAGGACAATACTTGAACCCAGAAAGAGTCAGCGACGCTCCCATCGACGCCAGGGGATTCATTAATGCCGAGTGGGGTGACCGGCCCGGCGTTCCAGCTGCTCGGTGTTCCACGCGGGAGACTAACCACCTTCGTTACGACGAGAATTTCGAACACATCATCCTTAAGCAGCAAGAGTCGGAAAAACTTGTCGCAAAACTATTGTCGCAAAAATTGACGCAAGAACGTTTTAATGAGGGCATGTAATGTATTGAAAAGTATCGTATTGCAATCTGCCTGCGCAATATATCGCTGTGCCCTCGCCCTCACATGACAACTGTGTTCCTTCCACTCTAACTTCCTTTTCCCTGTTTCCCTCTATATACGCTCGGTCAAGAAAAAGCGGTGTGGACTGATTGGTTGACACTGGGGTGCGTCACTTCATTCGTCATGAGACGAAACAATGCGTATGCGGTGTGAATGACCATTCATTACACAGCACCCGTAGGTACAAAAGTAGTGAAGTGCTATTACGATCATTGAAAACACGGCGCTCATATAAAGAGTGTGCCTACTAAGTTTAGCCAGAGTTTCAAAACATGCTAATGCTGCGTAGCTGGACAGAACCAAAGTAATGTTACTTGCCGTCGCAACGAGATACTCAAGATATTTTTTTTCATTCCGCCTAATTAGATAATTACACTTAGTCATTCAACATCTCAAGTATGATTAGATGAAAAGTGTCATTGAGAAAATTGTAGAGCGACATGAAAAACTCCTGATGCAGCTTTCAGTTGCTCAATACGTGCAACATAAAAGTGTTTTTCAGAGCGCGCAAGAAGCCCACAAATGCACGCAAAATTGCTGCGCGACTGGCCGCTCGAGGCATTTTGTTTCGTCAGCCTTGATTTCTAGAGGAATCCTATTTCGTTCTCCAACAACTACATGTTATTTCCGCGACAGGATGGACACACTCCTGCTAGTTTTCACCCTCAGTATCACTCTGGAAGGTAAATTGATCGATTATTGGCGATAGAAAGTTTTCTGAGCAGGTCTGCTTAGCTTTAGAAAATTGCTTCTCTCTCGCTTTGCCTCTTTTCGCGGCATGGCAGCTTTTTAGGCAGGAAATAAAATAAATTGCTATATAACTTGGTTCTATTGAGTAATTTTGCAAAACAAATATGACGAAATGGATGAAATTTATTTACAGTCTTTATTAACTTGAATTTGAAGCTCCTGGAATGTATGTTGATGACATTGCAAACGTGAAATGCGACATGCAGAAGTTTGATGCAGAGTCCTTGAGAGGCGTCCGAGTTCGGTCCCGTGATAACCGTGTATTCCTGTCTGCGAAAGTTATTACCGGCATTTATTTGTAAAATGCATTAGTAACTTGCACATGGGATAGTGTCACAATTCGAAGACTTCTATTCGATGCTCTTAAGTGATCTTTCTGGGAAGCAGGATATCAAGCTTCCACAGTACTATGCGTCTATAACAACTGCTCTAACTGACGAACATGGTGCAGTCATCAGCGTTCCTGATGACACTTCAGGTGAATTTTATACACCTTTAACCCCATTCTTACACACTTCCTACTCAAGATATTTTAATTATTTATAAATTAGAGGATTTGACAGTCTTTAACAAGAAGTCATGCAGTGTTAATACCTAATGTTAGTGACAGAGAAAAAATTACGTACTGTTCAGGCTATAGACCGATTACATTGTTAAAAGTTGACAAAGAAAACATTTGCAAAAATTTTGTAAAATCGCTACACGGTAGCGATTTCAGTTCTGATTGGTCTCCATAAAACATGTGGTATGAAAAGTCGCTTCATACAAACGAGCATACTCCTCTCTAATACGATGTTTGGGTACTGTTACACTTCTTATGAGCAAGTTGCTATGATTCAGATTGACCTCGCAAGATCATTTGAGGGGGTTCAGCATTCGTTTTTTATCTTCTCTCTTACAATACGCCAATGTTGTATCCATAGCGCTGAATGGCGTTCGACTTTGTTATAGTCATCAAACAACTGACTTTGTTGTCAACGGTAGCCTCTCGATTCCCCTCCACATCCGTTCTTCCATGAAACAAGGATGCCCTATGTTCCCTCTCCTCCTGGCTCTATATTTAGAACCACTCTGAGCATTCTGAACTCCAGCAATGTTCGTCGTTCTAATATTCTCGGTATGGAGGTAAAAGTGTTAGCATGGGTTGATGATTTCGCAATCTTCTCTAAAGAAAAGCCCAGCATTTACAAAGCTCTTTCTATCATAGAAGAGTTTGGTACTCTCTCCGGTGCGCAAATGAATAGCTCTGAGAGCTCAGTAGCCTTATAACGTAAAGCTATTCTACTCTAGTTTTATTCGAATCTTCTAAGTTAAAATTTGCGCAACGGTCGACACAAGTATCGGGCGGTGACCCGCAGCGTTGTCGACCCACCCCATGAAACGCTCTCCTCGGTTATAGGAGGTCACTTTTGTTTGCGTTCGAAGCGAATATCATTGCCTAGATTGAAGGTTTTTCTTATCTCCATTGGCTGGCGAGAGGAGAGGAGCACGCTCAGTTCGAGAGGGTTGCGATTTGGGCCGCGTCAGCACAGTGACGTAACAACCGGATAAGGAGGCGGATGGTTGCGGTAGGTCCGCTTACCTGCACTTACCTTGCGTCGGCCGATAGAAAATCACGGTGGCGTGCAACGGAACCTTAAAAATGCCGCTAAAACAGATCCTCAGCAAAGAATAGCTGTCAGAGTGATGTCCTATTCGTGCTGAGAGGGCTTGATAACGTTAACTGCCACGGAAAATGTTTTACGCTCAAATAAATCCTTGCCCACCGGCACCTCCGAGTAGCCACTGCCATAGCGTTCGGCGGGCATCCATCTTTTATTCCTTTCAGAACGGAGCACGCTCGGGCTATTAGGAAAAAAATTAGTTTCGTTTGGCATGTTAATGCATCTTTACGCAATAATTTTTCATGGTTTTGGGACATCGCATGACAGACAGGTGAAGCGAGCGCAGCCCGAAAAGTTTTGACCAATGGGAGAGGGCCAATGCTGAAAAAGCCGTCGAATTAGAAATAATTAGTTTTCTTTTGTTCGGTCTAATCATTCATGATCAGTTCCCACATATCAGATCAGATGAGGCTTTCTCGCGGTTTTCGTGATGTCGCGTGACAGGCAGGCGAAGTGGGAGTGGCCGGAAAAGTTTTTCACCTGTCGTGAAGGGCTGATTGCAGAAATCGAAAAATTTGAAATAGCTTTATGTTACAGCACCCAAGGGCTATGGTTTGGATTTTAGGCCATTGCACCACTACAATATGGTAGCATTGAATGGTCTTGTGTACCACCTAAATATATAGGAGTTCCACTGCAAGCTTACAGGTTAACTCTACATTACTGTGTTCCAGCACACCAATGCTACAAAGATACTTTAGTCCCGCACCGATATTCAATATCGGGAAGGGAAACAGCACCAAATAATTTTTGGTAACAAAATTTTGTCTTTCAGGCTCTTCATTTCGCATTATTTTACATTCAACGTTCTCGCAGGATTTTTCAACATTTACATGGTCTTCCAGTTTGAAACCTATGAGACGCAACATTTTTCTATCAGTGAGTGCTGGAGGATTAGCGTTCCTGCATATTGTCGCGGTACAACGCGGACAGAACACAGTAAGACGTTCTTCACGAACAACCGGACAATCTGTTCAAAAACAAACAGAGCAGAGACACGTATTCTTCGTCATCACCCAATCTCGCTCTGACCCACTAGACAGAGTCCGTTAGTGCTCCCATCGTCGTCGTCGTCTGCATAGAATACACGCGTCATTTGTCCCTCCCTACGAGAGCATCATCCCGATGCTAGACAAGAAATGTCAGTTGCGGAAGTAAAGGCCGCTAGCATAGATATTCACTCACATACGGCTTCATGCGGACAACGTGCACGAGTTCAGGACGGTGGGTGCGGCGCCGCGTACAGTTCGGGTTATCGGGAACGACCTCGTAGGGGACATCACTGAGTCGCCGCAATACCCGATATGGTCCGAAGTATCGCCTTAACAGTTTCTCGGAGAGGCCTCGTTTCCGTACGGGTGTCCAAACCCATACTCTGTCGCCGACTTCATAGGTAACTATTCTACGGTGAAGATCGTAGCGGCCTGCGTCGTAGTCTTGCTGCTGGCAGATCCGCAAGCGCGCGAGCTGCCGAGCTTCTTCTGCGCGTTGCGTAAACACATCGGCGTCCGTATCAGCGTCGTCAAAGTCGTGTGGAAGCATCGCATCCAGCATCGTTCGTACTTCTCGTCTGTGAACAAGGGTGAACGGTGTCATGCGCGTCGTCTCTTGTTTCGCCGTGTTATATGCAAAGGTGATATACGGTAGGATGTCGTCCCAATTTTTATGTTCGACATCCACGTACATTGACAGCATGTCTTCAATGGTTTTGTTTAGGCGCTCTGTTAACCCATTGGTTTGTGGATGGTAGGCGGTTGACTTTCGATAGGCCGTTCCACTTAGTAGCAAGACGTGATCTAAAAGTGCAGCCGTAAATGCGGTTCCTCGGTCTGTTATTACGACGGTTGGTGCGCCTTGTCGCAACACCACATGCTCAATGAAAAAGCGCGCTACTTCGGCTGCTGTGCCGCTCTGGATTGCCTTTGTTTCAGCGTAGCGTGTGAGATAGTCGGTCGCTACGATAACAAAACGATTCCCTACAGTAGAAGTAGGAAGTGGGCCCAATATATGCATTCCGATTTGGTCAAATGGTCTTCGAGGAACCTGGACGGGTTGTAGGAGACCGGCTGGTTTCGACGGAGGCGACTTGCGCCTCTGGCAGTCGAGGCAAGTGCGAACGTGATGCTTCACGATGGTGGTAAGTCTGAGCCAGTAGTATCTCTGCTGCACTCTGGCCAGCGTTCTCGTGTAGCCTAAGTGACCAGAAGTCACCTCGTTGTGACAGGCTTCAAGTACTTCCGTACGAAGAGCTGCAGGAATGACGAGCAGATAGGGGGACCCGGTCGAAGAAAAGTTTCGCTTGTAAAGTACCTTCACCCGCAAGCAAAACCACAACAGTCCTCTTGCGAAAACTCTAGGTGGTTTCGCAGACCTGCCCTCTAAGTAATTGATGAGTTCAAGCAACTCAGGGTCGTCTCGTTGTTGTTGCGCGATGGTGGATGTGTCCAGAACACAAAGAAATGCTGTCTTCTTCTTCGGGTGGAGCAAATGACCCTATGGGCGATCGAGACAATCAGTCAGCATCCGTATGTCGTTTCCCCGACTTGTACGTGACAGTCATGTCAAACTCTTGCAGCCTTAGGCTCCAACGCGCCAGTCGTCCAGAAGGATCTTTAAGGTTTGTCAACCAACATAGTGAATGGTGGTCGCTCACAACTGTGAAGTGGCGGCCATACAAATATGGGCGAAATTTCATAACCGCCCATACCACGGCGAGGCATTCTTTCTCAGTTGTGGAGTAATTAGCCTCTGTACGTGAGAGTGTTCTACTTGCATAGGCAAGCACTCTTTCTGTGTCGTCTTGCCGCTGCACAAGAACAGCTCCCAAGCCAACATTGCTGGCATCAGTGTGAAGCAATGTAGGAATGGTCTCCTCAAAGTGAACGAGCACTGGAGGTGTCTGGAGACGTTGCCGCAAGTCGTTGAATGCACCTTGCTCTTCGTCGCCCCATACAAAAGCAACGTCTTCTCTCGTCAGGCGAGTTAACGGCGACGCAATGCGCGCAAAGTCTGCAATAAACCGCCGGTAATAGGCACAGAGGCCGAGGAAGCGCCTGACAGCCTTTTTATCGGATGGTACGGGAAACTGTGCGACGGCTGCAATTTTTTCAGGATCCGGCCGGACACCTGCGCGGCTGACGACGTGACCGAGAAACTGCAGTTCCGCGAAGCCAAAGTGGCACTTCTGCGGCTTCAGGGTGAGGCCGACGGACCGTATGGACTGCAGAACCGCTTCAAGCCGTTCGAGGTGTTCTTCAAACGTTGCGGAGAACATGATGACGTCGTCGAGATACACTAAGCAGGTTTTCCACTTCAGACCGGAAAGTACAGTATCCATGAGGCGTTGGAACGTAGCAGGGGCAGAACACAAGCCGAAAGGCAAGACTTTAAATTCGTATAGGCCGTCTGGCGTCACGAAAGAAGTTTATTCACGATCTCTCGGATCTATCTCGATTTGCCAATATCCGCTTTTTAAGTCCATTGAAGAGAAGTAACGTGCCTGTCGAAGCCTGTCGAGTGAATCATCTATACGGGGAAGTGGGTATACGTCTTCTTTTGTCACCTTATTTAGCTTTCGGTAGTCCACACAGAAACGCAAGCTGCCGTCTTTTTTCTTGACCAGAACTACAGGAGATGCCCAAGGACTCGTTGATGGTTGGATCACGTCATCTTCAAGCATTTTTGTCACTTGTTGTTGTATGGCTTCACGTTCTCTAGGAGCAGCACGATATGGATTTTGGTGAACTGGTCTTGCCGTATCCTCTGTAATTATTCGGTGCTTTGTTAGCGGCGTCCGACCGACGCTGGACGTCGGCGCAAAGCAGTCGTTGAACTTGGCCAATAGCGTAAGAAGGCGCTCTCGTTCGTGCTGCGACAAAGCAGTGCTAACGTCAAGTAGAGGAGTTGGGTCTTGTATAGGTGCTTCTTCGAGTAGTGAGCAGCAGCCACGAACATCCGCAACGGCTTCAAAATAAGCCACAGCCGTGCCCTTGGGAAGGTGTCGTCGCTCTGTGCTAAAATTTGTTAGCAGCAGGTTTGTGCGCCCGTCGGTGACATTCACGATTCCTCGTGCGACCGAGATACCGTGAGTAACGAACAACGTGGTTATTTGGTCGGCAACTCCTTCGCAACGAAACGGTATGTCACATGCTACCGAAACAAGGGCACACGATCGAGGGGGGACGACGACGTCGTCTTCTGTTAGACGGAATGAGTTGTGTTGCGGCGAAAAGCAATGGACTAAACCGGAGCTCTCATAAAACGTCACCATGCTGTCCGGGATGTTAATTACGGCGCCATATTCTTTTAGGAAATCCATTCCAATAATCAAATCTTTGCAGCATACAGGAAGGACGATGAATACGGCCACAAAAGAAGAATCCCCGATGTTAACTCTAGCAGTAAATCTTCCAGTAGGCATCAGTAATTGGCCTCCTGCCGTCCTTATGTGAGGTTCCGTCCATGGCGTCATTACTTTCTTCAGGCGGAGGACGAGTACCTGACTCATTATAGAGAAGTCAGCACCAGTGTCGACTAACGCTGTCACCGGCTGCCCAACCACTAAAACATCAATGTCGGCGTTCACAATTTCTTCAGTCTTTATCAGCTTCACATCGTTCTGCAGCGAGAATGTTGGGGGCTTTTTAGTGTCTTGCGGCGGGCCTGCAAGCTTGCCCCAGAGGTCGCCGCCTTCAGTTTCCCCGACGGGGGCTGGGCGACCTTCGTCCTCGGAGCTCCGCAAAAGTACGTCCAGTAGATGAAGTCATCTGACGTGGAGGGGTTGGAGAGCGCGACCGACGGCCGAAATCGGACCGATCATTGGGCACGGATTCGTCATTCGGGTGCGCTATTGGGGGTCCCTGAAAAGCAGCGTCGTCGCGGCGTAGCATGGCGTCGTCATTTGCACGTCGACCATAGGACCACGGACGAAGAGGTCGAAATGATGTATCACGATGCCAGCAATGACGCGAAATATGGCCGGCGCCTCCGCAGTGAAAACAGAGTGGGCGCCTATCGACAGTGCGCCATACGTCGGTTCTCCGAAGTTGCGGCCGTCCCGTAGCGTCGTTTTGCGGCGGTGACCAAGACGCGGCGAACGACGGCTGGCGGTGTGACTGAAGCGGCGTAACGGCTGCGCGCTTCGAAGCCTCCTCTTGTGGCGGCGACCAAGGAGCGGCTGTCGGAGGTTGGTGGTACGGCGATGTGGTTGCAACCGGTGGTGGACATCGGACAGCGGCGGCGAACTCAGGGGTCGCTGGTCTTGAAGATCGGTTACCGGGAACGCCTGCCGGATTTCGTCACGCACCACTTCGGCGATTGACGCGACGGGTCTATCAAGTGTCGGTGCCATGATCTTTTTAATTTCCTCTCTGATGAGCTCCCTGACCAACTCACGCAAGGAGTTCTGATACTCGGCAGTCACTGCGGCGGCATTGATTGTAGCGCTGGCGGACAATCGATCGTATTGCCTGCATCTCTGATGAAGGGCCCGCTCAATAGCCGTAGCCTCTTTGATAAATTCAGCGACAGTGACTGGTGGATTTCGCACAAGCCCCGCGAACAACTGCTCTTTTACGCCTCGCATGAGGTAGCGCAACTTCCTATCTTCGGTCATGTTCCAGTCGGCTCTACGAAAGAGGCGGGCCATGTCCTCGGCGAACATTCTGACGACTCATTAGGTTGTTGCACGCGTAGCTTCATCATTTGCTGGGCGCGGTCGCACCGGTCAGCACTCGCAAGTTTCCGTGATCCTCTGCCGAAAGTCATGCCAGCACGTGAGGCTACCCTCGCGGTTCTTCAACCAAGTACGGCCACTGTTGTCAAGGGCGAAATAGACGTGGGAGAGCTTTTGCTGCTCAGTCCACTGATTAATCTGAGCGACGCGTTCATACTTGTCCAGCCAGTCTTTAATGTCTTCGAAGACTGCACCGCGATAGCGATCGGGAACCAGCGGATGGAGAACGGTTACCTGTTGTGGAGTGGGAAATCGACTGGCTTGGGGTGCTTGTGGTGGACTGGTTTCGGCCATTGCGAGGTGTGTGCAGCTCCTGGAGAGAGGTGGTTGAAGAGCGGAGAACTCCGGGGCAAGGCCTAGCAGTCGACGGTTAAAGCGATGCACGGGTGTCGTAACTGGTGACAGTACGTCCGGGCTAGATGAGCGACTCCCAGAAGGACTCCGACGCATCAGACGCGGTCAATACCCCGCACCTCCACCAGTGTCGCGGTACAACGCGGACAAAACACAGTAGGACGTTCTTCACGAACAACCGGACAATCTGTTCAAAAACAAACAGAGCAGAGACACGTCTTCTTCGTCATCACCCAATCTCGCTCTGACCCACTAGACAGAGTCCGTTAGTGCTCCCATCGTCGTCGTCGTCTGCATAGAAAACACGTGTCAATATATATGTGCGACAGTTAGTCTCGCGCTTTCTCTTCTTTGAAATAACTCTCTCCATGCATTCCGAGCCTTCATGCATGTCAACCTGGTTCATGTCGGGCCAGAATTAGTAGTGTCTTTGAATTTCCCTTTTAGGCCTTGTTTATGGAGTTTCATGCGTGCAGCTCCTTTTTCTACTCCTTTTCTAACTGTTCAGTTCTTTTTAGTACGTTTGTTTACTTTGCCATGAAAAAAATTTTTACAAAGCATTAAGATCAATGTTATTCCTGCCGCTGCTTTATCGATCAGTATACATCAGACAAACAGGACATGATGTATTTGCAAGAGTGCGACAAGTTCGAGTTGCACGCTGTACCGAAGCTTTATTTTACAAATTACATATTGAAAATTTGCCAGTTAGAACATGGCTTCAGAAAAAGAATATTTTCGTTTCATCAATAAGATGTTGCCTTTGTGACGTGCCTGGAATTATGAACATTGTTTAATTCATCGTAAAGGTGAGATTTCATTTGGCACGTCCTCCACAGTAATTTGCAAAAATATTTTGACCTGTATTCCCCAGTATCCGATAACTAGTTGTTCTTTGTGATGATTTGCCATTCAGTATGTTTTACTATAGACCTGCATAGCCTACAGAAAACTCGTATGAAAGACCGAAATCAAGAAAGAATTTCTTCTAGATCACTTTTGGCTTAAATGATTAAGCACTTAAAACGCATTTACGATCTAGAAGAGTGCGAGCCGCATTAGTATATGCTTTTGATTAGGTGATTAATTTTTCCTTTCAAGATTGGGCTGAGAGAAGGTGTTGCTTTGCGTAACGTTTTCTTCGAATGCACTGCTCGTCCACTTATCATTGATATTATTGTCAATAGTTCATTTGCATACATAATTTCATTCATTGCTATGAATACCATGTTAAAAAAGCGGTGGGTGTGGTGCAGTGGTGACGTACAGGGTTCAGGAGTGTTAGGTCCTAAATTCAGATCACCACCTGACGCATTTTTTTTATTTCGCATGGTTTACTTTCTACACTAATAAATTTACATATTCCCAAAGAGCTCTCTGTCATCTTTGATCCTGAATATTGATCAATACCGAAAGGGCATCGAACTATAGGACATCAGACTTGAGACGTCTAACAAGACAACGTCAGACTATTGGACGTTCTACACTACGACAGGCTGAAACTCGCTGTTGCATTTTTCAAGTAGGGTGGCATGATGGCCTGAGAGCGTATTTAGGAGCTTGAGTGCTTTAATAAATTTGTCTCGCGGCACATAGCTTCTAAACTGTTGTAAATGTGCTCCAACAGCATTCCAATAATGACCGAAAGGCTACATAGATTTCTCGAGTCCAACTACTCTAAATTTGCAGGTGTCTGCTGCAAAGACGCCGCAGCAAATATGCAATTAGCCGGACAGTGTCATTGAAAGTCGCATCTTATCACGATATCTTCGGAATAGAAGTTTCGTCGAGGCATTACTCCCTCCCTTACTGCAGGATAACAAGAGCATGGCTTGTAGGCGGTTTATCAGAAACTAGGGGCCCTATAACGTGAATTTATTCTAATATGTTTTTATTCCAATCTCCTGACGTCAAATTTGTGTAACTGCAGACGCAAGCATCGGGCGGTGACCCGCAGGGTTTTCTGAACAGACCAATCAAACGCTCTCCTCATTTATAGGAGGTCACTTTTGTTTACTTTAAAAACGAATAACATTGCCTACGCTGAGCGGCCTGTCTTATCTAATTGGCTGACAAGAGGCGAGGAGCATGCTCAAGTGGAGAGGGATTTGACGGGACCGAGCCAACGCACTAAAGATTGATTGCCGGATGAAGAGGGTGGTCCCGGCGTCTGCGATTGCTCCGCTTTCCCTTACTTGGCTTAACGTGGCTGGTCAAAAATCGCGGTGGCATGCAACGGAAGGTCAAAAATGCCGCTAAAACAGATCCTCAGCAACAAAGAGTTGGCAGAGTGAGGTCATAAACATGCCGAAAGTGCTCGATAACGTTGCACGGTCACGCAAAAACTGTTATTGTACGCAAGTAAACCCATGCTCTCCGGCAGGTGCGAGTAGCCAGAGCCCAAGCGATCGGCGGCAGCTATCTTTTATTCCTTTTGGAATGGGGCAGCCTACGGCAATTCAGAAAAATAAATCCAGTTTTTTTCGGCATATTAATGCATGTTTAACGCATACACGTCACTTTGACTTGGTGAGTTTTCGCGGTTTTGTGACGTCGCGTGACAGGTTGGTGAAGTGGGTGTAACCAGAAAACCTTTGACCAATAGCGGAGGGCTTATGGCGAAAAGGCGTCGAATCAGAAATAACTATTTTTCTTTTGTTTGGTCCAGTCATGCATAATCAGTGTGTACGCGTCATATCAGATAGGGAGCTATCACGGTTTTCGTGACGTCGCTTGATAGACAGTTGAAGGGGCGGTAGTTCAAAAAAGTTTTTGACCAATGGCGGAAAGCTGATCAGAGAATTGGAATAGAAAAGTTTGGAATAGCTTTATGTTATAGCGCCCTAGGTATGCCTTGAAGTTTTCGTTATTGCTATCAGCTTAAAACGGCCACACAATTCTTGAATTACATAAACACATTATTTTTCTTTCCTTTTCGATTGTAAAGGTTTGGGAGTACTGGTTTATAACACGCTCTTTCCAAGATATTATTTATCAGCGCGATAAAGTTTATGAAACCAAATTTGACTGAAAGCTTCACTGTTTTTACAAAAAATACAGTCATCATCATCATCATCAGCCTAGTTTCGCCCACTGCAGGGCAAAGGCCTCTCCCATACTTCTCCAGCTACCCCGGTCATGTACTAATTGTGGCCATGTTGTCCCTGCAAACGTCTTAATGTCATCCGCCCACCTAACTTTCTGCCGCCCCCTACTACGCTTCCCTTCCCTTGGAATCCAGTCCGTAACCCTTAATGACCATCGGTTATCTTCCCTCCTCATTACATGTCCGGCCCATGCCCATTTCTTTTTCTTGATTTCAATTAAGATGTCATTTACCCGCGTTTGTTCCCTCACCCAATCTGCTCTTTTCTTATCCCTTAACGTTACGCCTATCATTCTTCTTTCCATAGCTCGTTGCGTCGTCCTCAATTTCAGCAGAACCCTTTTCGTAAGCCTCCAGGTTTCTGCCCCGTAGGTAAGTACTGGTAAGACACAGCTGTTATACACTTTCCTCTTGAGGGATAGTGGCAACCTGCTGTTCATGATCTGACAATGCCTGCCAAACGCACCCCAGCCCATTCTTATTCTTCTGGTTATTTCAGTCTCATGATCCGGATCCGTGGTCACTACCTGCCCTAAGTAGATGTATTCCCTTAACACTTCCAGTGCCTCGCAACCTATCGTAAACTGCTGTTCTCTCCCGAGACTGTAAACATTACTTTAGTTTTCTGTAGATTAATTTTCAGACCCACCCTTCTACTTTGCCTCTCCAGGTCAGTGAGCATGCATTGCAATTGGTCTCCTGAGTTACTAAGCAAGGCAATATCATCAGTGAATCGCAAGTTGCTAAGGTATTCTCCATCAACTTTTATCCCCAATTCATCCCACTCCAGGTCTCTGAATACCTCCTGTAAACATGCTGTGAATAGCATTGGAGATATCGTATCTCCCTGTCTAACGCCTTTCTTTATTGGGATTTTGTTGCTTTCTTTGTGGAGAATTATGGTGGCTGTGGAACCGCTATAAGTAGCTTCCAGTATCTTTACATATGGCTCATCTACACCCTGATTCCGTAGTGCCTTCATGACTGCTGAGGTTTCGACTGAATCAAATGCTTTTTCGTAATCAATGAAGGCTATATATAAGGGTTGGTTATATTCCGCACATTTCTCTATCACCTGATTGATAGTGTGAATATGGTCTATTGTTGAGTAGCCTTTACGGAATCCTGCCTGGTCCTTTGGTTGACAGAAGTCTAAGGTATTCCTGATTCTATTTGCGATTACCTTAGTAAATACTTTGTAGGCAACGGACAGTATGCTGATCGGTCTATAATTTTTCAAGTCTTTGGCATCCCCTTTCTTATGGATTAGGATTATGTTAGCGTTCTTCCAAGATTCCAGTACGTTCGAGGTCATGAGGCATTGTGTATATAGGGCGGCCAACCTTTCTAGGACAGTGTTCCCACCATCCTTCAACAAATCTGCTGTTACCTGATCCTCCCCAGCTGCCTTCCCCCTTTGCTTAACTCCCAAGGCGTTCTTTACCTCTTTCGGTGTTACTTGTGGGATTTCAAGTTCCTCTAGACTATTCTCTCTCACCTTATCGTCGTGGGTGTTACTGGTACTGTATAAATCTCTATAAAACTCTTCAGCCACTTGAACTATCTCATCCATATAAGTAACGATATTGCCGGCTTTGTCTCTTAACGCACACATCTGATTCTTACCTATTCCTAGTTTCTTCTTTACTGCTTTTAGGCTTCCTCCGTTCCTGAGAGCCTGTCCAATTCTATCCATATTATAGTTCCTTATGTCCGCTGTCTTACGCTTGTTGATTAACTTAGAAAGTTCTGCCAGTTCTATTCTAGCTGTAGGGTTAGAGGCTTTCATACATTGGCGTTTCTTGATCAGGTCTTTCGTCTCCTGCGATAGCTTACTGGTTTCCTGTTTAACGGCGTTACCACCGACTTCTATTGCGCACTCCTTAATGATGCCCATGGGATTGTCGTTCATTGCTTCAACAGTATGGTCCTCTTCCTGGGTTAAAGCCGAATACCTGTTCTGTAGCTTGATCCAGAATTCCTCTAGTTTCCCTCTTACCGCTAACTCCTTGATTGGTTTCTTATGTATCAGTTTCTTCCGTTCCCTCCTCAAGTCAAGGCTAATTCGAGTTCTTACCATCCTATGGTCACTGCAGCGCACCTTGCCGATCACGTCTACATCTTGTATGATGCCAGGGTTCGCGCAGAGTATAAAGTCGATTTCATTTCTAGTCTCACCATTCGGGCTCCTCCACGTCCACTTTCGACTAACCCGCTTGCGGAAAAAGGTATTCATTATCCGCATATTAT
Organism: Dermacentor andersoni; assembly: GCF_023375885.2. Lineage (NCBI taxonomy): Eukaryota > Metazoa > Arthropoda > Arachnida > Ixodida > Ixodidae > Dermacentor > Dermacentor andersoni. Next base: position 198,948,638 of record NC_092816.1, on the reverse strand, counting down.
TCTGTTCTGCAAACTCTACTAATAACTCTCCTCTGCTATTCCTAAAGCCTATGCCATATTCCCCCACTGCCTTGTCTCCGGCCTGCTTCTTGCCTACCCTGGCATTGAAATCGCCCATCAGTATACTGTATTTTGTTTTGACTTTACCCATCGCCGATTCCACGTCTTCATAGAAGCTTTCGACTTCCTGGTCATCATGACTAGATGTAGGGGCGTAGACCTGTACAACCTTCATTTTGTACCCCTTATTAAGTTTCACAACAAGACAGGCCACCCTCTCGTTAATGCTATAGAATTCCTGTATGTTACCAGCTATGTTCTTATTAATCAGGAATCCGACTCCTAGTTCTCGTCTCTCTGCTAAGCCCCGGTAGCACAGGACGTGCCCGCTTTTTAGCACTGTATATGCTTCTTTTGGCCTCCTAACTTCACTCAGCCCTATTATATCCCATTTACTGCCCTCTAATTCCTCCAATAGCACTGCTTGACTCGCCTCACTAGATAATGTTCTAGCGTTAAACGTTGCCAGGTTCATATTCCAATGGCGGCCTGTCCGGAGCCAGGGATTCTTAGCACCCTCTGCAGCGTCGCAGGTCTGACCGCCGCCGTGGTCAGTTGCTTCGCAGCTGCTGGGGACTGAGGGCCGGGGTTTGACTGTTGTGTTCATATAGGAGGTTGTGGCCAATTACTGCACCAGGGTGGCCAATCCTGCTCTGGTGAGCTGGTGCGGATCAGGCCGCACTCCAGGCCTGTTTGTGCAATTTTCTCAACACACGGTTGTTGTTGTTGTTTTTTTCTGGTATTTTCCGGTGGAGAATTGTGCGTCCCGGGATTTGAATCACGGTCCTCTTGCACGGGAGGCGGATACTCTACCGTCCCCGCCGGAGTTAAATTAAAAATAAATTATGGGGTTTTACGTGACAAAACCACTTTCTGATTATGAGGCACGCCGTAGTGGAGGACTCCGGAAATTTCGACCACCTGGGGTTCTTTAACGTGCACCTAAATCTAAGTACACGGGTGTTTTCGCATTTCGCCCCCATCGAAATGCGGTCGCCGTGGCCGGGATCCGATCCCGCGACCTCGTGCTCAGCAGGCTAACACCATAGCCACTGAGTAACCACGGCGGGTCCCGCAGGAGTTGTACGCATCATTTAACATACAGTGGTGCCCTATTTGATCAGTCAAGGTGTACCAATCTGAGCTCGGTTATACCGCACGGATGGCACTCGGCTAGAGAACCTGGTATTTATGACCTGCACATGTGTGGCCATACATAATTGAAGATATGTATCTTTCTTTTTTTTTCATTTTAGGAGGGTTCCCGTACAGTGATTAAATAAAGGAAAAGACATTAAAAAGAAAGAAAAAAAAAGGAAAAGGAAAAAAAAAGAAGGAACATAACAGGTGATTCGAACTCGTGACCCTTCGATGTTGCCCGGAAAGATAGCTCAGTCGGTTGGTTCGCCAGGCCCCAGGCCACTTCCGAGTGGTTGGAAGGCATACTTTGTTGGAAAAATGGCTGCCCGAGCAGAAGAGCGAACTCGAGCGGCTTTAGAGACTGGGAAAACTGCCTTAAAATATTTAGACTTGAGGGAAAGCTTCGTTAACAAACTATAACACGGCAATCAGCACTCGAATACGACGAGAGAAATTATTGAGATGTGGAAAATTTTCTTGAAATAAATATGGTTTGCGAGACAAATGCTTGTAAGTATTGAACCTCTTAAAAGATTAGGGGAAATATGCGCTCACCGAGAGGGCATCATCCGCACGAGACCACCACCAGGCACCTTACTGAGACGTGGAGGGCTTTGCGGCCGGAAAAAAGCCTCCCGTCCCCGCCGGCCAAGAGGGGAAAACGCGCTTTCCGATCGCTCAAGGTTGCGCGGCCATAGTATAACTATAGCGTCCAGGAGAAGCTTAACCAGGTGCGATGGCGGCACGCATAGCGTGGGAAGCTAGCCGCCAGAATAACTATCTCAAGGACTGCTGCTGACGAGGGCGAAATACCTTCGTGTAATTATAATAACCCTAATAGGACTACTTTCGAAAGAAAAAAATCATGCAGGTTGAAGATTACGCAGACAGCGCGCATTGTCGAATTTTATTACACCAACAAAAGGGAAAAACTTTGCGGACACTTGCAAAAATGAGAAACAGGGTAAAACAAAAATTCTCTCCCGGAAATCAGCGGTACGATTTTTCCTGTAAACATTATTATGCGTGGCCGTGGTCATCCCAATCCTTTTGGATGCCGTTCAACTAAACAGCACATTTACGTGTTCCATCACGCGCGCAAGCCCTGTGGTAATGGGCTGGGTTTAGTCTCCACGACAGTACACAGCAGCCGTCTCCTTCTTTCTCAAGTAAGATGTAAGTAAGTACGTGGCTTTATATAAGAAACAACTTTCGTTTAACAGGGAAAATATTGTGGCTGTTAATATAATTCCACAAGAAACACATTTGACAATGAAGCGAAACGGCAAAGTCTGTCTGTTGCGCTTCGTCTAAAGGCGTTTTTTGCACATACTAGAATGATCTGTACACATGTGGTTAGTCTTGCCTGGTTTATAATGAACATTCTGTTAAGTCGAGCTGCAGAATTGGCAACAAGTATGATCATGCCTTGGACATAACGAAATTTATGAGCGGAAGTGAGCTTCATCTAGCGAACCAATAGTGGTTCCTAGGCTAAATACCCCCCTTCGAATTTTTGTGCTTGAAGAGGTACAGAGCATTTTAAAGAAAAAAAGAAGATGACACAAATTAAATAAATATTTATTCAGAGATTAAAGTGCCAGTGGAAGTTTTCCTCAAAGCTCCTTGAAAAAGTTTACGTAGAACACCTCTCCGATGAATGTCGACGGTAATTCGATTAGCATTGAAGCAATTAAGGCAAGCATCCCAATGACATCGCCGAAACACGTTATGTATCAGGCGTGTATACAGCCGTGCTCCTCTCTCGTGCATGCGTGTGGACCCATTGCGCCATCTAGAGCCGCCGCCGTGAAATCCGCGCAAGGCGCATGCCTGATATTATTTGACGTTGCTTCGCTGGCTCCCAGTGCCGGAAAAATATTAAAAAACTCATTAAACAGCGCCACATATACGGTCACCCTAGTTGGCGTAAAAGATGTTCATTTAAGAGTGGCACATATGTAGTGTCGAACAATCAGTGGTGATCCAAGTTGTTCGAACGGTCGCTTTCGAACGCGTTTCCATGGCACAGCAAAAGATATTCTACCCATTAGACCGTAGAATAGCTCGTGACCTGAGTTGGCAAAAAACGAGTAAGATACACAGACAGATGCCGGAAGGCGCGTTATGTATCTTCAAAATGCTGAATGCATTAAAAGCTGAAAGTTGCACCATGGTCTCCTAGATTTGCGCGCGCTGGTACGTTTTGCTCCGGCTGTCCCATTCCCGCGGAGAGAGCGTAATTTCAGTACTAGGCGTGGCCAGCTCGTTCACCACACCACGTCACTCGCACGCGAGGCATTGGTAGTGGCACAAGCTAGAGTGAAAAATTTTGAGGAGAAGAATTATTAATACGTATAGAAAAATTGCTAGAATGAAAACCGTGTATAGCAAGCCTGATTAACTCAAGCATGCTAGGTGATTATTTGTCAACGTCCCGTTTCGGAGGGAATTCAAATAAATCATCAACAGCATCATAATTATCATTGTCGTCATAATTTTCATGCGTCGATGAGGCTTCCACGCGTGCCGGTACTGTTGCTGTGGCTCAGATGAAGCGAGAATAACGGGATTTTGCGTAGCTATGTGATCCCTTACTGAATAAGAAATTGTGGCTGAAAGTGTAGTAGGACCAGATCACCCGCTGTCGGCTATTAATTCTCAAATGCGTTATTTGTTTCTGCACACACACTGCCTCTAAATTCATGTGGGCACGCACAAGTGCTACATCTGTGCAAGAGTTCATCATGAGATTGCTAGAAAATACGAAGACCCACAAACTAGTCCCTTTCATCTACGTTTTGGACAACGTTCCAAGTGCTGGCTTTGTTGGCGAACGAACAAACCCAACTCACGGAATAAGTTTTCTAGTTCAAAGGTAAATATTGAAGGTGAAGTGTCACTGCAAGGGCAAACACACAATGAATATTTCAACTTAAGGCCAGCTAGCTTTAAGAATGGTTTCATTGCAGATTTAAAACAATACGTGTGTTCCACTGCGTGTGCTTACGTGTCAGCGCCTGCTGCGTGCCGCTTCTTCAAAACTCGAATTAGCGAAAAGTTGCGCCCGAAGCGTCAAATTATAAATTCCAGAATTGTTTATTTGTCTATTAACATATATTTGCCGCCCAAGGAGCCATTCTCATAAGATCAACATTATGATTCAAATCATAATTACACCACGGAAAACAACACCAGTCTCTTCTCGAGGCTTCTAGTTACGGCATGCTTATTTTATTTGTAATAAAGAATATATTTTATGAATACCTAACAACCTTTCAGGAAGGTAATGGCTAAGGGGAGAAACTACGGTTACATGAAGCTCAAATAAGTGTTATTCAACAACTCAAAACCAATTCGCCGACAATTAAGATACTCCCTAATGCGAATTTTGAGCGCGGAAGCTTAGGTGTTTTGAATTTGCGATATATTGTGGCAAATAATTTGATACTGAACTACAGGGTCCTCAAGGTGTCGGCGCTGAGCCTCTGCTAGGGCAGCTCGTGTAGCAGCGGCAGACGAAGCATTTGCACCGGTTACATCGCTCATTGTTAAGAAAGCCTGAACTCGGGAACGCACAGCTCTCGCGGAGAGAGTTCTCTAGCGGCGACGGTGACGACGAAGTAGATCATGCGCAGTGGTCCGAAGCCCACGCCAGCGCTTTCTTGGTATAGTGCTGGCCGCATGTCTGGTCACCGCCGTTGACCATGTCTCGAGCAGTACTCCGTTTTCCTCCTCACTCTTTCGCCATACTCTCCTCCTCCGCTTTCCTCCTCGTGCCCTCTTCGCTCTCGCCGTATTTCTTCACCCACAGCGTTCCGCATTCCCTCTTCCATCCTTCGCTGTGCTCCTTCGCTCGGTTACGCGGGATGCAGAAGCACGCCGACGCTCACGGTAGTAACGGACACCTCTGACCTGCACTGTAAAGAAAGCAATATGACAAGTATCGAAAGCCCCATTCGCACAATGTGATAGCTTTCAAGATCTGTAGTCGATGCAACAAGTACTATCGAAATTAAAGCTAAGACGAAGAAAGAGTACGCTCGGTAAGACATTAGTAAATTATACAAGAACATCATGCACTAGAGAGATCATTGCCTTCCATTGAAAGAGCCGTGACTTGGGTATGTAGTAATTACGCAGATTGCTCATTGCAATAATGAGATGTGGCACCCTTTTCGTCGCAGTATAAAACTGGTATTTTTTTTCGATATTTCTTGTTCTGGCTGGATGCAACGCGAATTAGTAGGGGATAAACGTACCCGTGGCTGTCGAGCGAACACAGCAGTGTGTATAACGTATGCCTTAGTGCAGCGCAGTGCATACGTTGTTTTCTGTTTTACAGAAGCAGTCCTGGCGGACAATTCTGGCCATGGTCGACCTAGATCAACTGGAGTAGTGCTCTGTACAATACTCTCAACTGATGAAGTGTGCAATCGGCCAATGTACGCCACTCGCTGCATAGCCGGTCTCGCAATATAGCTGCACGAAATGGCAGCCATACAGGCAGTGCTGCAAGCGCTAGATGTGACGGGTAGCAGCTAACGATTATTTCTTCCCTAACCGATCTATTCATTCCACCTATACATGCCCAGTTATGATGCATTACCCCTACGGTTACACTTTCATAGCGAGATGTTCCTCTTCACTTATAACAAAGCTTGTCCTTGATAATTTTAAAAAAATGGCACAGGAAGGCCAGCAACCTCAACACTTCCATAATTTCCCTTCGAAATTTCACAGAGCGCGCGTGCTAACCACCACTGCGTTGATCCTGTCAACTTGTATACCTACTGTAACGTAGCGCTCGATAACTGTTCACCGTTAACAAATTGAGTAGCACTCCCCAAAGCGGTATATGAAGGCCAAGCGCCGACCGACCCAACCCAGCACAATCTGCTCCGCTGCACTGATGATTTTAAGCGCTGCGATTTTCTGTTCTGAAACACACTGACATTTTATTCAGCACTAAATATACCTTTCAGTTACAAATTACTAGTCGTCAGCTTGCTAATACTTTTGCCATGATTGACATGAGGATAATAATTAAATTCAATATACTCACTTCGGAAGCCTGGGAGTTGTACTAACAGAAAGGTAACTTGAAGGTTTACTGATATGAGAGGCCAAGTCTGCAGTTATGCACAATTTTTAAACTAACGAAATCAATTCTTTTTTTGTAATGAGGGAAGTTGCAACAAACACACTCTTCGAAGTATTCGGCCTCAGTACGTTTTCGCAAACACCAGTATGTACCCGCGCGTTTCGGTCACTCCCAATAATTTAAACTTTTCCCTATCTTTCATTTCGCTATTTTCGGGTGTCCCACGCCCGGTCTCCTGTCGTATGCCTCTCCAACACTTCATTTCACTAGCTTATGTGCATGCAAGTCTTGGTGCCAGACGACAGTGGAAATTTCTCTACCTTATTTTATGAATATGCACTTGCGAATCGTGCGTGCGCAGCGAAAAATCGCGCCTCATTTGACATTCCATTAAACTTACCCCGTTGATCTTGCAGCTGTCGTCATGACTGACTTGAGCCTATTGCAAAGTTCATTTGCGCGTTCTATGTCCGTGCAATCTTTCGTTTCTACTCTGTTACTGTTACACTTGGTCTTCAAGCTTAACCTGTACACAGTGTCATACACAAAGACCTAATGCTCTAGGTCATTAAGATAGGGAAATGATCGGCGGCTGGGGATTTTTGAGTGCCGCAATGGCAGAAGTGCACACGGGACAAGTAAAGAAGAAACCACAAACTGTGTAAGCGGAGAAGCAACATGTGCCAACTTACAACTATAATAAGGGTTATGCACTGGTGGACTCCGAAGTCGGTTTGCGCGCAATCTCGAACATGCAGTGAAATGTGAAAATGAACTTCGCCAAATGTACGCGTCCTTGGACCATAGATTAACCTTAACTTTCGAGCGTCAAGTATGTTATGTTGAAACCACGTATCATAGTTTATCATATGTCAGCATGTTCCAGAGTTTGGCTAGGTAATATGGTATGTGCGTACAGGAAGGAACACGCATCGTAACTATAAACAGAAATGAATAAACTATTCCTTACAATCAGTTTTTGCTCGGAAAGCAATAGCACATTATTGTGACCCTCATAGCGGCGAACACTTTGTCATGTTCAAAGTTGATGATGCAAAAATAAACATAAATAATATAAAATGCCAACAGAAGAGTAAAGAAATTTTACCGCCAAAATTGAGAAACCTGGAAGCATTGCTCTCATTCTCTCCCAACAAACAAGTGGGGCTGACAAGCAGGAACGTTTGCTGCTTTCAAGAGAGTGACAGCAGGAGATATAAAGCAAGAATAAAGCATTCAAAGGTCGCAGCCATAGGAGCTCTCGTTTGCTTCCCTAAACAAGTGTAAGGACTACATCAAAATACCGAGGACACCTAAGTGTGATCTCTCATGCGTTGTGAATGCGAAATCATTATTGTCCAACTGAACGCCGCTAAGCGGTCCTTCGAGTTATGAACTCTACGTCCTCGGGGGCAAGCGAGCGCATTGAGTCATTTGGCGTGTTCTGATTCGACCTTATCGAGGCACAGGCGAGAGCTGGCGCGGGCAGGATACGCGCGGATAACGCAGGCTTCCCAGAGCGCGAGGGAGGGTGACATAGCATCAGGGTGATGCGCTTAACCGTAGCGGAAATGCTTCGCGCCCTTGTTTCGAGTGGCTTGAAGCTTCCTCTAGAGTAGCTGCCCTTTCACATCAGCGTCCAGGGCAAGGAGGAGGCTGACGCCCTGGCAAAGGCAGCACACTATGCCACTGTACCAGTCCGCACCACTGCTACGGCTTTCAACTATGCAAGGCACACGTTGCAGCGGCACCTAACGGCGCTCCACCCGGATCAGCGCGTCCCCAGCGGTCGCCCTCCCCGTCCACTTCCTGATCGCGGCCTCACAAGGCGGGAGTGGTCAGTCCTGCAGCGCCCCAAGATCGATTGCTGCTTGAAGGCATCCCGAAGGTACAGCAAAGGTCTGGCTTCACCCCCGGCCTCCTCAGCGTACGGCGAGGACGAAACAATCGGCCATCTAATTTGTTCCTGCCCCATCTTCTCGAAAGAGAGTACTTCGCTCTACGCCTAATTCCGACGCCCCGGACTCCCAGCGGTCTCCGCATCCCAGCTGCTGTTTGCCGCTCCGCCTGCAGGCACCTTCTTACGTTGCTGGAGGACAAGAGCCTGCCGTGTAAATTGTGAATGTGTCGCATGGCTACCGCTGAGAGCGGTACCTAACGATACCTAGCTCTGCAATCGGTTGGACCTTGTATCTCTTTTTTCTCTTCTTGCTTCTTTATGCCCCCCCCCCCCCCCCCCCCTGAACCAAGGCGCTGAGTCGTGCTTCCTGAAGGGCTGCGGAAAATAGGCGCCTCTTCCTCTTCACAATCACACTCTCTCAACCGTCGCGCAATACGACGGCAGCAGGTGTCTCCTTTCACCCGCTCTGCTTCGTCGAGGCCCGAGCCAGCAAGAAGAAAAAACGGAGTTGGTCAGGCCATGTAATGCGCAGAAAAGATAACCGGTGGACCACTAGCATTGCAGCATGGGTGCCGAGGGAAGGGAAGTGCAGTCGAGCACGGCCGAGAATTAGGTGGTGATAAAATTTCGAAATTTGCATGCATAACTAGGCCAGTGCATAACTTGGCCAGCGCATAAATAAGCCAGCGTCATCAGCGCGACGCCGGCTTAATGATGCGCTTACTTAATGGGACAGAAGATACTTCCTCGACCAATCTTGACACTCGCAAACATATGGAAAGCTTGAAAATTATGAGCTATTTCACAGCAACAATTAAGCCGATACCATGGCAACGAAGCCGACAGCACCGAACCAATGACAATGGTGACGTTGGTGGCATGATCCCGACGCTTCAATAGGTCACATCGATATAGTTCAAGAACCGTCTTTTCAGTAGGAACCCTGTGAGTGGCTTTAACATCTCACACCCACTATGTTGCGTGAACGTATTCTAACGGGGATGTATACAAAGTGCCGTAGCGTGTTAATCTTAGAAGGAGCTTCGTGTGGCACCGAAATTGTTGCGTTTAACACCTGACCGGTCGTCGCTAACTGCCAAGCAAAGGAAATAAGGGAAGCATGAAGTGCTGCGACGAGGACAGAAGAGCTTTGGGTAGTGATGACTTCAAATTGAGAAGGCACTGTTTTTACATCGCAATTACGCCGAGACCAGCGGAAAGCAGACTATTCAGATACCTGCCCCACAGAAAACAGGCCTGCCATGCCGACGTAGCCGCCACCTTGGACGAATTGACAACAATATCAAGGGTAAAGATTTGTCATCGACCACCTTAAACAGAGTAGGGAGTAGTGTTGATTCTGTATGTTTCGACAAGGAACATTTTATTGTGCGAATGATTGCTCTCCGAAGACGAGACTCTCCATGGTCAGCGTGAGAAGGTCGGAAATAGCGGAGTGACAGTCCGATGGCACTTTGATGCAAGGCCACAAAAGAAAAGCATGATCTGTACACCTTTCGCGTGCTAAGTGCGCGCCCACTCTAGAGGGAAGACTATGCTGTGAAAAAGGCAGGAATGAAGTTTGAAATGGAAACGTTGGAGCGTGTGCATTGGTTAACATCGAGTGACTATTGTAAAGAGAGTACTTACTGAGTGGCCGCTCATCAGAGGGTGGACAAATATAAATATCAGGTAACAATGATTCGATTGCGAATTAAGTGCTGGGCCGCGATATTGTAGAAATGAATTTTATACCTTTTCGCGTGACGTCAGCGATTTTGAAAATTGTGGTTGCGTAAGCACAACGTTTCTTGGATCGTCCAATCACAAGCTCCCTTTATTGGCCGGATGTTTCTTGCATGTTCTTTTCTCTTTTTCCGGGGCTGCATAGCAAATTTCCTTTGTAAAACGACACGGAATAAAGACGGATTTCCATGCTGCGTAAAGCAAATTCATTTTGTTACTTTACAACGCAAAAGCTGCCGCAGCCCAAAGAAATGCAAACGCAAGTACTCCTATTTTCGAATCCGTAGCCACATAATAGTCGGATGTGCATGCAATCCATGCCGTTGAGAGCACGCAAGATGGCAGCCTCTGCTTACCCGAACAGCTGACAGCCCCTAGCGTGGCCGTAACGCAACGCAATTAATTGCAGCCCCCCGTGAGATACAGGGGTGAAGTGAGTAAATATTGCTGGTGTAGCGCTTGCATTGCCGTGTGGTTTTCGCTGCATGTCTGACGTCTGATAATTTCTTCTTTAGGAAGGGCCAACAAGAATATCCGTAACACCCGAGGACAAACATTGCAACATAGTGGATCGAGAACTGTCAAAGCACTCAGCACCTTTCAATAGGGCACCGCCATGACAGAACAATAGCTTCGTCAAAGTGATCAAAGCAACGGTAATACTTCCTGCACTGATACGCTCCGAGAAAGAAGCTGCTACAACGTTAAATATGAGTAGTAACTTCACCTTTCTTACATTCGTGGTATAAAAAGGCAGAAATCACTAAGCCGTAGGGATCACTTTATGCAGGCGCTTAGCTTACACAGAATGTTTGCCTCTTAATTTCTTACTGTGATGCGGGCCAGCTGAAATTCCCCAGTTTACAAAGAGAAAACGGCAGCAAAAGGGCCGCGGGTGTCAAAAGAGCAGGCGACTATTCTCGTGCAGTTCATCAAGCAGCACCCATACCTGGCGAGAGCTTCTACAGAGCTCTCGCCACGTATGACTACTGCTCCAAAAAACGAACTGTGGGAGGAGGTGGCGGCGGTCCTTAACGCACCGTAAAGACCACCCGCCGTTGGCGCAACCATTGGGCCAACGGGGCCCATAAAGCGAAAAAAAAAAGCGGCCAAGGCCGCGAGCGAGAAGACATGAGCTTTTTAATTATGCTGACAGTAACGTCGTTTCACGTTGTCGTTGTTGTTGCCGTGTTTGTAGGGCTACTGGAGGCGGCAAAGTTGGTGGCGTCGACGGCCGCGTCCTCGACCTCTTTTTGAGGACATGAGGGGTCCCTGTTCCCCTCCCCCCCCCCCAAGTTCTTCGCCGATAGCGAGGGGCTTACATTGTATTTGAAAAGTGTTGTTTGTGTGACCTGCTGTGGCCTCATAAATGTTCAGCATTACATTGTAACACAATATTGCAAAATGTTATCAGCCATTCTTTTCGTTTTTTTGTGCAAGTGACAATATAGGTGATGTACTCTGAGCAGCAACTTCTGTACATGACGAGCATTGCACACACTGCTCGCAATATCTGAACACTACTCTGACTGCAGGACACAAGTTCGGAGGAAGCCGCAGTGCCCAGCGGTTGCCGCAGACATGCACCAGCGACAACTGCCTTCGTGGTGTCGGGCCCTGCACCTGTGGCTGGGCCAAGTGGCCTTACACGTAAGGCGGTGACCTAGCTTTTGTAGTAGCATTGTTTGCAGTTGTATGATCTTGCTATGAAGTAAAGTACGCCACTGGTTTGTTATTACCTTTGTGTCCAGCATTCAGCTCTTATTCATGGAGCAGAAATGCTAGCCTACAAATGACATGATGTTGTAATAGAGATTCCTTGTGCTTCTTATAGGTTACTGCTACAAGCAACTTTCTGTGGCATCTTTTGCTCTAACTACCTGCTTTGTGTATGATTATTGTAGCTATGCAGCTACAATGACATTTCAAAGTGACTGGTTAGGACAATCAAGCTGCGTGGGTCGGATAACAGTGTATGAGCAGTCTTTGCTTTTGTCTTGCATGAAGAGCCACAGCATGCCCCGCAGATGCCGCAGCCTACCCCACAGGTGCAGCAGCCAAACCTCCAAGTGCCGCAGCCTACCCGCCAGGCGCCGCAGCCAACACCCCAGGCGCCGCAGCCAACCCCCCAGGTGCCGCAGCCTACGCCCCAGGTGCCACATTCTACCCCTCGAGAGCCACGGGCACTCCGTAGACAGCCCAGGTAGCAGGAGCTCGAGGGTGCTGTGGTGATGGCTACTGCCGAATACGTTCGGCAGGGCCAGTTGGTGGAGGCCAGAGTTCAAGAGGAGGCCCGCTTCCGCCAACAAATGCTGGAGCAAAACCGGCAGGCATGTGTAAGGCCGCAGATGTATATTTTTCTGCGTAGAAAATTGGTGAGCATATGACCTCTCTAAAAATTATATTAATCAGTGAACAAGCATAACGTATACGTGTAGAGCTGTGGTGATATCTTTTACACAGTCGCGTGATATAACATGTGTAAATATCTACCCAATTATGTGGCAAAAAGAAAAAGCTAGCGTTGAGTTCAAGGAAGCAGGTATAGCCATGTAACACATCTTAATGGAATGGGACGGCACAAGTTTGATGGGCCAGTAAGAGATTTCCAGTGTTTGAATATACAATGACCACGCAATTGCCTGAAAATGCTGATGAATGCAACACACGAAGGCCTTGTTACTGAGCTTCTGTAATTGAACTAATTACACATCTTTGCTAACAGCACTCCGAGGCCCACATGCAGAGCCTGCGGGAGCACAACGACGCCAACATTGAGAGTCTGCGGCACCTTGGGGAGGAAGTGGCGAGTATGCGGGAAGTGCAGAAGGAGCGCCTCGAAGTGGCGCGTCGGTCGCCCGAGACCAATGAGCGCCTGCTTCAGCTGCTGCTGGCTGCACTGGGGCATGGTGGCGACCAAGCCCCTCCCCCCTTTCAGGCCCCACATAATTAAAGGAAGCAAAGGTAGCATAGGCAAGCAATTTGTAACTTATCTTAAAATTTCGTGATGTAATAATGATGATATCAAGGGCGAATTTTGCTAGTGTGCAAATAAATAATTGCTGAAGTCCCCCTTTAATGCAACTACAAGTAGCATAGCCATTGCAGCATGAATTCTTTCTTAAACTTATACTTCAGCAATAAGAGCGTCCACACCATCAGTCTCACCTGCACAAGTGCCAGTAGGCCTGGTGTGTTTCGGGCATTCAGACTGTGGCACAGCAATTTTGAGGTGCCTAGTTAGTGTAATGTCAATTTAAGCACGATGCCACACTGCAAGTGTTCTACAATTTAATCCGTCCTCGAATGGTGAAAGTTTCAGGCCTTAATATAATGTCGAAAGCAACCTGTCAATATACACAGCAAAAAAGAAAAAAAAAAGCTATGAAAATCCCTTGCCTATGCTCCTTCATTTCATTTGTAATGGTTTTTGTTTGTTTGCTACATATGCATATGTATATTGTTTGTATCGCTCCATACGGAATGTCTCTTGTACATCTGTCTTATTAGCAAATGTTTTGTTGTCATTCAGTGATCTTTCTGGTTGCGATACATTGTATGTTTAGCCCTTGTGGTGCAATTTGTGTGCAATATTTATGCACTTTCTCTTATTGAATATCAAAGTATGATGTTATGGCTCTTTCAGTTTCAGAACGCCGCAACAGCATGTTCCTTTCACATGCAGTGATGTACCTATGATATATTACCTATGACGTACCTATTAATGATATCTTAGTTGAAATCAAGAAAAAGAAATGGGCATGGGCAGGACACGTAATGAGGAGGGAAGATAACCGACGGTCATTAAGAGTTACGGTATGGATTCCAAGGGAAGGAAAGCGTACCAGAGGCCGGCAGAAAGTTAGGTGGGCGGATGAGATTAAGAAGTTTGCAGGGACAACATGGCCACAATTAGTACATGACCGAGGTAGTTGGAGAAGTATGGGAGAGGCCTTTGCCCTGCAGTGGGCATAACCAGGTTGATGATGATGATGATAATAATTATGTACCTATACATTTGGCTGTGATAAATATTCTTCTGTTGGTGCGTGATTTATGCACCTGCACATTTTTTTTTCTTGTGCACTTTAAGCCAGTTGCTATTACTGTGTACAATTTTCTTCAACGAGTCATGCCGTTACCTGTGATATTTTATGATGCAGTTACCTGTGAATCTTTTAGATGCAAGAACAATGTCATGCAATATTTCTTGCAACGTGTCTGTGTTATGTTGCGTAATGTCACTACTACTGCAGTATTCATGATTCTTGCACTTCTTCAATGTACATACTGTCACATGTGATGTGTAAATAAACAAGTGTTACTGTAAGAAGAAGTTTTTGTTGAAGGCTCAAATAATACAGAAAGATGCACTTTTCCTCTAGTGCTTTTATTTACACATCGCAACTACATTTCTAGTGCTAGCTTGCACTGTGCAAATATTACTGTGTAACATTGCTGAGTTCTGCTATTTAGAACTGAGGTCACTTTGTTGAAATCTATCAATTGCCCATGCGTGCACCCACTTCACGGAAGCCACAGCGTTTGACATGTCGGATAACCAGTTGTTCGGTATTTTCGTCACTAGAAAGGAACTTTGCCGTTCTTGCGAGACAAAATACTGCACGTACAAGAGCACGTTCCATGGAACGGAAGGTGTGACGTGCACTGTACATTTTGGCTTTTGAGATCTTCTCTGCGCGAGTAGAAAGCGAGGAGACAAGCACTTATGTCCATCAATGCGTAAGGGGACAAGAGAACTCTCACCGATACGAGTAAGAATAAAAATGACAAAACTGCAGGCTACAGGCATGGCACACAGCGCATATAGGTGAAGACAGCAGCAACAAGCAAATCGTGGCAGACACTTTAAAATGCACTTATATTTAGCTTGTTTATAAGTCACCACTAAAGGTACTGTTTGACTTCTTATAAATGCAGGCTTTTCATGACCCTTCACTACACAACTTTTACATTTTTCAAGAAATTATGAATGCTTTGCATTACATAGACAACAACTACAACTTAACATGGGAAATATGTCTGCAATTTCACAGCATGAAATGCACAATGCAATCATTTGGCATGTGTTACATTACAACTGTGCGCATGCATCTAGCGATGCTGACGCTGCTGTTGACATCGCAGTTGCCGCCGCACACTCCTCAGGTAACGCATGTACTGCGCACGGGTTGTGCCAAACATGCCAATCACACTGTCACCAACAGCCCACCCTCTCAAATAATGCATTCTAGACCCCGTGTTTCGGGCAGACCGTGCGGAATGGGGTCGCCGTTACCGTCGAGCTCACTACTACTACCACTGCTGCTGTCGTCAAATCTGTCATCGCCTCATTCTATGTCGCTTTCAGAAAGGCGAAGCTTGTGCAACACAGCACATGCCGCGACAACGGTAGCTGCACGTTCCGGCTCGTAGAGGAGGGTGCGATATCGCTGAAGACAGCGGAAACGGCTCTTTAAGAGCGCAATGCACCTCTCCACCACGGAACGCATGGCGGCATGTGCTGTGTCGTACTGCCCCTCGGCTGTCTGCACTGGAGGATGGCTGGGAACTGGGGTCAGAGCCACGGCTCCAAGGGGTAGCCACTGTCACCTGCACGAAGATGGAAATAATACATTGAGTACTCCTCTGACGAGAGGCAAGTTGTCAACTGAGGAAAGCTACAACATCATTCAACAAAGGTTGACATCGGATGCTGTGAGTCCCAAGTAAAAGCATGAGTTGAGCATGTCCATACCCGACACAAACTTAACCAATTTACAAGTGCACTACTCGGTGCCTGCCACAAGCAGAAGTCAACACTTGTTGGTGCTATGAATGACAGTAGTAGCAGTAGTAGGACTACTGCGTGCATTTCTTCTGCTTCTGGCAGGCACTGGGTGCAGCAGCACTAATACATGTTGCTTTTGTCCGCTCCTTGCAGGCACATAATGTGCTTGTAACTTAAGACTTCTAACATTGCCAATGGTGGCAGTGAATGTCTCCATTTTCTTTTTTTTACTCCCGACTCACTCATGTTGTACTTTGGTTAAAAGTTTGGGATGGAGCGGACAAGAAGTTCTGCGCTACTGAAGTGGGACTGAGCCAAAAAAATGTTTTATCTAACCGAGGAAGTATTCCCCGGGATTCGCGATGCGCGCCGCTTGGAACCGCCGGCGCCACCATGTCGTCGGCCAGACGAAAGCGTCGTCGTCCGACCCCGGTCGAAGAGGGTCCAAGGACAATATCTTCATGTCCGCGTCGCGGATCTGAGGTAAAACGTAAACAGAGAAAGTGCCCGTTGACAAGAGCAACATAGCTTTGAATAAGAATCGGCACCAGAAAACGTGAGGTTTACTTACGAACATGTAGTTGAGGGCGTAGTATCTCTTGCGGCCCATGAATGCAGCCTTGCGCTCAGCCTTGGGTGCGATAATGTCTATGACGCTGCCGTCGACGCATCTGATAACACCGGGGTTAGCGCCGCGCCGAAGGAAACCCTCCTTCACGGCTGCCTTTTCCTCGGCCGTCTTTGGAAAATGGACCTACTCATTGCGGGCCCCTGCGTTCACGACAGCCTTTTCGCTGACCGTCGACTGCGAAACACGGATCGTATCCTCGCTCCCAACGGACGCTTGGAAGCTCCCGGTGGCAAACAAGTGCAGCGCACACACTTTCCGCTCCACCGACAGACCCGTCGCTCACTCCGCTTCTAGTTCCCCCGCCAGTTCCTCGCACAACAACCGTACCGTTCCCTTCGAGAGGCGAAAACGCCGTCGAAAATGGTCATCCGGCATGCCAAACGCGTCGTCTGGCTCCCCGTGTTCACGTCGCCGACGGCGAAGAGCCACGGCCACAGCGATGAGAGGGGCAGCCATTTTTTATTCCGTTAGAAATGACCCTGCCTCTGACTGTGCCAAAAATCCATGCCCTATGCTGCGCATAATGAGTGCATCAACGTCACTGTGACGCTTCGGGCTTTTTCGAGTTCCTGACGTCGCGTGATTGACAGACAAAATGTGCACGGCCGGGTCATTTTCGACCAATGGCTGCGCGGTGATGGCGGCAAAAGGCATGAATAAAGTAATAGAATTCCTACAAAACCGCACCCCTAGGGTTTTTCACGCCAAGACCATGATCTCAGTTTGGGCCGCGCAGTAGTTGGGAACTCCGGAATAACTTTGACCAGTGACGTTTCTTTACCGCGCAGGAAAATCATTTCACATTTCTATACCTCTTTTTGCATTCTTCCCCCATTGAAATAGGGCCGCAAAGGCCTACATCGAATTCGCTATCTCGAGTTCAGCAGCCATAATCACTAAGCTACTGGGCAGGTGGGCTAACTGCAATGGGACACTGATGCATGTAGAAGAAATAATAAATCTACTACGTTGTTGTTCACTACTGTAGGGTGTAATTTTCTGGATGACGCCCTGAGTGTACAAAGCAGGAAAGCAAGAACTCATGAAGCACCACGCAGTCATAGCTGGGTTCTCCGGAATAATTTCGACCACCTTGATCTCATTAACCTGCGCCGAAATCTATCTACAGTAGCGGTCATTGTTTCATGCCCCCATGGAATAGTGTCGCTGCATATGGGAATTGAAGTCAACATGCCATGCTCGGTACGAGGGCCGTTATTCAGAAAGTTGTTCTTTCGTAAGTATTATTTATCATTCGTTGGCCGGCCGCGTTCGTTTACGTCCAGCATCACGACTGGTTGTAATACCGTCATGTGAACAATTCTACCGTAACAGCGCTTTCTTAATACAGTCCAAGCATACCATAGCGTTCAGCCGATGTTGCAGACGTGTTTTATATTCAATGTGAAAAAATGAAATTGCGAAGACAAGAGTCCTGAAATTAAACGCCGTAGTAACGGAAATGAAGCAAACGCTCGCGGTGAGGAAGCTCATCCCCAGCGATTTCTTCTTTCAGTGACTTTCCTCAGTAACCTATTATTCTTAATGCCCTACCATTCCGTTGTTGTCTAAAATAAACTTGTGCTCATGTTTAAGCTGCATATCAATATGTGTGTATATAATTGTTTCTAGCTGATTAACCATTATAGTATTTTTGCCCCATATAAAACAGCTGCCCATACTTTGGATGAGGTATAACACACTACGCTCAACACGGTGTTTATTTATCACGCTCACGTAAAACGGCCAAGTGATTCCTGTGTGAGGGGCCCGACATATGCAGTTCTTCGCATGCAAGATGGTTTTTCTGAAGGCGTTAAAACCATATTGTCACGTTGCCCGACACAGCCGAAGGAAGAGAAAGTAGAGGTCTTGTCTTGTCTTGTGTCCCAGACAATGGCGCATACCCATTATGGGGGATTGGCCAAGAAGCAGGCGGTTTTTCGTATGCTTAGTAGTAAAGCCAAACTAGATTTAAATTGTGGAGCATGAGACTAGAACAGTAATTTAGACGTATGATGAATATATAGAGGTGTGCGCGAAAAGTGGGCCGCTGCCTGTTGGCATTGCATGACCGTCTTGTCTCTTGCTCTACGTTAACCATCTATCATCTTGTAAATAACCCACCCCATTCATAACAATATCTTTGTTTATCGCACTTACATTGAAAAACAGTTATGACACAAATTTCTGATAAAGAATATTATAAAATGAAGCGCAGGAATCAGTGTTCGGTGCAATATATTGATACTGCGTTAAAAATCAACCGTATCGACTAGGTGAAGCATCGTATAGGCAAATGATAGCCGGAGGGCTTCTTTCGGCTGATAATTTGTGGCTTAATACCCACGAGATATATTTTCATGACGCTGTTCATGATGAAATGCACCGTTAAACATGCTACCTACACATTGACTGAATAAACAATCCTCAGTCGCTAACAATTATCCCATTCCCATCATTTAAGACGCAGCCAAGGGCGGAAAAAAGCTTTAGGAAAGGAAAGACGCTCTTTCAACTATTTAACCGCTATCCTGCTGTTGTGATCGGCCGTTCGCGCCGCGACAACGTCCGCTGACGGATAGCATGATTATATGGAACGGGCCGACAGCCTCACCAAAATGGTTCTCAAAACGAATGATTTATGGCCACCAGTGGGGTTAAGAGAGGTATGGGTAATTAGCAAGGCGATGGTCCTTCACCTGTCAGTCGCCCAAATTTTTGTGTCCACGCCGGAGACGGGGTCAATGTGCTATCCCCCATCCCCTGTTTGTGTGCAGTCATGTGCGTGTGTTTCCGACAAAGCTCCCTTCGGAGGAAAAGGGCACCAAACCTCCGGATTGTTGGGACCTGAGGTGATCGGTATCCTGACGCCGCATTGGACGAGGCAACTGAACAATGACCACTCAGAGGATAAAAAGAGCGACGGACGGCTGGAGAGATCGGCTGCTACAACTTCTTCAGCGCGCACTTCATCGAAAGCCGAGGTATTTAGTTAAGTGTGACATGAAAAACATAAACGTGCTGCAAAATAGAATAAGCATGAGATGACATGCATAACCATGAGAACGAGGCAGATATAAACGGCTTGATCACGCGAACGCTTTGCGCCTTTCATTTACTTTCTTTTATTTCATGCGTTGGATTTGCGTTACAAGACCACCTCCCGCGCTCTACTGTTTCCTTCCTAACATGGAAGTAAATTGAGCAGTTTATTCTGTATTCTCGCCGGATCGTACACAGCAACTGCACTTGCTATCAATTAATACGTAGTTATAAATACATAATGAAAAGAGACAGCTTATCACAAGGACGTAAACTTTTCACGTTTTACTGCCTTTGAAGGCAATAGCGGTACTAATATTTAAATTTAATAGAAATATGTGCACTGCATCAAGGGTGGTAATTTAATGCAAACACGCATAACATCGTCATGCACAATAAATGCTTGCTAGTTTACGTAACAATCCTATGTTAGGCAATAAATTACGCTTGTTCCACTGGCGGGCCATTTGCATATGAAAGCATGATACAAGTTACATGTTGTTGATTATGAGGGGACTCACGGAATATATAACAATGCGGTTGTAATAGTTACACTTTCACGTAATAAATGCGTGAGCGGTTGCGCCACTGATACTGTTACATTAATTTCAGCCTAGAAAAAAAATAAATGTAGGTATAAATACCAAATTTCCTAAAAGAAGGAGAGGCCGGACAAATGCAGATGACGCACATGCAAGATTCAATGCTTCTGGCGGGTTGACCACATGTCTCCGCGTCATATCACCTCCAGACCTTGCTTCTTTCTCTCTTCTCATTGACCTGCAACACGTAAAGTAAAGCTCCTGCACCTTTTTAGTCATACGGCGTAATCTTGGTGATGTCGTCTACGAATTACATCATCCTCACCAGTCTGCTAACCTTACTCGCTTCTCATATTCAGCTATTATACTGCGTAATATCGTCCTCACATTGCATCACCGCTGCCGATGTTACTTCACATTCTCTCTTCTCTTTGCTCATTCCGTGCTTATGCACCTCCGCCGCATTGCTAGACATTGCATCATTGCATCAATTCAGAGCCAATGATGATTTCAAGATGATGCAGGCGGTGCAAAGCCAGAAAGTTGGACTTATCGAAAGGCTGATAGAAGAAGGTAGCCAGTCCGGTGCAGAACCGGATCACGCCGAACGCGTGTCTCAAAAAATTGATGAAAGGCTAATTTTTTTGCATTTGCGGCTATGTGATTAGGAAGTTTGTTCCCAAAGCAAAAGGTAGACACTGTCGCGATATTCTACTAAGCAACAAAGCATATATTAGTCAGGTGAGCGCAGCTGATTACACACGTTTAGCTGCTGGACAAGGTAGGCTTGCTTTGCCCGTCTGGCCACCTCTTTAGATTTATCAGAGATTTTGAGAAGCTTTTCACAAAGTGTTTCAGTACTCGGGAGCTTCATCACGAAAGCGGGATGCATGGACGTTATTGAACTCATCAGGAAAAAGCGGGAAGTTGCGGTCGGGTGCCACCATTCGCGGCACTCGCTTGCCGCTGAAATTATTGCTTTCTATGTAAGTACTCGTCTCTATTTCTTTTGCTGTCTTTGAAACGCTCGAACCCCACGGCCACGAATCTTCAAAATATCTGAAATTAAGCTGCTGTATCTGAGACTGGGTTGCTTGAATCAGTTTAAAACGTTCTTATCTGCTGCACTTTTTATGGCGGAGCAATCCCAGCACCTCCGGTGAATACTTTTCATTGATGTAGAGTCATCCCTGCAGAAAGACACAAAGCCACGCATGACTGACCCCAGCATTCTTCGATACGTCCACTATGCACCTTTCTTTAATGAATATTTGTTGTCTCATGTTATATTTTTATTAGGCACGGAACATAGCAGATATCTATGTCTATTATTTGTATAGAGCAGGTTTGTATTCCTAAACAGTTTTCTAAGGTATTAGCAATAGCGCTTTTACGTTTGTACATTGCTTGCTTGCCGTGTATTTGATTCGGCAGTTATTTAATTTATACAGCAAAATTGCTGGTATACCTAAGCCTTTCACATGCTTTCTTAAACGATCGTTTGAGTAACGACGAGTCTGTCCAATGTAGGAATGTCCACAGGGAAAACGCACTTCGTACACAACGCCAGCTTCGCACTTGACAAATGGCGTGGCATAGTTCTTTCTACAAATGGTTTGTTCAGATTTGTCGTAGTGGACCTGTCGACGTAGTCAGGCTAGCTTACTAGGCGCCTACAAGACGACACGAGCATCTGAACGCGTGGGCTACTCTTTTTATGCTGTGGGAAAGGCTATTAACGTAAGGTATGACGGTGGCATACCTGATTCATTTACTATCTGGATGCCTAACGGGAGACAGCTTTCTTCACTTCTTGAGTAGTCTCCCGCTACTAGTGCAAGAAGTAAACGTAAACATCCGGGACTGAGCAGCCTCTCTATTTAGGAACGGAAGTTGGTGTGCACCTGGTGAGTGCAGGAACGCTGCAGAGCGTGCCGTGCTATACGGAAGAAGACCTATCGTTGACGGAGGAGCATACGCCCAACAAACGTGCTCTCCTTGCACGTCAGCTGTGCGTCTAGGAAACGAAGTTCTGCGTTCTCAGGATACTCCTAAGTCAGCTTAAAGACTTTGAGGACTTCACAGAACTTGGCGTAGACTCTCTGGAACTGAGTAGGCGCTTCATGAGGGCATTGCCGAAGGAAAATTAGTAAAGCGTCCGCCTAATGATGAACCTTCTGAACAGACACCTGTAGAAACGATAGCGACACGTGCAAATGTCGGTTAAGTGTAGCGCAAACCGTGTCTCCCGTGAGGCAGTCAAACAGCGACAGAAGCAGGTATGTCGTCATACCTTACATTGATGGCCTTTCCCACCGCATAAAAATAGGAGCCCAGCGTTCAGGTGTTCGTGTAGTCATGTCGGCTCCTAATAAGCTAGGTCGACGATGTCGAGAGGTCCACTACGACAAATCTCAACAAACCGCCTGTAAAAAAAAGCATGCCACGACATTTGCCAAGTGCCTCTTCCCTGTGCACGCTTATTCATTGGGCAGACTGGTCGTTGTTTAAAGGATCGTTTAAAAAAGCAAGGCTGTAGCGTGAGCTCCGGTACGGGCAGCAACTGGACCTTGCACTACAGTAAATGTGATGTGTGCTGTACTGAGTGGTCTGACATTTCACGCTGAGCTATTCGCAAACGCCACAATAACGATCGTGCACGTGAAATCTTTGAGGCCGCTGCTATCGCAGCGAATGGTGCGTCTTGCGTCAGCACTCTGTCTTTTGGATTGACTGAGGCCGAACTAACTTCTCTTAACAACCGCAGTAACTCTGGGGAAACGTGGTCAGTGTATCATTCTTGTTGCCATGCGGTGTTATGTACTTTTGTTTTCTTTAGGTATGTATGTGTGTTTCTTTCTTAATAAAGAATTCAGTCGTTATTAAGCACTGGTCTATGCTTCCCTTCTTGTCCTTCATCTTTTCTCGCTGTTCCCCTGTAGATTATATGCCGACTAGCCCAAGCCGCCACGGTCTTCCCAATAGCCGCTCTGCGTTTCTCTTCCATGTATGAGGCTAACCTGTGAGCACGACATATGTTTTACGTCAGATACTGAAAGGTTTAGAACATCACAAAGAATATCCTGAGCCTTCTCTGACTGGTACCAATTTTCTTCTCTACTGTCTTTTATGCCGTAAAATATCAGATTTTCCCGCCGTGAGTGGTCTTAGAGAAGATCCAACCGCGCATTTATTGCGCGCGATTCTTCGTGCACAGCCTAGGTCACAGCGCTAGCAAAACATCACAATGTCCTTACATAACTGCTCTTTATGTAACTTCAGGGATATATTCTAGAATAAAAGCTCGAATTCTGTTTAGGAATAAAAACAAAGATACAAGAAAAGTAATGGAAGTCATTCACATTCAACCGTTAGGTGACCAATACGTGAACCAGCCATTCGTTTCGATGACCGAAAAAGAATGTCGTTTTTTGAGACGTTGATTACCGGATAGTAAGTTTTTCCTTTATTGCATTGTGATGTCTCGTTGGTCTTTTGAGGCGATCACACGTGGATGTTTTTGTTGCTGTCACAGTCAGGTGACTATAATTTTCCTTTTGAAACGCCTGGTGCCTGTACCAAAATAAACATTTTACTTCAGTCATGAGAATGCTGCGCCTTGTTGTTCTTGCTGTGCTTGTGTCCTCGTCCGCTTTACGCAATAGTCTGGCTGAAACAGCTCGATTATATTTCTTGACAGCCACAGAGGAACGATAAATATAGGAGAGAGTATTACGTCACGAAGCCAGCCTTGGCAAGCGACCGCCCCGTGAAGCCCCAGTGGTGGCCTAACACGTGACTTCTTGCGCCGAGATCACAGAGCAAAAATTGAGATTTGCTTAAAAGTTTGGTTCCCAGTACTATGCCAGCAGTTATTATATGGTTTTTATTCAGTGCGCGTTTGTTCGGCTGCCCTGCCATGGCTCTGCAGAGCGGGAACACTAAAAACAACAGCGCA
Source organism: Dermacentor andersoni (assembly GCF_023375885.2). NCBI lineage: Eukaryota > Metazoa > Arthropoda > Arachnida > Ixodida > Ixodidae > Dermacentor > Dermacentor andersoni. The sequence continues at coordinate 198,924,721 of NC_092816.1, read as the reverse complement.
CTTTAACCTTCCTTCACGTGTTGGGCCACCAGGTTTGACTACAATCGCGTTGCGGTATGTTCCCTCCTATCTTTTTCCTTCCTTCATGTATACAGCACCTGGGAAAGTGTTGTCCATGCGCGGACGCCATAAGCCACTGGGTGTGGAAGGTATGAAGAAAGAGTTTGCGGTATACCGGACATTTTACCCGTTTCTTCGCCACAAGGAATTTAGAAACTAATGAACGAAGAAATAATTATGCCTACATTTCAGACTTGAAAACTTTTCTCCGCAGCAATAATTAGCATGGCCAGCAGTGCCTTCATGAAATTTCATCAATTATTTATCACGTTTCCAGAAAGCCGCACGACGTCAGAATATATTCCTACAAATTCAGCGATTTCCCACCGGGTCGAGCGACGCAACACTTTCGCAAACGAACTGTGATGGCGCAGGAAGCCGGAAGCAAGCAGGTGACGTGGCATCGGTCAGACCAAATTGGCATCACGAAACGGATGTTTTATATCCTTCTCCTTGACGGCCATCTGCGTGGATCACGACATGCTCTTGTTGATCGACGTACAATCGACTGCTTCCTTTTGAAATTATTTGTTGAAACGAATGGAGAAGAGTACTGTAAACATATAACACCGATGCCAATTTTGCTTTGCTTGAACGAAAGCAGGACTATACAACAGTTTAGAACAGCTGAACCTGTACGTGGAACAAAGTTCCAATTTAGTGGAAACAGTAGCCAAGTTAAAAGTTCACTATGGTGTAAGTTCAAAGTGTCTTGCTTAGTGGCGTCATTTGCAAATAGTTGCTCGATACTCGATTTCTGCCAATTTGCACGCGTTTGTCGAGGTTTGTAGTCGATTTATGAGATACCTGTAGGCGAACTAAGCAACGCGCTGTATTAATGTATAGGGCAAGAACATTTACGCTATGGTACAATGTGCAGGCCAAGTTCAAATTGTGTAGGTTAAATAGGACCTTTGGAATGAATTCCCATTTCAAAGACTCCGAAACCATATAGTTGGGGGCATTTTTTTACGAACAGCACAATACTTAGCCCGCAACGCTGAAGAAACTATACTTGCCCCACCAAGATCAAATTTAGTGTAAATGGGGCAAAGATAATGGCCAGTGTGCATGCGTAGTTAAACGCGTGGGTATGAATTACAGCATCTGTAATAATTACTTCAGCCAGGGCTCGGAAGCGTGACATGCCGTTATTCGCTATGTTTACCGCATCTTTCGAGAAGACTCTACGACACGTCTAGTTCACATCTGTTCAAAATTGAGGATACATTCTGCGGCATCACTTTAACGTTTCTTGCCTAAGCATAAGCTCACGAAAAGAGTTACTGAAGTCTTGTTTTCCGTCTATTTTCTTGCATTCCACGCATCCGCTCGATGAACTAAATAAGGCACTTGAGGTCCTAACAACAGAGCTGAAAGCTGTTGGCTCGCCGCCTTGTATAATTTTCTATTCAAAGTCCTTATCGGCTGCAATATGCATTGAAGGGGCTCTGAGCAACCCCTTGGGCTTTGTGCAAAAGCACAGCCTGCGGATAGCGTAGGCTGTTGCGGACATCTCAGTCAAATTTCATAATCTTGCGCGGTTCGCAAAGCTCACAAGTGGAGTGCGAAGCAACCTATATTACAAACACTCTCGTTTAAAATGAGGCCTTGTCTTCACCGGTCAGATACTGCAGGCGGCTTGTATATGTGGTCATATGGCAGATTCACATAGACGAATGATACTTCAGCTGATAGCTCACATCAATCAAGAAGGGTTCCTGAATCAGTGCTTTTCATTGCGCGGTTACCTTGTATATTTATTGAAGCAGTTTGAGAGACAGGCGGAACTAAACGAAAATCTGCTTTTCGTATTTCAGTAAGAATTTCGAATTTCTGGACATTGTATTTCTAGATTGTTCTCCACCTCTCGCCAGTTGCTTTTTCATCGACTTTAATTTCATTATTTATCGTTCCTTTATTTCATTTATTAAACACAAGTAATTTCCCATATGTTGTCCTTGGTGTCAG